>NC_057804.1:591157947-591472134 GCF_018294505.1 Triticum aestivum | reverse complement strand
GGCGGGGAGGGGGGCTCGCTGGAGAGGTACCCCACTATCTATCTTAAGGTTCAGGGTGGGGACGATGGTCGCCCGCGGTGGTGGGTCGATGGCGTGGGGATCACCGGAAAAAAAGCTCGACATGGGGGGCCTAGAGGGATGGCCGAGGCTGTGGCAGACCGGCGGTGGGGAGTGGTTTCGGGGTGGGCGGGGCGGAGCACCGCTGGCCACGGGCGGTGGGGTGCGGATGTTTGGCCGGTGCTGGCTGGCGGCTCAAGGGGGTGGATGTTGAAGATGAACTGCAGGCCCTTGATTTTGTATCCAACGGCTGGAAAATCGACTGACCAGAGATGAAAAATTCAATCTAATGACGTGTAGCCTCACCTGATGTTGCTACATGACCAGCCGCCCCGGCTCTCACACGCGCTGCTGCTGCTGCTTTTCTGCTACTAGTGCGTTCAGTTTCGACAACAAAATTCAATTTCGATTAAGTTCAGTTTCGACAGTTAAATTCAGTTTTGACAGTTAAGTTCAGAGATGAGCGGTTGATGTATTTTACTGCTAGCACTTTGTGGTTATGTATTTTACGTCATCTATTGGAAATGCTATTAGAATTCCACTCAGGTTAACATTGTCTCTCTTGTCCTACTCCAGCCTTGGCGTTGTACAACTCACCGGAGCTACTCCAATGAGGAAACCCTCTATCACAGTGGAGCAGTACCCCGGGCTCCATCTCCAGACGCCTAAGATCTTCTTCCCCTCCTCCGACAGCCAAGTCAGCCGGAGCATCCTCACCGACCAACCCAATCACACTGAGATTGACATGGCTTCGCCAAAGAGGTTGTATACTTGTTGCATCTCTTTTTTTACTCTACGTGTTATATATATTGTCCACTGAGCACGCGTAGTAACGCGAAATACGATTATTTTATCATACTATATGACAAGCAGTGAGGTACCAGGCAACTTAGCTTTCCGTGATGGACTCTCTTGAATGCCATCATTATTTATCTCTGCGCGTTTGAGATGTGCATTTGTCGTTGGGCCTAGGAGATGAGCTAGTAGGGCAGTGGCATGGGTCCAAAGTAATAGAAGTAGCACAAAAACATTTTTTTAGTGTAGGCTTTTCCTTACTCAAGCCTGCCTACTAGAATCGCCAGCGCTCGAAAGGAAAAGCGAAGGAAAACCAGACGAATTGCAAAGTTTCCTATGATACTACTATTCATGAATTTGGTTCAAAGGAATGGAGCAAAGGAAAACTGTAGGATTTGTTCCTTTAGTGTCTCCTTGAAAGAAAAATCATAGGAATTTCAATTTCCACTTTTCCTCCTTTTCATATTCCTATTCATGGAGCACAAGACTAAGAGATAGTAGCATAATAGCATTATAACCGTATATTTTCTTGTGGTTTGACTTAATCTCACCATGCTTGTTTGCATCCTGTGATCTTCCATTTCTTGTGAATCAAACACCCTGATTGCAGAAATCCTGTGTTTTTAAATTCTCTGTTTTGCACGTCCATTCCTATCCTATTCCTGTCTATTTCCTATCCCTGGATTGTTAGAATCCTCAAATTCAAACAAGCCCTTAATTACACAATTACTTCTGTTACAGATATGTGTCAAAGAAAACCTTGTGTGGTTTGTCCTGCTCCTGCTGTGCTGTGTTCCACACGAGCTCAGCTGCTCCAACAACGGAAGGGTTCACCACAGCAGGGATTCACTCTCCAGACTATCTTTCACCACCTCAGATCTTCTTCCTCGCCACCGGCAGCCACGACAACTGCATTAGCATCATCAACTGAGCAGATGACCTTGAGGACTACACGGGTCCGCAAGAGAGGTCGCACTCTTTCGTGTCTTCTTACGTTATGCATCGCTTAATATGATGATATGCTAGTTTATCATCGTGTACACCTATTAGACTCCAAGTCAGGTCCAAACTAATGCTGAAACTTGAGTTTTTAAATGGTTGTGGGGAACATATTGGGGCAGCAATTATTACTATTTGTCTACTATCTGGTTAATCTCGGGTGTCTACTATGAGTTTCATGTTGGGTGCAAACGAACATTAAAGGAGCCATTATCTGTATTTTTTAACTAAAGCTATTATCTTCCTGCTATGATTGGTTTTGGGTCTATCCACACTTTACTACCATCACTCTGGATTTGTGCATGCACTCCTTACATAATCTCACTATGTTTAATTCCTATGCATGTTGGTTATTGTACACAATGGAACTGAATATGTAGAGCAAAAGAGACGAGTCTTGCATTGCAATAAAATTTCATGTAGACATTGCTCCATGGTGGGCGCAAAGGCAGGCCCCCTCCACCCATTTCAGATCTTAATCAAGAGGAAGATAATTGTTCCGAGGGGGATTCAGAAGGAGAAGACCACTCCTATTTACCCCCTGAGGTCTTCGCTCTAACTTGTCATGCTGATGTTGGTAATATCATGCATATGGTGCCTCACATTGCTTACTGTATACATCAAATATGTCATCTGCTTAGTTTAGACATGCTTTGTGTGAATGCCATATGTTCAGTTTCTTTATCGTATATGTGAATCATGCAATGCCATCTTGTTTAGCCAGACATCATATATGTGAATTTTGCAATGCCACCCTGGTTAGCCAGTCATCTTATATGTGAATTATATCATGCCATCATTTTTTATTTTGTGTTAAATTTGTCAACAATTTTAGTACATTCAATTAATCTTCCTATGCATCAGCCATTCGACACAGTCATGGAAAAATCTAGAGTGGAAACAAGTTCTTCAGAGCAGACAATGCTATCTGACAAAGTGCATGTCTTGCTGGTTACGGATAGATCCTTAGAGGAGGATTCAGAGATAGATGACTAGTCCTATTTTCCCCCCAAGGTGCATGCTCTAGCTTGGGAGGGTTATGTTGCTCATATCATGCGTATGGTATCTTGCATTGCTATGCCATTTGCTTAGTTTAGACATGCTTTGTGTGAATGCCACCTGTTTAGTGTCTAATTACCACATATGTGAATTATGCAATGCCATCTTGTTGCCAGACATTATATATGTGAATTATGCAATGCTATCTTGTTGCAAGGCATTATATATGTGAATTATGCAATGCCATGCTGTTTAGCCAAGCGTCATATATGTGAATTATATCATGTCGTCCTTTTTTTGTATTTCTCATTGCATTTGTCGACAATGTTTGTATATTCAACTGCTCTTCCTGTGCATCAGCCGTTTGAATTGGTGATGGAGAAATCTAGAGTGAAAACAAGGTCTTCAGAGCAGATAATGCTACCTGATGAAGCAGATATCTTGCTGGTTACAAATAACTCTTTAGAGCAGGATTCAGAGGCAGATGACCAGTCCTATTACCCCCCTGAGGTGTATGCTCAAACTTGGTTGGGTTATATTACTCATATCATGCATATGCTGTATTGCAATGCTTAGTTTTTACATCATATACACAACATTGAATGTCATCTCCTTAGTTGACACATCATATATGTGATTTCCCTCTGCTCAGTTGCTTAGTATATAAATCATATATTTGAATTATATCATGCCATGATGTTTACATAGACAACATGTATCTGAATTATGGCATGCCAACTGATGACCCACAAGTATATGTGGTCAATTGTATCTCTTTTCGATAAGTAAGAGTGTCGAACTGAACGAGGAGCTGAAGGAAATGACAAGTGGTTTTCAGCAAGGTAATGTTTGCAGGTGCTAAAATTGTAAGTAGCGGAGTAGTTTGGTAGCAAGATAATTTGTAACGAGCAAGTGATAATAGTAGTAACAAAAGTGCAGTAAGGTAGCCCAATACATTTGAGGCAAAGGACAGGCCAAAATGATTTCTTATGATTAGCAAAATGTTCTTGAGGGTACACGGGAATTTGATCTAGTTACTTTCACCAAGTTGGTTTGTTTTGCGTTCGCTACTTTGATAATTTTATATTTGGGTGGACCGGTGCCTAGGTGTTATTCTTACTTGAACAAACCTCCTACTTATCATTAACCCTCCCGCAAGCATCCGCAACTACGAGAAAAGTATTAAGAATAAATTATAACCATAGCATTAAACTCTAGGATCCAATTGGTCCCTTACAGAATAGTGCATAAACTGGGGTTTAAGTTTCTGTCACGCTCGCAACCCACCATCTATTTACTACTCCACAATGCATTCCCTTAGGCCCAAATATGCTGAAGTGTCATGTAGTCGACGTTCACATGACACCACTAAGAGAATGGCAACATACATACCATCAAAATATCGAACACATATCAAGTTCACATGATTACTTGCAACATGATTTCTCCTGTGAACTCAAGAACGAAAGTAACTACTCAGAAATGATAAACATGCTCAAGATCAGAGGGGTATTGAGTAGCATAATGGATCTGAACATATAATATTCCACCAAATAAACCATATAGTAATCAACTACAAGATGTAATCAACACTACTAGTCACCCACGGGCACCAATCTATAGTTTTGATACAAAGGTTGAACGCAAGAGATGAACTAGGGTTTGAGAGGAGTTGGTGTTGTGAAGATATTGATGAAGATGGCCCTCCCCAAGATGGGAGAGTTGTTGGTGATGATGATGACGATGATTTCCCCCTCCGAGAGGGAAGTCCCCTCGGTAGAATTTCTCCGCTAGAGGGCGAAAGTGCTCCTTCCAAGTTCCGCCTCGAGACGGTGGCGCTTCATCCCGAATGTACTCCTCTTATTTTTTAGGTCAAAATGACTTATATACAAGAAGATGGGCACCGGAGGTGGGCCGAGGAGGGCACAACTCACCAGGGCGCGCCTGGGCTCCCTGGCGCGCCCATGTGGGTTGTACCCACCTGGTGGGCTCCCTCTGGTAGATATTTACTCCAATATTTCTTAAATAATCCATAAAAATTCCCCGTGGAGGTTCAAATTGTTTTGAGTTGTGCAGAATAGGTAGCCTGACGTAGCCTTTTCAGGTCCAGATTTCTAGCTCCCAGAATTCTCCCTCTTGGTGTATACCTTGCAAATTATGAGAGAAAAGTCATTAGAATTACTCCAAAAGGCATTATTATGGATAAAAGCATTGTAAATAACAGTAAGAAAACATGATGCAAAATGGACATATCAACTCCCCCAAGATTAGGCCTCACTTGTCCTCAAGCGAAAACTGAAATCAAAAACATGTCCACGTGCTTTGAGAGAGAGGTGTCGATAAAAAAAATACGGACATAGAAGCATCATGTTGATTATTACAATAGCAACAAAATTGAACATAGGACTTTTATAATCTTGCATCATATACTTCCCATGAGTAAGTAACAGTTCATCACATAATCGAATTATAAAGCAAAAACTCTATTAAAAACCAACAAACTATATTATCAATCAACTTTGCAACTATAATTCATCATCTTTTCGGGAAGAGTCACGTGTTGGAGCCTTTCAGCAAGTCCACATACTCAATTTAACATAGTCTTCTATGATTGCTATCACTCACCTCGTACCCATGAACAAAACGTTTCAACTGGACACCTAGAAAGATAGGGGCTTATAATTTTGCCTCCCATCATACTCACCTCAAGGGTGATGTCAACAATAATAACTCTATATTCAAATGGACATATGTGCTTAGATCTTTCCTCACCACATGATGCTTGCCAAAAGAGAAAATAAAAAGGAATAGAAGGAAAACTTTGACTCTTTGCATAAAAGTAAAAAATACAGGCCCTTCACAGAGGGAAGCAGAGGTTGCCATGCGCTTATTTGTTTGCATGCTCGATCCCTTAGTGCAAGATAATGTCACGTTGTATTGACCCTTAAGATGACAACCTTTATTATGCATTCTGTCTCTTTTATTATTTATCATCCAAGTTCGTACAACGCTCAATTTTATCTTACCCTAAATGATCTCACATATTCATAAGCAATTTTTATTGCTTATTTGCACCGATGATAACTTACTTGAGGGTCTTGCTCAATCCCTAGGTAGGTATGGTGGACACTTAAAAAAGATTTGGGTTTAAGGGTTTTTGGATGAATAATTAGTATCTCTACTTCGTGGAGAATTTTTGGCTAGCAAAGATAGGGGCAAGCATCACATGTCGAAGGATCTATGACAATATGACTTCTATGTGAATATAAACAAACGTAAATCATCAAGTTGTCTTCCTTGTCCAACGTCAACAATTTTGGCATGTAATATATTGATGAGGGCTCACAATCACAAAAGATTTCTAGGATAGTATATTTATATGTGAATCTTCTCTTCCCTTATTAATTCTTTCATGAGTTGCATCATTGACTAATGCTATGTTTGTCAAACTCTAATAAATTTTTTGACTTATACTTTTCCTTATGTGGTGCTATCACCTACCATAGGATTAGTATATGATCTATTGATTTGTTTCTTTTATTTTATTCAATCACTTTTTTCTTTCTTATTCCTTTTCTTTATTTACAATAAGAAGGTAAAGAAAGGAAAAACTCAAACTAAACTTTATTATATAACTTGCACATGATTATAATGATAGATCACTAAGCAAACTCTCAAATAAGAAAGGATCAAACTAAACTTTTATTCATCCAAAGTAAAAAGATCAAACTAAGATAAGTAAAAGCAAAAGGATAGTTGGATGATATGATACCGAGGCACCTCCCCAAGCTTGGCAGAAGCCAAGGGGAGTGCACATACCCGATACTCAGTTTTCCTGTGGTGGTGAAGAAGATGATGATGAAGAAGTGATCCTATCCTGAAGGATCAAGAGATTCTCCAACCGACGGATGACGCTCCGGGGATAGGTGATATGATCTTGAAGCAAAATATTTTCGCAAGTGAGATACTTATTTTGTATGCGAATTATTTCACTAACGCGAAAAGCTTCAATCTCAGCAGGAGTAAGATGAGTAAGGTAGGGCTTATGGATATCTTCTTCCTCCCCGGCTAACAATGCTTGTGCTGCCACCGGGGATGGATCCATGGTAGCTTCCTTTCCCTTGCCTCCCTTGACGATGTTCGTAGGCTCCTCCCTCTTCGTCTCGATCTTCATCAGCCAAGCATCTTCTTCCATATGGTAGGAGGAAGAGGAAGACATGATGCCTGGCTTGATAAATCTGACCAGAAATAGCAAGAAAACAGAATAAATTATTTCTTCGTGATACGGTGATCAACAGGTTCGGGAAGTATATACAGATTTTCTATCTTGGAGGACAAGTATACAGGAGAAAAACAGAATCCGGAAGGTGTCCCAGGTGGGCACAACCCACTTGGGCGCGCCAGGCATGCCTGGCGCGCCCTGGTGTCTTATGCCCACCAGGGGACGCTTCCTGGACGTTTCTTCATTTCCAAAACTTTAAAATATTAGAAAACTAACAAAAAGTATTTTTACGGATTTTTTGGACTTCGTTTACTTACCGTATCACGTACCTCCTTACACTACAAAAAAAAGACACATCCGTGACATTTTGGGCCGAACGAAAAAAAATTCTGTCATACTTATGACACTTTTATGACGATAATTATGACAAAACCCAGTATCATCATAGATGTGGTGGGCTCCTACCTCTATGACAAAAAATCATGACAGAAAATGGGTTTTTCGTCCTGGGCGGGCTGGAGATGCAGCTGCATGACATTCTTTGGGCCGTGCATGACGGAAAAACCGTGGAAGAAGCTAGTGCGAGGAAAATATCAGGGAGTTCCCGGTTACGGTGGGTTGTCGGGGGCCGAGCGATGCGCGTTTATCTCGTACATGTACGTGTGTGGGTGCAAGGCGTTGGGATGTAATTGAACCAGAGCGAGGCTTCGCCTAACTAAACCATACGATCGATGCTGCCTCTGGATGAACAGTGAGCGTTGTTGGGGGGTTTGGATGAACAGTTCCGGTGGGGGTTGGATGAATAGGACCCCGTGGTGTTGCCGCTGGATGAACAGGACCCCGATCGATCGAGCCGGTTAGGGGGGTGGATGAACAGGACGCCATGGATGGCTGGATGAACAGGACCCCGATCGATCGAGCCGGTTGGGGGGGTGGATGAACAGGACGCCATGGAGGGCTGGATGAACATGACCCCGTGGAGGCTGGTTGAATAGTAGCCGGTGGATGGCTGGATGAACATTAGCCCGTGGAGCGGTGGTTGAACAAGACCCCGTGGAGAGGGCTGGTTGAACAGTAGCCGGTGGAGGCTAGATGAACAAGAGCCCGTGGATGAACAGTCGCAGGTGAAGGTTGGAGGAGGTCGACGGTGGATGAACAGTAGCCCGTGGAGGCTGGCGGAGGTCGACGGTGGAGATGAACAGTACCCCGTGGAGTCCCGTTTTGCGGTACGCCACACCCTCCCGATGAACAGGACCCTTGTTTCGACCGTCGCGCTCCAACACAAGTTAGTTTCCTCTGTTTTGCGCTACCCCACACCCCTCACGATCAACAGGACCCCGTTTCGACCATAGGAGGTCCAACACAAGTTCGTTTCCTCTATTTTGCGGTACGCTGGACCCCTCCCGATGAACAGGATCATGTTTCGACCGTGGCCGGTCGAACACAAGGCCATTTCTTCCATTCTGTGGTACGCCAGGCCTCGTTTCCATCCGCTCTTCCGTCAGAGCCGGTTGGCTCCCGATGAACACGACGTATTCCGACCCAGTCGGTTGCCTCCCGATGAACAGGACGTTGTTTCTCTGTTCCTACCCAGCCGGTGTGCTTCCCGATGAATAGGACCTCGTTGCTACCGTTCGTTTCCTCTCCATGTACACAAGCCCTGGTCGTCCGTATATATATGCGTGAGTACACGCTCGAGACCCCACCCATTTGTACATACGTGGCCGTATTTTCTTTCTTGCACCCTGGCCTCTATACGTATGTGTACATGATATGTGCGCGCCTCTACTATGACACGTGCGCGCCTCTACTACAACACGTGCCCTTCCTTACATGGCCACGGTTCATCACTGCAGCCTGCAGACAGACCGATCGTATGTACGTACATGTTCGCGGCCAGAATGACAATGCTACGTACGCTTCGACCAGGTGGGTCCCGACTGTCAGGCACTTCCTTGCGTGCGAAGATGTAGCTGGTGGGTCCCAGCAGTCAGGGGGCGAATCATTTTTTGCCCGTAATATGGACGCACTTCCTTGCGTGTGAAGATGTAGCTGGTAGGTCCCAGCAGTCAGGGGGAAACGTTTTTTTCATGAAATACGGTGGCCCGTCCGATGGGTCCCTACTATCAGGTGGAGGAATCATTATTTTCCACGTAATAAGGAGGCACATCCGTGCTGCGGCCATGGACCCAGCTGTCAGCCTCTCCATGTACAGTACTCTTCCGATGGAAGTCAGTTGTTGACCACATTGACCATGCCACGCCGAGATTACCAAGGACGGCAAGGCCTAGGAAGGGGACGACGCGGAGCCTGGGAAGATGCGGTGGTGGATGCCCACGCGGAGAGGAGTATGAGGGTTGACTGGTTCGGCTATGGTGTGAGGCTGCCATCGCTGCAAGGCCTGGCCAGCGGTGGGAATAGTAGGGGTGTTGAGGCCTCCGTGACAGCACAACCGGCCACGGGAGGTAGGAGCATGCGGCACGACCGGTGATGCTTTGGGCGGCTGGTGCAAGAAGACCAGAGGTTGAAGATGCACTACGGCCGTTGGATGGACATCGTACGGTCACTGGAGCTAGAATAGTTCATATTGGATAAGTTGACAATGCCCTCCGTCCCAGTCAACTTAATAGGCCCACAAGTCAGCCTCCCACTATGGTGTGTCCCAGCTAGCAGGGGGAGTATTCATTTTTTTTGTGCGTAATAATGAGGCACTTCCTTGCATGCGAAGATATAGCTGGTGGGTCCGAGCTGACAGCGGGGGGAACTTTTTTTCTTGAAATACAGAGGCCCTTCCAGTGGGTCCTAGCTATCAGGTGGAGGAATCATTATTTTGCGCGTAATAAGCTGGCATTTCCTTGTGTGGGCCCCTACTGTCAGCCTCTTCCGATGGCTGTTGTTTGTTGACCATGTTGACCTCGCCATGACGAGAGCACAAACATGGTGGACGAGGGCGAGGCCCAGGAAGGGAACTACCCGGAGCCGTTGAAGCCACCACAACGGATGCCCACGCTGAGGGGAGTACGAGCACTGACTGGTCGGCTGCGGGGTAAGGATGAAGTCGTCAAAAAATAATAGGATGTGTGGGTGGGTAGAGGGATGGCCTGGCGACAGCACAGCCAGCCAAGGGAGGAGGGAGGAGACAGTCCCGCAGGAGCTGGTTTGGGCAGCAGGAGTAGGAAGATCAGAGATTGAAGAATCACGGCGACCGTTGGATGGATATCCAACAGTCACTACTCTGTGTTGACTAAGTTAACAAAGCTTTGCGTACGCGTCACAAAAAAATTTAGGACGGCGTCATCGTGAACCTAGTAGGCGCAAAAGTCAGCCTCCAAATTATAAAGGATATTTTCAATAATTCACAGCCCATTTGCTAATTATAAAGGATATTTGAAGCCCATATTATTTTTATCAGAATTAGAGACCATATATTTTGGGCACTGCTAAAAATTCAACGAAATTCTGGATATTTTGGTGGGGTCCGAATCTTTTAATCACGAAATTTTGAGTCACGTTAAAAGTATTTTTTTAGAAATTATATCAAAATAAAATTCAAAAAATAATTCTCCGCAAAAAAAGAATGAAATTTAAAATCTTAACTAGCAATATGCTCGTTCGTTGCACGGAACATGAAGATGCATTTGTATGAGTAGTTTATCTTGTGGCAGAAAAGATGATATTTTAATGTAATTGCCAGTTGGCTTTGGTTTTTATAAGAGTAGAGAGTAGAGAAATCCAGGAAAAAAATGATAATTTAATATAATTGCCGGTTGGCTTTGGTTTAAAAATTTATAGCCTATTTCTTACAACTTATAAGCTATTTTCTGGGGAAGCCCATTTCTTCCTACTTACATCCCTCCTCGTCTTGAAAGATTTGCAGCCCACCAGGGCTGAGAAAAGCAAGTAGGCCTTGGTTTTGGTATTCTCCAAAAAAAAGTACTGGGCTAGCCATTTTCAGAAAGAAAAAATATATCAACTGGGCTCGTCATGTGCTTAAATAAAAGCGTAATCGTGGGCTAGACGGGCCACAACCCCCACATAGCGCGCAATTGAGCTCCATCTCTGAAACTAAAAAATAACTGGGCGAGCTGCTGGGTCCCTGGTGTTATCTGCTCGTTGTGTAATTTTCTCGTTTATTGACTACATTGACAATGGCGTGGGACCTAGTTGTCAAAAAATTAGGAGGAAGTATTTTTTGGCATGTAATAACGAGGCACCTGCTTGCATAATGCAATGACCCTGATGGGTCCCTACTGCCAACATCTCCACGTACAGTCATCTCTTGATTCCTCTTGGTTGTTGACCATGTTGACAACGCCAGACGGCGGCGGGTACAATGAGCGAACTAAGGCGGAGAATGATGGCGAGGCCTCGGACGGGAACGAACAACAGTCGTGGAAGATGCGGCAGTGTAGTGGCAGGTGTAGGGGAGTACGAGGACAACAACATGCAACTCAAGCTTACAAATGGTACAAAAAGCCCAAGGATTAATTGTTCATCAAATTTTTAGACAAAACCCAGATTGAATATGGCAGTAACATCTATCCCAACCACTCCTTTTCATAGTAACAAACAAATGGATCGGTCTGATCCATAAAATCAACATCTTGTGCAAAAAAAATTTATTTTAGGATGGCTACAACTTGTTATAAATAGAAGCCGAGCACGTTTAGAAGCCCATTTGTCCACCTGAAACTTCTTTTTTTGCTGTTCAGCCTGTCCGTCCGGGAGAAATCTCTTGCGGTAAAACTTGAGCCTCATGGACAATACTAACCTCACATTCAACAAGAAGAATGTGACAAAGCTTTTGTTTGCCTCGTTGGATGCATAGCTTTCCATCGTTATTTTCCTCAAACGAATGTCATGACAACTGAGAAAATGCTAGTGCTTATTGTGCCACCGATTGTTTATATGTTTTTCTCCATGTGATAGTGCCTAAGTAGACATGAAGATTGAAAACAATGAAGGTCTGGAAAAGAGCATGTCGAAAGAGAGACAGCTGAATGGTTAATTCTAGTACAATATATATGGGCTTTCAATGTGCATGAAATCATCACCTTTATATAGAAATTCTCCAAAGATCGAAAGCATCGCAGCAAGCCAATAATTATGTTCAGAAAATAACTAAACATTCCGATATATAAGATCTTGACAGAATCCAGCAGCATTGATAGGCTATCAATGGACGAACACTTCATTGAGCATATAGCATAGTATTAGTCCCCAAAGTGTACTCCAAGATGATATACTTATGCGCACAAATGAAAAATGCAGCTTATGATTACAAATGTGTAGATGATAATATACGGTACCTGAAAAAGTGAGGAGCCAAACACCAACTTCTTGTGATCATTAAACAATGGGTCACGAATTACACCCAAGGTCTCCAGTTTGGGTGCAGAGATGACCTTGTTTGTGAAGGTTTATAACAATCATCAAGGAGCAACCTTTGAAGTGAAGGGGCATCTTCGATGATGAGTTGCTGTCCTTCAAAACAAATTCCAATGCTTTTAAGGTGAGGCGACTTTATTTGGAGACAACTGATAGGGATTTCTATTCCCAAAACAATCAGCAAGCGCTCCAGGGCAGGGAAACTGGGGTGGATGATGCTGTGTAGTGAGGCCTTGGACAGATAAACCACCACAAGCGATAGTTTTTTTAGCAGTGGGAGTTGAAGCATTTGTACCAGATCGTCCGATAGATGGCATCGGGCGAAGGTGGTGGTGTGGACAGAGGAGGAAAACCGGGAGATGGAAAACGAGGGTGTGGGAACGTATTCTTGGTGCGTTCGTGGTATGAAACTTTCGTGGTAATGGTGGAACTCAAACTGCTGGAGTTTTCCAAATTCGGGGATTGCCAGCGAAGTGTCCCCCTGGTCAGGTATGGACAGCAGGTAGCATGTCAGGATGCAGAGGCGTTGAATGGGGCCCTGCTGGTGAGAGGAGACTATGGCTCTGAGGAGATCAAATTCAGGAAGGATAGTTATCTGACGACATTCGAGATTGAGGGGCGCGGTGCGCCATAGAGGGCACCACAGAGTTGAGAGACTTGTGTACGAAAGCAATTCTTGGTGGGGAGAAGCGAGATGATATCCTCAAGCATGACGTCTGAGAGATTGCTGATGCGGTCCACCAGAGATTCTACCAGTTCCTCAGATCCGGGTGGGGGGGGGGGGCTCGCCGCTTCTCCCCGCGCTGTCGGGTGCGGGATCTACAACCGGCGTCGCCGCTGGCGGGAGACTCATCTTGTTGGGATGGGGCGAGCTGAGGGAGTCGTGGATAAGGGGGTATCCGGACTGTCGGACTATGTACTTTGGCCGGACTGTTGGACTATGAAGATACAAGATGGAAGACTTCGTCCCGTGTCCGTGTGGGACTCTCCTTGCCGTGGAAGGCAAGCTGTGCGATCTGGATGTATATCTCCTCCTCTGTAAACCGACCCTGTGTAACCCTAGCCCCCTCCGGTGTGTATATAACCCGGATGGTTTATTCCGTAGGACTCATCATCATTATCATCAACAATCATACCATAGGCTAGCTTCTAGGGTTTAGCCTCTCTGATCTCGTGGTAGATCCACCCTTGTAATACTCATATCATCAAGATCAATCAAGCAGGAAGTAGGGTATTACCTCCATCGAGAGGGCCCGAACCTGGGTAAACATCGTGTCCCCAGCCTCCTGTTACCATTAGCCTTAGACGCAAAGTTCAGGACGTCCTACCCGAGATCCGCCCGTTTTGACACCAACATTGATGCTTTCATTGAGATTTCCTCTGTGTCATCACTGGAAGGTGAGATGGCTTCTCCAACCTTCAACCACGCTATCCTAGGTGAGACTTTTCTCCCCGGACAGATCTTCGTGTTCCGCGGCTTCGCACTGTGGGCCAATTCGCTTGGCCACCTAGAGGAGATCGATAGCTACGCCCCCGGCCATCAGGTCAGGTTTGGAAACCTAAACTACACCGCCGACATCCGCGGACACTTGATCTTTGATGGATTCGGGCCCGTGTCAGGAGCGCCGAACAATCACGACATGCATGACCTAGATCGGCAGTCGAACAGTATTCGGAGCATCGCACCTTCTACCGCTCCGGACTTCCCTCTAGGGCGGGTCGTGCCTTCCAAGGACGGGTGGATGGACCCCACCCCGGAGGGCACACACTCCTCGGCGTTGGAGCCGAACACAAACTCCTCTCCTAAAGGGATTTGTGTCTCCGGACCCCTGGACTCATGCTTGACATCGACCCACCCACCACCCACTTTATAGCCACTGTCGATGACCTAACAGACATGCTTGACATCGACCCCAATAACATCGACGGTATGGACGTTGATGCAGGGGAAGATCTGGAACCACCGCCCACGCGGCGCTGGACCGCCACTTCATCATACGATGTCTATGTGGTGGACACCCCCAAAGAAGACAATGTTGACCAAAGGGACACAATGGAGGATAAACCCCCCGGGCAAAAGCAAAATGATGGTGTAGGCGCCGCCTTAGGCCCAGTCATAGTAAAAATAGCGATAACATCCCAAAACAGGATGACACTCCGGTTGATTTCGAAGGCAACGACGACCATCGGGACCCATCGATGGAGCAGGATAAACCAGGTCATGCCGAACATAGCCCGGAGTAGACGCCCGATCACAATTTAGAGGGCCGAACTCATCATGCTACCTCCAAAGAAGATAACAGTCCGGTTGACGATGCGTTCATCATCCCGGAAGAACAGTCAAAACAAGACAAACTCCGCAGAAAACTCCTGGCCACAGCACGGAGCCTGAAGAAGCAGAAGCAAAGGATTAAGGCCACACATGATACGCTCAACCGATGATGGAATGAGGTGCTGGACATAGAAGGAAAACATGGCGATAATCGCCACACAAAGAGCTACCCAAAGAGCAAACTGCTACCCGAATTCGACAATGAAGCCTCAGCACCCGTCCGGCCAAAAAACAATACGACTACTCAGCCAAACCAACCAACTCATGGCCGCGATAGAGCAGCCACTGATACCGCACACGATTTACGAGAGCTCCTGGACAAAAAGGCCAGTGCGGCCAGGTCCATCTACGGGTTCAGAGGACAAGCTCCAACGCGGGTGCTGATCGAATACCAGTCTGGAATAAACACCGAGAGCAACAACAGCCGGCAGCAAGCCACGACACGGCCAAATACAAAGGGGCTGTGCACCCCCTGTGCTTCACGGATGAGGTGCTGGATCATGAAATTCCAGAGGGATTCAAATACATGAATATAGATTCATACGACAGAACGACGGACCCCGGGGTCTGGATTGAAGATTTTATCCTTCACATACACATGGCTCGTGGGGCTACCTCCACGCCATCAAATACCTCCCCCTCAAGTTAAAAGGACCAGCCCGTCATTGGCTGAAAAGCCTCCCTGAAAACTCAATTGGAAGTTGGGAGGAACTTGAGGATGCTTTCAGGGCCAACTTTCAAGGGACCTATGTCTGGCCTCCAGGCGCTGACGATCTAAGTCACATAATACAGCAGCCCGGAGAGTTAGCCCGCAAGCTTTGGAATAGATTCCTCACTAAGAAGAATCAAATTCTCGACTGTCCGGATGCCGAGGCCTTAGCGGCCTTCAAACACAGTATCCGAGACGAGTGGCTTGCCAGACACCTCGGCCAAAAAAACCGAGAACGATGGCAGCCTTAACAAGCCTCATGACCCGGTTTTGTGCGGGCGAGGACAGCTGGTTGGCCCGTAAAGGCACCAGCGACTCAGGCACATCCGAAATCCGAGACGGCAACGGGAAGCCACGGCACACTAAGAACAAACGTCGGAATAATGATAGTCCGGACAGCACATCGATCAATGCCAGATTCAGGGGCTCTCGACCTGGTCAAGGAAAAAGCCATTTAACGGCTATAAAGAGGAACCATACGGCCTGAACAAAGTCCTTGACAGATTGTGCCAAATCCATGGCACTTCCGACCAACCTGCAAATCATACCGACAGAGAATGTTGGGTTTTCAAGCACGCCGACAAGTTAAATGCCAAACATAAGGGAAGGGAAACACCAAGCGAAGACGAGGATGAACCTCGCCAGCCGAACACTAGGGGCTAGAAACAATTCCCACCGGAAGTCAAAACGCTAAACATGGTACACGCAACACACGCAGAGTTCGCAGCCCCCCAATTTAATCCCTGGGCAACATGCCCGATCACTTTTGATCACAGGGACTACCCAACCAGTATCCGGCACGGAGAATCGGCTGCCTTGGTGCTCGATCCAATAATTGATGGATACCATCTTACTCGCGTCCTAATGGATGACGGTAGTAGTCTTATCTTGATATATCAAGACACCATCCGCAGGATTGGGATAGACCCATCCAGAATAAATCAAAACAACGCCACCTTTAATGGAGTAATTCCAGGTGTTGTCGCCCATTGCTAGGGCTCCCTCGTGTTAGAAGTAACATTCGGTTCTCCCGACAATTTCAGACGCGAGAACTTACTCTTCAACATCGCTCCCTTCAGCAGCGACTATCATGCATTGCTTGGAAGATCGGCCTTCACTTGCTTTAAGGCAATACCAAACTATGCCTGCCTTAAACTCAAACTGACCGGTCCACACGGCATCATCACGGTTAGCGGAAACATAGAACAGTATGCGGCAGTTCCCGCTGCCGGACTCTAGGCGGCCTCTCCCACCAGAACGCATGACCGGTCTTCAAGACCACGGACACGGTTAGCGGAAACATAGAACAGTATGCGGCAGTTCCCGCTGCCGGACTCTAGGCGGCCTCTCCCACCAGAACGCATGACCGGTCTTCAAGACCACGGACACGGTTAGACGAGTCCAATACACCATTCTTCACAATGGCTCAGATAAAGATGAGCCAGGGGCTGCACAAGTGTCCCCACAAATAATACGAGGGGCTGAAAACATGTAACACAATCCCACAGTTCGGCTGGCCTCGTTAACAGGCCCGATCTCGAACATTTCTCAAGCATAACTAACTTTTTGCATGTTTTATCTTTATTTCATTCTCACAAACACTACCAGTGTGACACCCTTCCAGGATACGGCACAACGGAGACACGGGCATAGACATGCAGCAGGGCCCCGCCCACAGGTTTCTCTTAAGATTAAGCCTTGGCGTAAACCTTCTTTACTGTCTCTTGTTGCTCAACGTCCCTTGGGTATTTCATACACCTGTAAGGGACATTGGCGTTTTAGGCTTTTTGCCACGACAGATAAGTGCGCGTAACTGGAACCACTGGGTCAAGGGCATTATTCAGCCCAATATATGTTATAAAGTCCGAATACCTTCGGGAGTGTTCGGCGTCACGAGTTTGGCCTTATATGCATCATCTCCGAATCATGTCTTTGGTCAAATGTTGGGTTAGCCCGGCTCCTGGGTTTGCTGCCTTATGTTCCGTTCTATCGGTTAAGGTGGCCAAAGGAGAACTATTGCGATTGTGCCCTGATTATTCCGGATGAGCACCTCCGTAGAGAAAGCCAAAAACTGACAGTCATGATATAGCGAGAGATTGATCAACCACTCGAGGACTCATCGGAATCTATAGGATTCCCCTGCATTAACGAAGGACTGGTCTACCGGTCAAATACGCGCACCATATACGGATGCACGCGGAAGTACCAGGGGCTATATAGTAGCCCCACCTTTCAACTCCTATGGCTAAGCGAAAGTGTTACAACTATATAGTCCAGTTGCCTGGTTCGCCGTGCGATCACCTCCTTAATGGACCAAGACGTTGGATCAAGTGTGTTCACACATATTTTCTCGAATACACCCGCATTATGTGCATGGGGGCTGAAGCCAACGACTGCTAACTTTCACGGTTATATGCATATATAAATAGCCGCACAGGAGACACTATAATACTTTCATGCAAAAGTATATATATATATAAAAGAAGCAGCCTCTATAATCAAGCACATAGTTGTTTACAATTTCGTCACTCAAACATGATATTCTTGGAGCACTGGGCCTCCATTCTACGAGCACCATCTATGACCTGCTCAAAATAGTGCTCGGCTGGGTCTTGGCTTCCTGCCGGACCCCGGGTTGCAATACGGGTGGCCTCCATATCCGCCCAATATGTTTTCACACGGGCAAAAGCCATCCGCGCACCCTCTATGCACGCCGATCTCTTCATGGCATCAATCTGCGCTCTGGCGCCAAATAATCGTTGCACCAAACCAAAGTAACTGTCCGGCTTCGGCTCCTTCAGCCACAGATGGTCTATTACAGACCTCATTGCAAGGCCGGACAACCTATGGAGCTCGGCTATAGCGGCCATTTTCTCACTCAAGGGCAAGGAGCGCACTGGAGCATTAAATTGCGACCAGAACAGCCTCTCCATTTTGTTATCCTCATGATCCTTGAATAACTTGGTCGCATCAGCCGCACTCTTTGCCAAGTCCGCATACTCATCTACGGCGCTCCATAGCTTATCCAACGGAGCATACTTTGGATCTAAAAACTTCATCCGCAACACATAAGGACTTTCGGCCGTGATTTCTCCGTCTTGTCGAAGTTCCTCCCGTGCGTCTCTAATCTGAGAGCGCATCTCTTTAGCCGAATCCATCGCCTTCTTCAGGTCAGCCGTCTTTGTTTGATTCTCCTTTTTGAGAAGATTCATAACGGCCGGCGGCGTCCCTCAGCTCCACAGCCATCTCGGCTATCTTCTCCTCGCTTCGGAGACGAGCGACCTGTTCGTCCTTTAATTCTTCGGCGGCCTTTAGAGCAGCCGCATTGCTAATCCGATCTTGTTCCTTGTCTAGAGCAAGCTCCGCCCTCAGGGCCTCAACGGCAGTAGCTCCGCCTGCAACTACATAACATCACATTAATATTTTAACCTTCTTGCAAAAATAGATGTGGATATAGGATAGCATACTCTGCGACTCCTCAAATCGCTTGTTCTCAAGCATGACGTTGGCCTCCACAATGTCAATCTGCCGCCTCAATTCAGCGCATTCAGCAGCCTGGTCTATTGCTGAACCCTTAGCAACCTGCACATCAATGCAAGTGCGATCATTAACTGGGAGTTTCATCCTCCGGTTGCCGCCATGGGCTGGCATCCACACTCTCAGGGGCTACTATCTACACAGAGCGCATGTATCACGTGCGGCTCAACTAAAAATTGGGGCTTACCTCAAAGCCTTTGAGCAGGCTCCTAAAAGCTTCGCTTAAACCACTTGTGGCGGAGAAAATTTTCTCCGACACCATACCCATTAGGGTACGATGATCCTCCAAGAGATCAGCTGACTCCAGAAGGCCCGTTAGCGTGTTCGGCCGGACACCGGACTCTCCCGGACCCTTTCCATTGTCCGCCACAGGAGCCGAATGCGGTGGGCTCGGGGCGGCCGAAGTGTTAGCTTCTGACCCCATTGGATCCAGACTCCTCCGTGACAATACCTCAGGGTCGCCCGCCTCACGGGGCGGAGAGGTAGGTGGGGTTTCAGTCTTCATCATCTTCGGAAGAAGATCCCCTGAAGATGAACCCTGTTGAGACAAACTGCTGGCCGGGCTACAAAAACCAAGGTCCCGGTTATTACTCTCAGAGGAAAAAGCAATAAGATCTTTTCTTAATTAAACTTACAGCTCGGTGGAGGGCTGGCCCGTTGGCGGGCGCTTTGCGGTGAGGACGCCCTTCGGGGCAGTGCCCTTTGGCGAAGTTCTTTTCCCTTGTTTAGGCCCCCCCGTCTCCAAATCTTCGGAGGCGGCCCTCTTCTTCTCGCGGGGGGAGGAAACCTCAGAATCGCCTCCCCGATTCTCCTCCTCCGTGGAGGCGCTGATTCCCCCGGTTCGGATGTGTAATGTGTGAGGCCCACTCTTGGCCTCCCCGCTCTCCCCTTCAGCTCTCTCTGGTGGCACCCGACTTAGTGTCCGTTCAAGAATCCTGGCCATTGCTGGGCCAGGCGAAGCTTCGGGAAGAGGGGCCGGGCACCTGATCCTCTCCGCCTTACTAAGCCAATCCTGGTTGTGGACAGTGTTTAGATCAATGCCATGACAAATATAAGCAAGGTGTTCGGTTTTAGGGTTACTTACTTGGGTATCGAGGCAATTGCAGCTCAGGCCCGCATCCTCGGTGGTGTCCGGACACTTTATTCGTGGTCCAAAGAACAACTTATACATCCCTTCGGGCGTCATAACGAAGAAGTGCTGAATGGTCCGCGGACCTTCTGGATTGAATTCCCACATCCGAAGAGGCCGGCGTTTGCATGGCAGGATCCGCCGGACTAGCATTACTTGGATTATTTTGACGAGACTAATGTCCCTCTCGAGGAGCTCCCGAATGTGGCTTTGTAGCATTGGTACATCGTTCGCAGGCCCCCAGTTTAGTCCCACATTGGCCCACGACGCCAGCTGAGGTGGAGGGCCCGAGCGGAAGGCAGGCGCGGCCGCCCACTTTGAGCCTCGGGGAGCTGTGACATAGAACCACCTTCGTTGCCATAAATCAGATACCTCCGGGAAGGAGCCTTTGGGCCACGGGGCATCAGCGTTCCTGCTTATTATGGCATCTCCGCACTCTGCGTGTCGCTCCTCAATTATCTTCGGCTTCACATCGAAAGTCTTGAGCCATAAGCCGAAGTGGGGGGCAATGTGAAGGAAGGCTTCACACACAACGATAAATGACGAGACGTGGAGGATGGAATCTGGAGCTAGATCGTAGAAATCTAGCCCGTAGTAGTGCATGAGCCCCCTCACGAAGGGATCAAGAGTAAGACCTAAGCCCCGGAGGAAGTGGGACACAAATATGACACTCTCATTGGTCTCGGGAGTGGGGATAACCTGTTCGGGAGCAGGAAGCCTGTGCTTGACATCGGCGGTCAAATACCCAGCCTCCCTAAGCTTCGCAATATCCTCCTATGTGATAGAGGAAGCCATCCATCAGCCTTAATGTCTTGATCTGGAGATGATCAAAGATCCGGGGTGCTTAAGCTCGGACTTTAGGTGTTGGGACTTAGGGTGTGAGATGTGCGAGCGTGGAGACACAGGGATAGGCCTCGGCTCCTTTATAAAGGGGGAAGAATATGAAGCATCCCCGAACACGGTCGTTCGGGACTTGCCTAAAAACACGGGGTCATGCCAACAGGCATGGTTGGATTACCCATACCCGTACTGATGAGAATCCCGCAATAAGGGGAACACGATCTCTGCTCTGACAGGATGTGCCAAGGAAACCGCCTCGTGGTGTGTGCGGTAGCAAGTTGTAGGAAGGGTTCGAATAAAAACCGGGCCGTGGCGTGATGTTGCTCTTCGAAGAATTGTCAGCAGATTGGATTCGTGGATTATTATTATTCTCTCTACGGTAATATATGGCATGTTATCTTGGAGAGCCGGACACGGTCCTTGTGTTCGGAATTTATCTTGGAGTATTCAGAGATGGAACCCGCCTCGCAATGCCGAAGACAATCTACGCACCGGACTCATCGTCATTGAAGCCTGGTTTAGGGGCTACTGAGGGAGTCTTGGATAAGGGGGTATCCGGACTGCCGGACTATGTACTTTGGCCGGAATGTTGGACTATGAAGATACAAGATGGAAGACTTCGTCCCGTGTCTGGGTGGGACTCTCCTTGGCGTGGAAGGCAAGCTTGGCGATCTGGATGTAGATCTCCTCCTCTGTTAACCGACCCTGTGTAACCCTAGCCCCCTCCGGTGTCTATATAAATCGGAGGGTTTAGTCCATAGGACTCATCATCATTATCATCAACAATCATACCATAGGCTAGCTTCTAGGGTTTAGCCTCTCTGATCTCGTGGTAGATCCACTCTTGTAATACTCATATCATCAAGATCAATCAAGTAGGAAGTAGGGTATTACCTCCATTGAGAGGGCCCGAACCTGGGTAAACATCGTGTCCCCAGCCTCCTGTTACCATTAGCCTTAGACGCACAGTTCGGGACCCCCTACCCGAGATCCGCCAGTTTTGACACCGACACCAGCCGACCCCATTTTCCTTGTGGGCGCCGCGCCGAGCGCACAGGTTTGAGCATAGTAGCCAGAGATGAGCCTAGTGGTAGTGCGAGTGGGAAAGAATGAGGGTTTGGGATTTCTATAGGAGTGGAAGAAGAGGAGCAGGTGTTTTCTGTACGAATGAGGAAGAAGGTGAGTGGGGGTTTTCTGGACGAGTGAGGAAGATGGGAAATGGGGGGAATTTGGGTGGGAGACGGAAGCGGGAGAGCGAGCTGCAGTATAAGTGGAAGTGACGAGGAAGGAGGGTTTTTCTGGGATCGCCACCTCTTCAATAAATATGGGCTTCTCCTTGCAAAAAAACAAAAACAAGTAGGCTTTGAGATGGATAGGCTTTTGTATCGGCCCACTCGGCTGCCCGTGTTTCATACTGGAGGGCCTTGTGCTAGAGGCAGCGCGAGACACTCTCCAGCTTATTGCCCATTCAAAATAGAAAAAAGAGATGCCTCCAGCTTATGGATACTCATCGGTAACCTTTTTCAACTTGGCATCCACCAAATTAGAGGATGTGGTACTGGATCCAGACACTCACATTAAAATAAGCTTCAGAAGATACGGTATGCATACTAACATTCAGAAGAACAAAAGTTTAGCATGTTTATGCATATCAATGATTCAGCATATTATAACCAATACAAAGCTGTGAGAAGGTGTGGAAATAAAGAAAATTGGTCGATGCTTCTCTGAGCAAAGGGCCTCCCTGCGCACACATTAATTTCCTGGGCATGCTTGTTTCTTCTCAATGTTGCGAGCACTTTGAGCATGTTGGCAACTCCATAGTTAGCTAGCTGCCTCATCTTGCAATTGATGCTGACACATTTGCAGGAAACACATGAGGCAATAGAGATGACTCAACATGAGTCCATATTGTGCAGTTCCCCTGAAATCATCTTCATTGTCCTGCATCTGAAAAGATAGGAAAACAATAGATATACTTAAATGTTGTTGCAAAACAGTAGCACACATCAATAGCTCGGCATGACATAAGATGATCACCTGGACGAAGGGGATACTGACCTGCCTGAGGAAAATTATATATAATTTCATAAGTCCTTGGTTGATTTCCACCTTCGGATGCACTGCTTGTTTGCTCCTCCACACATGGCAGGATCGTTCCGCACTGTAATCAGCAAGTCAATGTACGAATAAGCTTATTTCATCTTGCGGTGGTCATTGTACCTAGTTACGATGTAGGAATACCTGGAGCACTATGAGGTTAGCTGGCAGCAGGTAGATGCAGCCATATAAATTTTGTGCGGTCCTACAAAAATTGAGGTTTGTATCCCTTCCCATTATGAGAATTCTTCTTGAAGTTGGTAGAATGTGATGGCTTGTTCTCTGCGTGAGATTTGTTCTTGTTGTTCTTCTCGTGTACCATGTGGGCACTAGAAGCTCCCTCCGCGACCCGAGCACGTGTGTCTTTTTCTCTCGCCTTCTCTTCAAAATCAAGAGTGCTAATGAGATCTGAAACGGAAAACTCATGTCTCTTGTTTTTTAGAGAAGTAGCATATATTACATTATAAGGTGGTGCAACTCACACTCACCTAGCAGTATGGGACTAAACATTAGTCCCACTCACACCACACTTAGAGCATGGTTAACAGTATAGCCAACATCCGTCTATAAGAAGTTGACACATCATCTTGAACCAACCTAATAGCCTGCTAGTACAATACTCCCTCCTTTCTGTTTTATAGGGCTTATCTCAAAATTTAAGTTTTCCATTTTATAAGGCTACATTTGGTTGTTCGCCATTACATGTTCAGATTCCAAGGTGCATTAAATCATTGCATGCAAGTATTAAGAGAAAATTGACCAATGCATGTACTTTATGCATGCATGCATTGCAGTTAATGCATTGGTAAACATAACTTTTTGAGGAAAACAAGCGCATTAATTGAATGCTTTTGCAAACTAAAAAAAGTATTCCACCACTCACCATCTAAATTGGTTGGTGAATTTTTTGAGTTGAGCCCTATAAATCGGAAAGGAGGGAGTAGTTAGTCCCTTTAGTATAATACTATATCATTAATAATGGCCCCACCTTTTGTCTCACAGAGTATGTTGGAGCTCCTGCTACAACCGGCTACAAGTTTACAACCTGCTTCTCTTCTCTCTCCTCTTCTCTCTCCTTCAACTAAGCACAAATACTATATTTAAATCCTTATAGCCTGCTTATGTCATCTAATTGTAGTACTTTCTCTAAAGTTACTCTCCACTGTGTAGTCCAAAATGCCGGCCGTGCAGCGTCTGATGCCCTCGGTCGATGCGCCACTTCAACGGCGGAAGCAGTGAGAGCTCATGTCACCTTGACTTGCCATCAATATGGAGTAGCAGGCTCAGCTAGCGTCGGGCGGGAAGCGAGCGCGGGAGGGGGGAGGGGTTTTTGTTGGGCAAGATGGTGAGAAGCCAACTTTCCTCCCTTTCTTCATTTATTGCTTGCCACATCATCTACTTTATCTAGACATGTGTGATGTTACTACCTTTGTTACTCCCACTGTGGGTAGTCTCATAATTTTCCTCGTCATCATCTGAGTTCTAGAAGATCTCACCCACATCAATATTAGGCATGCAGCTGCCTTGATAGACAACATGCGCAGAAGGAGTAGATGCGACTGGGGATGCACCACGTCATGGCACTCTTTACGTGCTCGTGTGCGTGCACCGTGCGTGCTTTCCATCAGTGCTAGCTCTAAGGCCGACACTGCGGTCGTCTTCGTCTCCGACTAGTCATTGAGCAACGACTGCAAAGTGGTGTCCCAAGAGATGCGTAGGTGTCGTTGTGTGCGAGCTTTGCCGAAGCACGACGAACTGGGCATCGCTGCAGATGGCACACGCCTCCATGCAACCGAGTGTGTGCGCATGCATGTGTTATTCATGTGCATTATGTGGCCGAGTGTGAGTGCATGCTTGTGTTGTGTACGTGTGTTGTGTGCTCCATGCTGTGTGCGTATGTGCATGAGTTGGATCGGCATGAGTTAGTGCGTTGGCGTGTACATGTGTGGTTGCATGCGTCCTGTACATGTGTGGCTTCTTGCGTGATTATCAATATAAACTATAAAACATCTTCAACTTAGCATCCTGATGTATCGTCTCTAGTGTTTAGTGGAGAGTTCTTTTTCTTTTATCTATTTATAGGTGGGCAGGCGGCAAAAAACAGGGGAAAACGTGCAAGGTTCCTTGCAGATGCTCCACGGCGAGGTTCCTTGCTCCTTCTCGATCATCGGGAATCTACGTTCTTCAAATCTTTTTTTACGTGAGCTTTGTTCATCCTTTTGCCAACACGCGAGACATCTAGCATTAAGGTGCACATGTCATGCAAGAAAATGGAGATAATCAGATAAGCAATGTGTAAGTGAGTCGTGCACTTCGATGGCACCTACTATGCAATATTTTTTTCTCCTCGATGGAACGTGAATAGTGCACGTACTCAACGACGGAGCACGGGATGTAGCCATGACATGGTCAGCCCTTTTTTGGAGAGAGCACGTACTAAATAACTTTGATGTGTCCCGTCAACTCGCAGAATGACGAGAAGCTTGCTTACTATGCCTTCTCCCTCGCCAACGCATGCGCGGTGGCTCGCAGCACGACGAGAAACTTTTGCTTACAAGCGATGGATGTGCAGCAGTTCATTTCTGTCAGATTGCCAGAAGTACTACTATAGTACCATCATTATTGTTCGACTTTCGGATGAGGCGGAGAGCCAAGCGCAAGGTCACCTTCTAACCTTAGGCTAGGCATAGTGGGAGTAACATAAGTAGGGGTACCTCCTTTTTTATTCTAGAAACAACCACACGCGAATATTGGACGGTAGCAGCACAACGACTGAATCAAAAATCGAAACCAACCAATGAACTACTACTACTGCTGAGCGTTTACTAGTATGTAGTACTATCATGTAGTACTCCATCTGTCCATGTATATAGGGCTTAATGCGTTTTTCAAGACTAACTTTGGCCCTGTTTGGATCCATCGGTTAGAGTTAGTTTGAGCTAGTTGGGGCTCAAATAGCCCTAAAGTATCCAAGCATGAGGGTTAAATTGGAGCCAGTTGTACTGAACCCACCAAAAAAAACTATCCCACCCAAGAGGTGCTAATGGGAGATAGTTCTCATTGGACCCACTGAAAAATCACTTTTCTCCCTCCATCAAGTGCATTTATTGTCAATCTAACCCTGTTGCCCAAACACCTCTTTCGCTACAGTTAGTTCAAGGTTAGTCATGAGTTAGTCTAACCTCTAGCTAAGTTAGAGTATCCAAACAGGAGCAGTATAGGACATGCAAGTTTCTCAAAGCATACAGTCAAATTCGTATGCGAAAGGATCTTTTTTTTAAACAGAACGTGAAAGGATCTTCGATATAATTTTCAAATTATATAAAATCTTATCAATAGTCAAAGGCATCCTCGAAGAATACATTAGGCCCTATATAAAATATTATCAATAGTCAAAACCAAGTGTTCTAAACAAGTACAAAATGAGAAACTGGACCCACTCACGGCAGGGCACGCCTGTCTCGTTTGGTCCGTCGGTCAAAGCTCTTCCTCTTCTTGGCATAACAATGGAGTACAATATTTTTTTAGAATGCTCTTGGTATGTCGCTAACACTTGATGAGTTAAGCGACCTCAATAGACGGCAAAAACGCCATCCCGCCACACTTTGAGAGAGACGAGGAGCGAGAAGCAATATGTGCTGCTGGATTACTAGAGCTAGGTGTCGCACGGAAGCCAAGAAATATGGTGATAGAGTGGGTTATCCATGTAGTATGATGTAACTACACTGGGGTGCCGTGTTTCTTACTCTTCCAGTCCACCGTGGAGATGATTGGTAAATTTTATATCGCTGAATAATATAACATATTATGAGTGCAGACACTCCACCACGAGGTTCCTTGCTCCTTCTCGATCAGCGGGAATCTATGTTCTTCCACTTTTTTTTATGTGAGCTTTGTTCATCCTTTTGCCAACACACGAAACATCTAGCACCAGGGTGCACGTGTCATGCAAGAAAATGGAGATAATCAGATAAGCAGTGCATAAGTTAGTCGTGCACTTCGATGGCACCTACTACGCAATATTTTTTCTTCTCGATGGCACGTGAATATTGCATGTACTTGTCGGCGTCCTGGATCTTGGGGTATCCAGACTTGCCTACCTGCGGCCTGTGGCGTGGCTCAGTAGTGGCCAACTACGGCCGGTCTTCATCAACCCAAGTTCAAGACCCTCGCGAGGGGCCAAGCCTCGCGGGGAGGATGATGCAAGGCCTCCGCAAGGGCGGCCTCACCATGTAGGCTCGCGAGGAGGCAGAGAGATCAAGGCAAGAGGTACCTCGCGAGGTGCACATGATGCAAGCCATGACGATCAAGACCAGGCGGGAGCCAGGTGGGTGCTGGCCAGCACAGTGTCCTTGTTTCCTCTTTGCTGCAAAGGGGGCAAGCGCAGGCGTGGAGTACCGAGGCATCAAGCAAAGGTTTCCATATCAGTGCAACAAGACCAGGACCAGGAAGATAGCAAGATGGAGGTCACTGTGGAGCCCAAGATGGCGTCATCGCTAGTGCCTTTGGCAGTCGAACACCACCTTTAGTTCGGATAGCTTGTACTGGCTGCCCCCCTTCAAATTCCACCATTGTGGAATCCCTTTCCACTCAATATTTGGGAAGAGGACCAAGGCCTCTATAAATAGGACTAGCCACCACCATAGCAGACGACGGATCCATTTGGAACAGAACCACCCACACCAGCACAAGAACACCTCTCCTCGCGAGGCTGTTCTTCCCCTTGTACTATTCCTCATCAGCCCAAGAGGCAATCCACACACCACACACTGGAGTAGGGTATTAAACCACAATGGTGTCCTGAACCAGTATAAATCTCGTGTCCCTTGTGTTGTTCATCTTGTTAGCTTAGAATCGCGGTGAGGCTGTAGGCGTGGATCGGTAGGGAGAAGATCTTCGCGCGCACCCTAGAGTTTAAACTTGAGGGGTTTTGACGGAACCCGATATCCGACATTTGGCACGCCAGGTAGGGGTGCACCGGAGCTCTCCCTTCCGTCGGCTCGCTCTCCACCAACACTGTGCTTCGCCCTCATGGCGGACAGCGCGCCATCGGCTCCGGCGGCCAACGCCAGCACTGGGGCCAGGGGGCTCCGAGCCTTGGCCCCCGCCTTGCGACACGTGCAGTGGCTGCACAAGTTCAAGCCAGAGATGCCGCCGTGCTACGACGGTGTGGCAGACCCGTCGGCATTCCTGCTGGCATATGAGGAGGCCGTCCTCAAGGCCGGCGGCGACAACAAGGTCATGGCCAACTGGTTCCCCCTGGCCCTTACCGGGGTTCTGCGCGCTTGGTTGTTCAACCTGCCCACATCTTCTGTGGCCTCCTAGGAGGAGCTGCGCAACCTCTTCCTCACCCACTATGCAATGCCCGCACCACCGGTCGTTGTAGCTCTCCTGGGTGGCTCGCAGGCGCCATCCTTGGACCGCCATGTCAAACCGTTCGTCCGCCAGATTGGCTCCGCCCTCATGCAGCAAGGAGCTCCACTGGGTTGGGCTGCACCCAAGGACGACCTAACCTTCAATTCAGACGATCACCCCGCCAACACCGCCTGCTCAGGAGCGCTCCTAATGCTCTGCACGCCCACCAACTGCCAGGTGGCCTTCACCAGGACCCTCATTGACAGCGGTGCTGGCCTCAACATGCTCTCAGTGGAGGCCTTCAGCCTCCTCCACGTATCGCTGGAACGACTCCGACCCAGCAGGCCATTCTCAGCCGTCGGAGGCGGTTCCTCTAGTTCCCTGGGGCAGATCCGCCTCCCTGTGACCTTCGGCACCCACGGCAACTTCCGGATAGAGCTGATCGACTTTGACATTGCGCATATCGGCCTCCCGTACAACGCCATCCTCGGGTACCCCGCCTTGGCCCGGTTCATGGCGGCTACCCAGCTGGCCTACAACCTCATGAAGATGCCTGGGAGTAGTGGCGTCCTTACCATAGTTGGAGATACCAAGGATGCTCTACTGGCGCTTAAGCTCGCTCTCAAGACAGCCGCAGCAGCACGGCCCGCCAGCGCGAACACCTCCAAGGCCAAGGAGGTTGCGCCGACCAAGAAGAAGCAGTTGTTCACCCAGGACAAGGCCGAAACCATGCAGGTACCAGTTGAGGAGGACGGATCCTCCGGAGCCACCTTCACCATAGGTGCCAACCTCGGTCCTGACCAAGAGGAAGCGCTGGTGAAGTTCTTACGCACAAACAAGGACGTGTTCACATGGGAACCCAAGCAGCTAGCAGGGGTCCCAAGGTAGGTGATTGAGCATCACCTGAACGTGTGTCCCAATGTGCGCCCTGTGAAGCACAAAGCCAGGCGGCAGTCCACTGAGAAGCAGGCCTTCATCGTCCAAGAAACTCGCAAGCTAGAGGCAGCGGGAGTCATTGGTGAGGTTCGCTACCCCGAATGGCTGGCAAACCCTGTTGTCATGCCGAAGAAAGGAGGAAAGGAGCGCATTTGCGTCGACTTCACCAACCTCAACAAGGCCTGCCCACAAGATCCGTTTCCTCTCCCCCGCATCGACCAAATCATCGACTCCACCGCCGAGTGCGACTTGCTGTGCTTCTTGGATGCGTTTTCGGGCTATCACCAAATCAAGATGGCGGTAGAAGATGTGGAAAAGGCGGCTTTCCTAACCCCGTGTGGGGTATACTGCTACACATGCATGTCGTTTGGGTTGCGTAACGTGGGTGCAACTTTCCAGCGGCTGATGCACATCGCCTTGGGCTGGCAGCTTGGGAAGAACACCGAGGCTTACATCGATGACATTGTGGTGAAGTCTCGGGAGACGAAGAACTTAATACAAGACCTAGAAGAGACCTTCACGAGCCTCTGCAAGGTAGATCTGCGGCTCAACCCAGAGAAGTGCGTGTTTGGCGTTCCTTCGGGCAAGCTTCTGGACTTCCTCGTGTCCCACAGGGGGATCGAGTCCAACCCAGAGAAGGTCAAGTCAATCGAAGACATGAGCCCACCACAAACCCTCTGAGAGATGCAGAAACTCGCCGGGCGCATGACGGCGCTGGGACGCTTCATCTCCAAGCTAGGGGAGCGCGCATTGACTTTCTTCGAGCTGATGAAGAAGAAGGGCCCGTTCGAGTGGACACAGGAGGTCGACCAGGCGTTTCAAGACCTCAAGAGGTACCTGACCATCCCTCCGGTGATGGTGGCACCACACCCTCTCGAGCCTCGGGTGTTGTACCTCACCGCCACACCCTACTCCGCTAGCGCAGCTCTCATGGTGGTCCAGGAAGAGCGCCACGACAAGGCTACACCACGACCGACTGGGGCAGCACAAGACCAAGAAGGCCTCGCGAAGACCACGGCCTCGACAGATGGAAACCAGCCTCGACAGGAGGATGTCCCCAGGGCTGAAGAGGCCTCACCAGGCAGCCAGGTGCTGGGGACTCCATCGTCTCAAGAAGCACATGACCCTCCGGAGGGCACGGACCTCGTCAGCACGCCCGCCCTCGTCGAACATCCAGTGTACTTCGTCAACACGATACTGCGGGATGCAAGGGCACGATACCCTATGCCTCAGAAAATCTTGCTCACGCTACTGGTGGCCTCACGGAAGCTGCGGCACTACGTTCAAGGTCACCCCATTAAGGTCATATCTGCTTACCTATTGGAAAGGGTACTCAGGAGCCCCAATTCCGTTGGAAGGGTCGCTGAATGGAACATCAAGTTGCAAGCATTTCAGCTGGAATTCAGCACAACGAGGGTGGTCAAGGGAGCCGCACTTGCAGATTTCATTGCAGAATGTACAGAGGCGCCAGGGCTCGAAGCAGGCGAAGAACGATCACTTTCCCCAGGGAGTGAGGCGCCGGATGGTTGGGTCATGTACTTCGACGAAGCATTCTCGCGGGACAGCGCAGGGGCTGGCGCAACGCTCATATCCCCCACTTAGGACAAGCTCTATTACGCCGTGCAGCTCTATTTCCAGCATGGCGAGAAGGTCTCCAACAACATAGCAGAATACGAAGGCCTCATAGCGGGCTTGAAGGCCGAAGTAACTATGGGAGTGAAGCGCCTCGTCATCAAGGGTGATTCACAGCTCCTCGTCAACTTCTCCAACAAGGTGTACGAGCCAAAGGACGAGCATATGGATGCATACCTTGCGGACGTGCGTAGGATGGAAAAGCAATTATGGGGGCTGGAGCTGCAGCACGTGCCCCGCGGCACCAATCAAGAGGCTAATGATATCACCAAAAGGGCATCCAGGCGGCTGCCTCAGGAGCCTGGCGTTTTTGAGGAATGACTCTTCAAGCAATCAGCAGTGCCTTCACTATCAAGCACATCACAACCTCGGGAGGAACTCCCTTAACTACCTGCCACAGGAGCCCCGGCCTGTGGTCCGACCTCAGGGGTTCGCTTGCTCCTGGTGCTAGAGCCTCGGGAGGAATGCTGGACTACAGAATTCAAGGGCTACCTGTTGCATGGAACAATACCAGAGAAAGAGGAGGACGCGGAGCGCGTGGCCCGGCAGGCCACGGCCTACTGCATAGAAGACGGAGAGCTCTAGCGGAAGAGGCCAAATGATGTTTCCTTGCATTGCATCTCCAGGGGACAGGGGAAGGAGTTGTTGGCTAACATACATGGTGGAGATTGTGGACATCACTCATCGTCACGGACCCTCGTCGGCAAGGCGTTCCGCAGCGGGTTCTACTGGATTACCACACTCAACAACGCAATCGAGCTGGTGAAGGCCTGGGAAGCCTCCCAATTCCATGCCAAGCAAATACATCAGCCAGCTCAGGGCCTGCAGACCATCCCACTCTCGTGGCCGTTTGCGGTCTAGGGGCTGGATATCTTGGGCCCGTTCCCTCGAACGCCTAGGGGCTACCACCACCTCTACGTCGCCATAGACAAGTTCACAAAGTGGGCTGAGGTGGAATCCACCCGCACCATTCTAGCTGACTCAACACTCAAATTCATCAAGGGCCTTGTGAGCCGGTTCGGGGTCCCTAATCGCATCATCACCGACAACAGTTCGCAGTTCACGAGCAATCTCTTCAAAACATATTGTGCTAACCTTGGAACGCAGATATGCTACGCTTCGGTGGCACACCCCTGGAGTAACGGCCAAGCTGAGCGCGCAAACACAGAGGTCCTGAAAGGCCTCAAAACCAGGACCTTCAAGAAAAAGCTTGAGGCCTGCGGCAGGGGCTGGTACGACGAGCTCTAGTCCGTGCTATGGTCCATCCGCACCACCGCCACCAAGTCGACTGGCGAGACCCCGTTCTTCCTCGTCTACAGAGCAGAGGCGGTCCTCCCTCATGAGGTCAGGCGTCGCTCCACGCAGGTCCTAGCGTTTGATGAAGCGCAACAGGGTGCCATGCGGGGGATGGACCTAGTGCTGGGGGAGGAGTACCGTCGGGAAGCCGCGCTACGAGAAGCAAGGTACCAACAGGCACTGCGGTGGTATCATTGCCGCAACATACGCACCAGGACTCTCGAGGTAGGTGACCTCGTGCTCAGGCGGGTGCTCTCCAGGGAAGGGTTGCACAAGCTCTCACCCATGTGGGAGGGCCCGTTCAAGGTCGTCCATGTTTCCAGGCCTGGCTCCGCACGCCTGGAGACACAGGAGGGCGTGCCCATCCCAAACGCATGGAACATTCAACACCTCTAGAAGTTCTACCCCTAAAAAGGCCCAGTGCCTGTGAATAAGGCCCAGCGCCTATGAAGAAGGCCCAGTGCCTGTGAAGAAGGCCCAGTGCCTGTGAAGAAGACCCAGTGCCTGTGAAGAAGGCCCAGTGCCTGTGAGGAAGGCCCAGTGCCTGTGAGGAAGGCCAGTGCCTGTGAAGAAGGCCCAATGCCTGTGAGGAAGGCCCGGTGCCTGTGAAGCTAAAAAAGGCCCAATGCCTGTGAAGAAGGCCCGGTGCCTCTGAAGCTGAAAAAGGCCCAGTGCCTGTGAAGAAGGCCCGGTGCCTGTGAAGCTAAAAAAGGCCCAAAACCTGTAAAGAAGGCCCGGTGCCTGTGAAGCTCGCCACCCGTGACACTCTCGCGTAATAATGAGTTGGGGCTGTACATGCCCCGGAGTCTCCGGAGTGCCATCCTTGGGCCTCGGGGGCTCCCACCCACGCCCAATGGCAGCACTTAGCTCCGTGCTGGTGAGAAGACGTCGAAGACTAGGCTAGGTGCCGGACGCGGCTTTTCATTTTCTTTCCGCAGTTGGCTTGTTCTCCCTCGTTTGAATCCTTATTTGAAGTCATTTCAAGTGTTATTCGCTGTCTTCTGCCCAGACCTCTGTTTGCGGCTTTCGTTCAATTTGCTCTCTCTATCTCTCACTCGCAACCTCACGAGGGGGGCTGCACGGGTGCCCTCGTGATCCCCCTTTCCCGCCAAGCTTTCGCAAGGCTCTCGTCCAGGTTCACAGCGGGAGCACCCCTCCCGGTCCGTGCCCCACGGGCATCGCGACACAAAGCGTCGGGCCTGAGCCAGCAGCCCTCGCGACCAAGGTTCGGAAACTATTCTCCCAACTGATCCTTTTAGGTCTTAAGACGCCCGACGCGGGCTCGAGCGTCTACCTCGCAAGGCGAAAACTATAGCAAACATCCCGAGTTAAGTTGTTCTTACACGCGGGCACATAACCGCGCCACTATAGCACAACACGGAGATGATAAATATAGCACGATAATTAAGGATCATAGTCTGTTACACGCCCCCACGGGGCTCCATACTTCTCTCTCTCGATGCAGGCAAAGGAGAAAAACTAAATAAAAACGGCAAGCGCCTTGCAGTAGCTCGCGAAGAGGGACACACATCACCCTCCCGAGCTCAATCAGACTCTGCCTCGCGCTTCACTGGGGCACGGCAATGGGACGACTCGCTGCCTCCCTCAAAGAGCGCACGGCGGCGTGGGGGCTGATCACGGCCACCGCTGGAGGAGCTGTCACCAGAGGAGGAGCCACTGAGGCTCGGTGAGCTGCGGGCACCGCCAGGAGCGGGTCCGCCTTCGCCCTCGTCCCGACCATCGCCAAGGGCAGGCACCACACCGCTGTCATCATCTTCAGGGTAGCACCCAACCCGGTGGCCATCCTCTCTGAACACCCTCATGTAGAGGGTTGCGTCGCCATCAAACTTGAAGTGGAGAGTGCACCGTCGGCCCAGGCCACGCGCGCGGGCAAATGGCTGCCAGCCCCGGCCATGGCCACGTTCCCGGCGACGGAGATCTCCACCGTGACCCATAAAGCCCGGTTGCAGTAGTCGTCCGCCAGCAGCCAAAGACCACCAGGGGTGGCGGCTGGCAGTTCGCCGACGAAGAAGCGAGGGAGCTGGAGCCAGTTGCTGGCCATGTTGTTCGACCAAACGACGAACTCCGATAGCACCTCTGCCGAATGGAAGGGCGGCCAGGGAGGCCGCGCAGCTATGGCGCGCCTCCCTCCTCCTCCTAGGCTGCCTCAATAAGGCGACCACCATCGTGTGAAGAGCCGCCACCGAGAACACGAGGAGCCGTGGCGGGGGTCGTGGGATGCTTGCGGGGGCGACACGGTCACGCTTGGGCGGAGGAGAGCTAGGATCTTCCGGGCGAGCCTTCCCCTTTTCTGTGGCCGAGAACCTCTGCACATGAGCCATAGGGTGCTGCAAGTAACCAACACGGAGAGGGAGAAGAAGCAGCCGGGGCAAGAAGAGACGAGCAATGGGGGCCTTCACGCCTTCCTGTACTTATAGCCCGGAGGAGGCCAACTGTCGGCCTCCACGATCATAGGTAATGATGACTCTGTTTGCATGCAGTCGGCACTCGTCAAATCAGGCGGTTGCCGAGTCAGCGTGGGGAAGCGAAGATGCCCACGTCAAATCAAGTCGCCACGCGTCAGCCAAGGACTCGGGCTGTTGGGGCCCGCGACGCTGCGCACTTACCCTTTGGCTTCGCCGCTAAGCCAAGTCCGAGCGCGCCTTGGGCCCGGGGGCTACTGTCGGCGTCCTGGATCTGGGGGTATCCAGACTTGCCTACCTGCGGCCTGTGGCGTGGCTCAACAGTGGCCGAGTACGGCCGATCTTCATCAACCCAAGCTCAAGACCCTCGCACGAGGACAAGCCTCGCAGGGTGGACAATGCAAGGCCTCCTCAAGGGCGGCCTCACCAGGCAGGCTCGCGAGGAGGCGGAGAGATCAAGGTAAGAGGTACCTTGCGAGGTGCACATGACGCAAGCCATGATGATCAAGATTAGGAAGGCGCCAAGAGGGCGCTGGCCAGCACAATGTCCTTGTTTTCTCTTTGGTGCAAAGGGGGCAAGCGCAGGCACAGAGTACCAATGAACTACTACTACTGGTGAGCGTTTGCTAGTACGTAGTACTATCATGTAGTACTCCGTCTGTCCACGTATACAGGGCTTAATGAGTTTTTCAAGACTAACTTTGGCCCTGTTTGGATCCATGGGTTAGAGTTAGTTTGAGCTAGTTGGGGCTCAAATAGCCCTAAAGTATCCAAGCATGAGGGTTAAATTGGAGCAAGTTGTACCGAACCCACCAAAAAAAAAACTATCCCACCGAAGAGGTGCTAATTGGAGATAGTTCTCATTGGACCCACTGAAAAATCACTTTTCTCCCTCCATCAAGTGCATTTATTGTCAATCTAACCCTGTCGCCCAAACACCTCTTTCGCTATAGTTAGTTCAAGGTTAGTCATGAGTTAGTCTATCCTCTAGCTAAGTTAGAGTATCCAAACAGGAGCAGTATAGGACATGCAAGTTTCTCAAAGCATACAGTCAAATTCGTATGCGAAAGGATCTTTTTTTAAAACAGAACGTGAAAGGATCTTCAAATGATATAATTTTCAAATTATATAAAATCTTATCAATAGTCAAAGGCATCCTCGAAGAATACATCAGGCCCTATATAAAATATTATTAATAGTCAAAACCAAGTGTTCTAAACGAGTACGAAATGAGAAACTGGACCCACTCACGGCAGGGCACGCCTGTCTCGTTTGGTCCGTCAGTCAAAGCGCTTCCTCTTCTTGGCATAACAATAGAGTACAATATTTTCATAGAATGCTCTTGGCATGTCGCTAACACTTGATGAGTTAAGCGACCTTAATAGACGGGCAAAACGCCATCCCGCCGCACTTTGAGAGAGACGAGGAGCGAGAAGCAATACGGGCTGCTGGATTACTAGAGCTAGGAGTCGCACGGAAGCCAAGGCAAGAGGTACCTCACGAGGTGCACATGATGCAAGCCATGATGATCAAGACCAGGCGGGCGCCAGGTGGGCGTCGGCCAGTGCAGTGTCCTTGTTTCCTCTTTGGTGCAAAGGGGGCAAGCGCCGCGCGCGGAGTACTGAGGCATCAAGCAAAGGTTTCCATATCAGTGCAACATGACCAGGACCAGGAGGACGGCAAGACAGAGGTCACCATGGAGCCCAAGATGGCATCATCGCCAGTGCCTTTGGCGGTCGAAGACCACCTTTAGTCAGGATAGCTTGTACTGGCTGCCCCACTTCAAATCCCGCCATTGTGGAATCCCTTCCCGCTCAATATTTGGTAAGAGGACGAAGGCCTCTATAAATAGGACTAGCCACCACCATAACAGATGACGGATCCATTCGGACCAGAACCACCCACACCAGCACAAGAACACCTCTCCTCGCGAGGTTGTTCTTCCCCTTGTACTGTTTCTCATCAGCACAAGAGGCAATCCACACACCACACACTGGAGTAGGGTATTACACCACAATGGTGGCCTGAACCAGTATAAATCTCGTGTCCATTGTGTTGTTCATCTTGTTAGCTTAGAATCATGGTGAGGCTGTGGGCATGGATTGGTAGGGAGAAGATCTTCGCGCGCACCCCAGAGTTTCAACCTTAAGGGTTTTGCCGGAACCCGATATCCAACAGTACTCAACGGCGGAGAACGGGGTGGTAGCCATGACATGGTCAGCCCTTTTTTGGAGAGAGTACGTACTAAATAACTTTGATGTGTCCCGTCAACTCGCAGAATGACGAGAAGCTTGCTTACTACGCCTTCTCCCTCACCAATGCGTGCGCGGTGGCTCGCAGCTGTCGGTGTCAAAACCGGCGGATCTCGGGTAGGGGGTCCCGATCTGTGCATCTTAGGCTGATGGTAACAGGAAGCAAGGGACACAATGTTTACCCAGGTTCGGGCCCTCTCGATGGAGGTAAAACCCTACTTCCTACTTGATTAATATTGAAGATATGTGTAGTACAAGAGTAGATCTACCACGAGATCGTAGAGGCTAAACCCTAAGAGCTAGCCTATGATGGTATGATTGTAATCGTGATCGGCCTTCTAAGGACCACCCTCTCCGGTTTATATAGACACCAGAGAGCTAGGGTTTACATGGAGTCGGTTACAAGGAAGGAAACACAATATCCGGATTGCCAAGCTTGTCTTCCACACAAAGGAGAGTCCCATCCGGACACGAGCCGAAGTCTTGAGTCTTGTATCTTGACACTCCTATAGTCCAGATGATGAATATAGTCCAGCTGTACGGATGCCCCCTCATCCAGGACTCCCTCGGTAGCTCCTGAACCAGGCTTCAATGACGATGAGTCCGGCGCGCAGTCTTGTTTTCGGCATTGCAAGGCGGGTTCCTCCTCCAAATACTCCAAGGTTATTATCAAACACGTAGGCCATGTCCGGATCTACAAAATGATCTTCACATACCACCGTAGAGAGAATGATACTTCAGCTGGCAACCTTGCAGACGACGTGATATGTCATTACGGTCAGGTCATTATTTGAACCGTTTTTTCACAGCCAGCCACAACGCGCATTGCGAGGCGGTTTCCTTGACACGTCATGTCAAAGCAGAGATCATGTCCCCTTATCACGGGATTCTCATCAATACGGGTATGGGTAATCCCCCCTTGCCATCAATCGTGGCGCTTGGGAAGTAAGCGATTCTCAACAGGCTAGTGGGGAGGCTCACCGCTTTCGTCGCCTCTATAAACGGATAAGAGTTCCCCATTCTTACCCATGCCTTCTTTCTCCTCTGCCCACTCTTGCCTCCCTGAGCTCCAACGCCCTAGTCCAAGTCTCCTCCACACAGCTAAACATGTCCTGAGCAGGAGGAAAATGGGTGGCTTCCACCGTGAAGGAGAAGAACACCGCAAGTCTTCGGGCAGCCGGATACTTGGCCGCAGACATAGCGCACTGACTATCAAACGGCGGGCAGGTCATCCCAACTCCAGGACCCCACGAGAGGGTCGTGTTCCTTGCCCACTTGGTCCATGGACTGGGGTTTCCACTCCACCCCTTCATCCGCGTGCTCATGTTCTATTACGGGCTAGATTTCCATGATCTAGCCCCGAATTTCGTCCTCAACATCTCGGTGTTCATCTTCGTGTGCGGGGCTTTCCTCCGCATCAAGCCTCATTTCAGCTTGTGGCTCCAAGCTTTCTGCGTGAAGCCGAAGATCGTGAGCGGCCAGCAAGCGGAGTGTGGAGGAGCCATGGTGGGCAAAATTCCTAACGTCACCTAGCCTGACGGCTCCTTTGCAGAAACCATGAAGGGGTGGCAATCGGGGTGGTTATACATCACCGAGCCGCGCGACGCCAACTGGGCGGCGGCCCCCGTGTTCCGATCTCGAACCCCTATGCGGCTCACCTCCTGGGAACAGAAGGGCCTGTTGTGGGGCGAATCTACAGAGCTGACCGGACTCACAAACTGCATCAAGGGCATGAAGAGAAGAAAATCAAGTTTGTTAACGTGATCCAGGTCATGCTCGTTCGTCGGATTCTGCCATGCCAAAGGCGTGCATTTAATCTGTGGGAGTTCGTTCCAGCCGAACACCAGACGCTTCAGAGGCTCTATGGCATGAAGCACAAATGTGGAAGGTGTTGTTCAAGGCCTCTGTAGTACCTCCTCTCATAACCGAGGACCGTGGGATCTACGCCGTGTGACACCCTATCCAAGTGAGTCCTCAGGCTGCCACTGTGTTCGGCTCTTCCCAATATATTCGTGGGGAATTCCCAAGTGATTGTGTATATTTGTTCAGGAGTACGTGGAGACAGCGGAGCTAATAGACTGTCTGGCTCCTCTGCCGGAAAACCCAGCTACTGATCTCCTGACAAAGATGCTGGTCCCGGCACCCTACAAGGGGCCGGAGAAGAAGGCCGATAAGAAGGCCCCAGGGACCCGAAAGGGTCTCCGACGTAAGGCTGCACCGAAAGCCTCGTCCGAAGAGGACGAGGAAGACTCCTCCCCCGAAGGGGAAGAAGGAGAAGAAGAGGAGGCCTCCCTATCCGGAATGGATGGGGGGCCTGAGACGGCGGACTAGGGGGCCAGGAGAGGCTCCGGTGCAAGGCCGTCATACCCTTGTCGTCCGATGACGACGAGGCAGATTCCTCCCGCGGACGCGGGGAGGAACAAGAAGAAACTCCACCTCCCCGCATTGGGGGGGGGAGAGAGGAAGGCCGCCCTGGTGGGAGAGACTGGGACGTCCAAGAAGGGAAAGGTGTCCCTTCCGGACTACTCCGCCACCGCCGTCGATAGCGAGGAAGCGTGGCTGCCCTGGAAGAAGCCCCTAGTGCGATCGTAAGTATCCGCACTTCATTGTAATTTTGCTTCATAGTTTTGTTATAATGCCGAACTTGTATGCAGCCCGGCAAGGGCCCATCCCGAAGTGTCATCTTCGGACGGGTCCCTGAGTGAGTCAGCAATTAACTCACTCCCGACGGCCACTTCTCCTCGGCCTGCGGACGACACGGAGGTGTTGTCCCAAAGGCTCCCAGAGATTGAGGAGGTGGCCCTGGAGGCGCCTCAAGGCGGCGTCCCAGACGTCGGACTCGCGAGGTTCAAGATCCCCGCGGATCGTGTTGATGAGAGCCACGGTAAGACGAGCTCTCAGCCGAACACTGTTCCAAAGCGTTCATTGGTTCCAGACTTAGGCGGGCATCCCCTCGTTAGGGAGGGAGGGCCGTCTGTATCAAGGACTTCCGTTGGGCCCGAGGCTCCGGATTGTCTACTGGAAGCGCTTCATGGCGCTTCCCTAGATGAAGAGCACCGTACTCTTATGAGTGCGGTGATTCAGAAGGTTTCGTCTACCAAGAGCGGACTAATCGAAGCCTGCACCAGCCTCCTGACAGGCTTTGAGGTAAGTAAGAATGTGTGAAATTACCACCCGACAAGTAGTAGCCCCTGATACTCTGTTTGGTGTTCGGAAGGAAAAACCAAACGGAGGGTCAATTATAATCCGCAGGAGTCTAACAATAAGTTTGAATGTAAATAAACAGGCTTTGCTGCTGGCCGCTGCTGCTCGCACGGCCGAAATTGCCGGCCTAACGCAGGACTTGGAGCGGGCATAGGGAGAGCTCGGCCTCACGAGGAGGCAGCTCGAGGAGAGCACAAGTAAATGATTCCCCTCTCTCACATAGTAAAGTATAAATAAAATTTGAGTATGCTAACGATGAAACATCGTGATTTGGTAACAGAGGCCCCCACCGAAGTGGCGTCTCTCAAGGAGGCGCTGTCCGAGGCCGAACACAAAGCGGCCTTGGAGCGCAAGCAGAGCAAAAAGCAAGAAGCCCGAGTGGGCGAACTACAAGAAGAGCTCCAGGAGCTCGGCAAGAAGCTCGAGTCCGCGGAGCATGAGCTGAAAGCAAAAGAGGCCGAGCTTGCGAAGGCCCTTACAAATATAAAAGACGCCAAGGCCAAATCCGATAGGGCACAACAAGAGATCTAGGAGGCCAAAAAGATAACGGCGGGTAAGAAATTCTTTATGCAAAGCAAACATGTGGAGGAGGCGTTTCTTTTACTTACCCGGGTCCGGAGCTCTCCAGGGACATTCGCAGATCTGCCACGCAGCGTATCAGATGTCGCGGAGTTCTACCATGCCCAGGAGGGGAGCTCAACGGAGAAGCTGTTCTAGTCCTAGTATGCTGGGGCCAAACATTCAACGCCTCTTAGTGACCAACTGAAGCAGTTGGTCAAACTCCACAAGGCGGCCAAAGTGGCTATGAAGGATCTCATAGTCCAGATATGGCCTGGTGAGCTTCTGCCCACCAGCTACTTCGGCCTGATCAAGTGGATGGTGGATGTCTGTTCGCGACTGGAAGTTATCAAGCGATCCGTTTGCATTGAGGGTGCCCGCCGGGACCTTGCCCGGGCAAAGGTGCATTGGGGCAAGCTGGATGCAGAGAAGCTGGTGAAGGACAGGCCGCCGGAGGGCAAGCCGCATCGCGTCCCCGAGAAGTATTATGATGGCATGATGAAGGGTGCTTGCCTCGTGGCCGATGAATGTACCAAAGACATAATATTTGAATGAATTCACCTTTGTCATGTTTGTAATTTAAAGACGGAGTTACTAGCGCTATGTAGCACTTTGTTATTTAAAATATTACCTTCTGTGCGGCTGTTTATCAAATTCTGAAAGTAGGCCAGTCGTCGGCTTCCGCCCCCGTGTAACTAGTACTGGGGTGTTCATGGAAAACCCGGACACTCTTTATCCAAATGTTTGGTCCCTTAAGGAGGTGTCCAGCGCAGCGAACAAGGCAATCGGACTATACGGCTTTATAACTTTCACTTAGCCATAGAAGTCTACAATTTTAAATTTCGGTGAACCCCTAGAATCTGGAAGGCCGAATTGGGGCGCTATACACGCCTATATCGGACAAAGCCGAATTATCGCCTAAAGCGGAAAAATCTTTAAGGATTTTAAAACCTCTCGAACAGTGACCAGCTCTCGCCACATCATGCCGGTGAGTTTTGTGCTTTCTCTACTGAGGTGCTCGTCTGGAAGAACCAGGGCACAATCGCAGTAGTTCTTCCTGCGCTACCTTAGCCGAATTAACGGAACATAAGGCACCAAAACAAGGGAGCCGGGCTATCCCAACTGTAGACCCAAGACATGATTCGGAGCTGATGCATATAATGCTATAAGTTTGGGGTGCCGCACTGTTGAAAGTGTTCGGACTTGTCTTGCCATATTATGGGGCGTCATAAGAAGCCCCTGGCATGCAAACTAAGCGTACCAAAGTGTACAGATGCAAAATCAAATAGACATTTGTAAAAAATGCTCAAATAAGAATAATGAGATGATGCTATATATGATCTCCCATTGATGAATAATACGTTTAAGCGTATGTTTACAATGAATGCATTAAGCGAAGATAAATAGGATTATTTGACATATCCTATCTAGGGGTAGGCTACGTACAGATAGATAAAGCAGAAACAACGATCATAAATAGATTCCGCCTGGGTGTTTCCTGCTGTGCCCAAAGCCTATTGCCTCTTGGGTTTCCTATCCTATGTAAGTCCGACAATCCGGCTCTTCTGGAGAGTCTGCACTAAAGCAATGTCCTTAAGGGTAAATGGAAAGGTTACGAAGCGATACCGTACTGTTGACTGAGCTACTGCTACGCCTCCGCCTATGCCCATGGTATTTTGAGTGCGTAATTGTGTACACGTGGCACGAATGCTACTTTAATGGGATTTGAGCGGAGGCCGGACTGCTAGTCATGCTCTTGGCGTGCCTGCTGATCCTATTGTGGGGTGCTCCGTCCTTGCTTGACGGAGCTTGAGGTTGTCATCGCCGGATTGGTGATTTGCCGGAGGAGGCCGCATTGTACTTCGGCCGCAAGGGCTGCAGTGTGCTCTTCTGTACGGAGAGAGCGGTCCATATTTTCATTGACTGTTATGACCCCGCGCGGGCCTAGCATCTTGAGCTTGAGGTATGCATAGTGTGGTACCGCATTGAATCTAGCGAATGCGGTTCGTCAGAGCAATGCGTGGTAACCACTGCGGATAGGGACGATATCGAAGATTAGCTCTTCGCTTCAGAAGTTATCTGGAGATCCGAAGACCACTTCCAATGTTATAGAGCCCGTACAGCGGGCCTCTACTCCAGGAATGACACCTTTATAGGTGGTTTTGGTGATCTTGATCCTTGAAGGATCGATGCCCATTTTGTGCACTCTGTCCTGATAAAGCAGGTTCAGGCTGCTGCCTCCGTCCACAAGGACTCTTGTGAGGTGAAATCCGTCTATAATTGGGTCTAGAACCAATGCGGCTGAGCCGCCATGACAGATGCTAGTAGGATGATCCCTACGATCGAAGGTGATCAAACAAGCTGACCATGGGTTGAATTTGGGGACAACTGGCTCCATCGTGTAGACGTCCCGTAGTGCTCGCTTCCGTTCCCGCTTAGGGATGTGGGTGGCGTAGATCATGTTCACCGCTTTCACCTGGGGGGAAAACTTCTTCTTTCCCCCCATGTTCAGACACCGGGGCTCCTCGTCATCATTGCTGTGCAGCCCGTTGTCCTTGTTTTTGGCGTTTATTTTGCCGGCCTATTTAAATACCCAACAGTCTCTATTGGTGTGGTTGGCTGGCTTGTCCGGGGTGCCATGAATTTGGCACGAGCGCTCCAGTATACGGTCTAGACTGGACGGTCCCTGATTGTTGCGTTTGAATGGCTTCTTCCGCTGACCGGATTTGGGTCTGCTGAATCCGGCATTGACTGTCGTGTCTTTGGTGTTGTCGCCGTTGTTCCGTCGCTTGTGTCTGTTGCGCCGTAGCTTTCCATTGTTGTCACAGATGTCTGACGTGCCAGAATGTGGCGTAGTGCTGCTGCGAGGCAACCAACTATCCTCACCCGCGCAAAAGCAGGTCATTAGTGTCGTGAGAGCTGCCATAGACCTGGGTTTCTCCTGGCCGAGGTGTCGGGCGAGCCACTCGTCATGGATATTATGCTTGAAGGACGCTAGGGCTTCGGTGTCCGGACAGTCAACTATTTGGTTCTTTTTAGTTAGGAACCGAGTCCGGAATCTCCTGGCTGATTCTCCGGGCTGTTGAGTAATGTGGCTCAAGTCATCCATCCGAAGGTCGCACATATGTGCCTTGGAAGTTGTCAAGAAATGCATCTTCCAGGTTTTCCCAACTGCCAATGGAATTTGCGGGCAGGCTGTTTAGCTAGTGCCGGGCGAGTCCTTTGAGCTTAAGGGGAAGATACTTGATGGCATGTAGATCGTCTCCGCGGGCCATGTGAATGTGGAGAAGGAAATCTTCGATCCATACCGCGTGGTTGTTGTGCCATCGTATGATTCGATGTTTATGGGTTTGAACCCTTCTGGGAATTCATGATCCATCACTTCATCGGTGAAGTAGAGGGGGTGTGCGGCGCCTCTGTGCCGGGCTATGTCGCCACGCAGTCCGGCTGTGTCTGCCTGGTTGTATTCGGCCCGGGCGGATTTGCTGTTAGTGTATCCGGTATGACGGTCATCGTCATGTGTTGCGGCGCGCCCCCGTGATCCATAGATCGATCTTGGTTGTCCTATGGCGTTATCCAGTTTATCGCACAGGTCCTGAGTATTGCCCCAGGCCTTTGTAAACCGGCGCAGGGGTGGGGGCTGGTATTCGAGCTGATATGCCGATTTATCCAGACCTTGAGGCGGCCGGTCAGCCGTGTGGCGTTCGAGTCCACATTCCTCGGTAGCCAGGACTTCTTTCCATCTATCTGTGAGCAGATCTTGATCATCTTGAAGCTGCCGCTGCTTCTTCTTCAGGCTTCTCGCAGTGGCAATAAGATGGCGCTTGAAGCGCTTCTGCTCTGCGGGGTCTTCGGGTAGGCCGAACTCGTCGTCGCCGAGGCTAATCTCGTCTTCGGAGGAAGGAATGTAGTTGTCCTCCTCCGGATACCCGTCCGTCGCCTGTTCATCTGGGTTGTCATGCCCATCTTCCTGTTTGGCCTGCTCGAAGGCTGGCTGTTCGGGGTTTTATTCATCATCGGCACCATCCGGATTGTCTTCGTCTGTGGTGCCGGTATTGCCTTGGCGGGGCTTGGAGCAGCGCGGGCGATGCCCATGCTTTGCTTTCTTCTTGGAGGGGTTATCCTCTGGTGCCTCATCGCCATTGGTTTCTTTCGGAGTGTCCACCATGTATATATCGTATGAAGAGGTGGCTGTCCACCGCTCTGTGAGTGGTGTCTCCTGTACGTCTCCTCCGTCGTCGTCCATACCGTCGATGTCTTCGAAGCCAAAGTCGAGCACGTCGGTTAAATGATCGATCGTGGCGACAAAGTGGGTGGTGGGTGGGCAGCGAATTCCTTCGTCGCCTGCTTCCCACTCGAGCCGGACATACTTCAGTCCAGAGCCTCTTGACAAAGAGAGAGACTTTAATGAGTTCAGCATGTCGCTGAAAGGCGAGTGCTGAAATATGTCTGCAGCGGTAAACTCCATTACCGGAGCCCAACCTGGCTCGGCTGCCTCAAGAGTGTGCGGACGTGAGCCAACAACCGGATATGAGTCCGGGGGCCCAGGGTTACAGGCCTCCACAGAGGTGAGACCTATGTTCGGCTCCATCGCTGCTGAGTGTGCGGCCTACGGGGCGGGGTCCATCCCTCCGTCCTCGGGCAACGCAACCTGTTCCGGATTTAGATCTGGGGCTATTGTAGGGATGATGTTCCGATCATTGTCCGACAGCAGGTCTAGGCTATGCTCGTCGTGACTGTCCGGCGCTCCTGGCACAGGCTCGAATCCGTCGAAGATCAAGTCTCCGCGAATATCTGTCATGTAGTTCAAGTTTCCGAACCTGACCTGGCGGCCAGGGGCGTAGCTGTAGATCTTCTCCAGATGGCCGAGTGAATTGGCCCGCAGTGCGAAGCCGCCGAACACAAAGATCTGTCCGGGGAGAAAAGTCTCACCCTGGACCGTGTTTTTGACGATTGAAGACGCCATCAAGCCTTGAAGCGACAACACTGAGGAACTCTCAATGAAAGCACCAATGTCGGTGTCAAAACCGGCGGATCCCGGGTAGGGGGTCCCGATCTGTGCATCTTAGGCTGATGGTAACAGGAATTAAGGGACACAATGTTTACCCAGGTTCGGGCCTTCTCGATGGAGGTAAAACTCTACTTCCTGCTTGATTAGTATTGAAGATATGTGTAGTACAAGAGTAGATCTACCACAAGATCGTAGAGGCTAAACCCTAAGAGCTAGCCTATGATGGTATGATTGTAATTGTGATCGGCCTTCTAAGGACCATCCTCTCCGGTTTATATAGACACTAGAGAGCTAGGGTCTACATGGAGTCGGTTACAAGGAAGGAAACACAATATCCAGATCGCCAAGGTTCTCTTCCACGCAAAGGAGAGTCCCATCCGGACACGAGCCGAAGTCTTGAGTCTTGTATCTTGACGCTCCTATAGTCCGGACGATGAATATAGTCCGGCTGTCCGGATACCCCCTTATCCAGGACTCCCTCAGCAGCATGATGAGAAACTTTTGCTTACAAGCGGTGGACGTGGAGCAGTTCATAGTGGGAGTAACAAGGTACTTTAGGCACGAGGAGAAACTTTTTCTTACAAGCGGTGGACGTGCATGCATGCTCTAATTTAAACCTCATGTTTGGATACTTTAGGGCTATTTGAGCCCCAACTAGCTCAAACTAACTCTAACTCATGGATCCAAATAGGGCCAAAGTTAGTCTCGGAAAACACATTGAACCCTAATTACATGGACAGACGGAGTACATCATACGTACTAGGAAACACTCACCATTAGTAGTAGTTCATTGGTTGGTTCCGACTTTTGGTTCAGTTGATGTGCTGCTACCGCCAATATTCGCATGTGGTTGTTTATAGAGTAAAAAAATGAGGTACTAGTACTTACTGTGGGAAAGGTGAAGTGATGGTTTCTTAGCCAGAGCAACATATTACTCTGGGAATATGGGAGTACCAGCAGATTCAAGGAACAGAGAAATGATGATTGCTTCGTCCGAGTAACTTACTGTGGCGAAGGTGGGGCTCTGTGATTTGACTACTCACTAGTCATTACTACTACGACGCAACGACCGGGTGAATCTTTCCCTCCATTTGTGCACTCAATATTGCTGCATGGTAGGTGGACCCGGATGAAGGATGTCCCACATGTCGGCAAAACGAAGTTGAATTGTTTCTGGCATTGCTATCAATCCTTCAGGATTTGTTTATATGTACGCATAATTTTAATGAAATTGTACTGTGATGCTATGAAGGTTTCAACTTTGGTTCGCGCGGGTAAAAGGATTACAACTTAGAATTCATGTGTCTTGCCTCAAGATTATCTTGTTACATCATTCCATCAAATACAAATGAAACTACCATGGCTGCTAATGCATCTCAATGATTCGCCGATCGAAGCCAATATTCACATCACAACTGAAGACAAAGTTGTGAGAAGGTGTACAAATAAATAAAAATATATAATTGATCGATGATGTTCGTAGGCATGGCTCCATTTCCTGGGCACAGTGTTCATTGCTTTGCAGCTAGTTTCACCCATCTCTGTAGCCAAAAAAGAGGTGTATGTAGGACACCACAATCCGATCATTTTGTGCAGCTCCATTAAAATCGAGCGGACCATCCCTGTTTGCAAAGATATCCAGTCAGTGTGATTACAACAATAGTGGAACTAGATGATGAAACATAACACACACAAATAGAAGACGATCACCTCTACGATTTCTCTTTAGGACTAACTACTTGTTGGAGAAGAGTAGGCATGGAGTTGGACGAGGAGGATAGCAAAACCAATCTCCATTTCTGCAGTCCCACAGAAATGTAAAAACGTTGCCCGTGTGACATTTTGGCGGAACTGCGCAAAACACTCTTAAGAAAAAAGTGATTTGTGCAGTTCACGAAAAGGTTCCAATAGCAACAAGGTGAAAATAGATAACCCTACTTGCAAAATAAGGTAGAAAGGAAACAATTACTGCCCAATAACACGAGTTGAAGGCACATACGACGACAAAAAATAAGCATATTCCATGTAATAAGGGAAAGATAGCACATGGTGGTTTATCAAAAATGGTTTGACGAAGAGATTGCAAGATGGAAAGTATGCCCGCCAAGGTATGTTTTAAGCAAACAACTAAAGAAGATCCACATGCAGTAACGTGGGAAGATGGGCAGTGGAGCAAGGCCGGAGGAAACTGTACCTGAGGGTCATCAGGGTGTTACTAGGACAGCGCTGGGGGTCGAGATCTGCCCATACTGCGGCAGCGAGCAAGTGGTGAAGGCCCTACCACGCTGGAGCTTGGTCAGAGAGAACGGCGGGTACCGCAGATCGGGACGTGCTGCCTCAATGCCGTCGAACAGAGAAACTATGCACATCCTCCCTTTCCGTCAATAGAGGGAATGCGGCCAGATCACTGACCAACAGTGAGACAGAGGCCGCCACCGTCTTGTGTGAGATGGTGTGACAAGAGACAACCCCCGGCAGATAGGCTCCATTCTATATAGCGGAGCGAATTTTTCCATTTTCCCTATGTCAATCGTTTTATATTCTGTACGTGCCATTGGGGAATATATAACTTTATTTAATACTAATGTGTCAAGTCGGACTTTGTTCTGTCTGGGCGTGGTACCCGACCCTCCATTGAGTAAACAACCACTTTACGCGTCAAATTATCATGTGGGCTGCCTTTTCGTATAGAAACGAACTCCACCGTGTACCCGCGTGGGTGTGGCCGGGAACAAGACATGAGTATGTGCGTCCTACGTGCAGCTCTTCTTTAGGTGCACGTCCTGCGCGCACCTCTTCTTTAGGTGCAGATACGTACGTGGGTGCGTGTGAGAGAGATGGTTTGTGTGAAACAGAGGCAATGTGTCGATGATATCTCAAACAAAATAACGTAACATATGCAATGTGTGTGAAACTAATTCATGGATGGGAGATATCGATAGAATTGAAAACAGAGATGAAGTGAGTGGCCGTGCGATCGATAAAGAGTGCCATCGAATTTGTGTTTTCCCATGTCAAAGATACAGGGCGGCTGGCCTACTGGAATTTGAGAGGGCAGAGGTGCAGTTTTTCTCTGTGACATGGATACCTACCTACAATGTTTGAATATCGGTGTGTGTGGGCGGGAGGGGGCAGAGACCGATCGACTAGTATATGTGTGGGCAGGAGAGAGAGACCTAGCTATGTATTGAGGCAGATCGATCGACATCCATGGATATGTGTGGCAGAGGAATAAGGTTGGGAGAAAGAGAGAGGTAGAGTGTCGGAGGGTTGGTGGTGGACTGGTGTCTCACATGTGGTGGGAGAGGCCTGCTAGAAAAACGGAGGGTACGAGTGCAATATCAATAAGAGAGGGCGTGGACGTCTGTCTTTCTATGCACATGCGTGTGAGAGACGGGTCGGGAGGTATGCAAGGATGATGAGGGGAGACGATATGGTTGTGGTAAGCATACATAACTACATAGGAAGATCAACCATCGTGTGTCCGAGAAAGGGAGAGACATAACTAGTGAGGTAAGTGTATCGGTGCATGGGGAAAATGAATTATAGTCGACCTGGCTATATGTAGGGAGATCAGTACGTCACTACAAAAAAAGACACATCCGTGACATTTTGGGCCGAACAAAAATGTTTTCTGTCATACTTATGACACTTCTATGACAATAATTGTGACAAAACCCAGTATCATCATAGATGTGGTGGGCTCCTACTTCTATGACAAAAAATCATGACAGAAAATAGGCTTTTCGTCCTGGGCGGGCCGAGATGCTGTTGCATGACATTCTTTGGGCCGTCCATGATGGAAAAAACTGTGGTAGAAGCGAGGGCAAGGAAAATACCAGGGTGTTCCCGGTTACAGTGGGTGGTCGGGGCCGAGCGATGCATGGAGGTTTGCGTGTTTCTCTCATGCACGGAGGCTCTAACTGAACCCGAGCGAGGCGTTCGCCTACTGAACCCGAGCAATTGCACTACAGGCTACGCGTTACTAAACTCGAGCGATCGATCGATGGTTGTTAACTGAACCCGATCAAGCGATTGCTTCGCTACTGCTGCTAACTGAAGCCGATCGATGCTGCCTCTTGATGAACAGTGAGGGTTCCGGGGGGGGGTGTGGATGAACAGTGAGCGGTGGGGGTGGATGAACAGGACCCCATGGTGTTGCCTCTAGATGAACAGGACCCCGATCGATCGAGCCGGTTGGGGCTAGATGAATAGGACCCCGTGGAGGGCTGGATGAACAGTAGGCGGTGGAGGGGTGGATGAAAAGTATCCCGTGGAGGGGTGGTTGAATAGGATCCCGTGGAGAGGGATAATTGAACAGTGGCCGGTGGAGTAGCACACGGTGGAAGCTGGACGAAGAGGAGCCCGTGGATGAACAGTCGCAGGTGGAGGCTGGAGGAGGTCGACGGTGGATGAACAGTAGCCCGTGGAGGCTGGAGGAGGTCGACGGTGGAGATGAACAATATCCCATGGAGTCCCTTTTTGTGGTACGCCACAACCCTCCTGATGAACAGGACCCCCATTTCGACCGTAGCGCTGCAACACAAGTCTGTTTCCTCCGTTTTGTAGTACGCCACACCCCTCCCGATCAACAGGACCCCGTTTCGACCGTAGGAGGTCCAACATAAGTCTGTTTCCTTTGTTTTATGGTACGCCAGACCCCTCCCGGTGAACAGGATCCCGTTTCGAAAGTGCTAGGTCGAACACAAGGCTGTTTCCTCCATTCTGCGGTACACCAGGCCTCATTTCCATCGGCTGTTCCGTCCTAGCCGGTTGGCTACCATGCGTTCCTTTGCCTCCCGATGAACACAAGGCATTCCGTTGCCTCCCCTTGAAGACGATGCATTCCGTTTCCTCCCCATGAACACGACGCGTTCCGTTGCCTCCCCATGAACACGACGACGATCAGTTTCTCCGTTCCGACCTAGCCATGTACACGAGCCCTGGCCGTACGTATGCACGAGTAGGCGTTCGAGACCCCACCCGTCTGTACATACGTGACTGTATTTTATTTCTTGCACACTAGCCGCTGTACGTACGTGTACATGCTACGTGCGCACCTCTACTACGACACGTGCGTGCCTCTACTACGACATGTGCACACCTCTACATTGACCAGTATGTATGTTCACGTTCGTGACCAGAATGACAACGCTATGTACGCTTCGACCGGGTGGTCCCGGCTATCAGGCACTTCCTTGCGTGCGAAGATGTAGCTGGTGGGTCCCAGCAGTCAGGGGGCGAATCATTTTTTTTGCCCGGACGCACTTCCTTGCGTGCGAATATGTAGTTGGTGGGTCCCAGCTGTCAGGGGGCGAATCATTTGTTTTGCCCGTAATATGGACGCACTTCCTTGTGTGCGAAGATGTAGCTGGTAGGTCCTAGCAGTCAGGGGAAACATTTTTTTCACGAAATACGGTGGCCCGTCTGGCGGGTACCTGCTGTCAGGTGGAGGAATCATTGTTTATCATGAAGTAAGGAGGCACTTCCTTGCTGCGGTCGTAGACCCAGCTGTCAGCCTCTCCACATACAGTCCACGTTCGATGGAAGTCGTTCCTTGACCATGTTGACCACACAGCGCCGAGAGCACCAGGGCGGTGGATGACGGCAAGGCCTAGGAAGGGGATAACACAGAGCCGGGGAAGAAGCGACAGTGGATGCCCACGCGGAGAGGAGTACGAGGGTTCACTAGTTCGGCTGCGGTGTGAGGTTGCCGTTGCCGCAGAATAACATGGGGTGTGGGTGAGTAGAGGGATGGCAAGGCCAGCGGTGGGAGTAGTAGGGGCGGTGAGGCTTCCGTGGCATCATAGCCGGCCACGGGAGGCAGGAGCACGCGGCACGACCGGCACTGGTTTGGGCGGCTGGAGCTAGAAGACCAGAGGTTGAAGAAGCACTATGGCCGTTGGATGAACATCGTACGGTAACAGGAGCTAGAATCATTCATATTGACTAAGTTGACAAATCCCTCTGTCCCCGTCAACTTGGTAGGCCCACAAGTCAGCCTCCCGCTATGTTGGGTTCCAGCTGGCAGGGGGAGTATTCATTTTTTGTGCGTAATTAGAAGGAACTTCCTTGTATGCGAAGATAGCTGGTGGGTCTGACCTGTCAGCAGGGGGCATGTTTTTTTGTGAAATACAGAGGCCCTTCCAGTGGGTCCCAGATGTCAGGTGGAGGAATCATTATTTTGCGTGTAATAAGGAGGCATTTCCTTGTGTGCGGCCGTGGACCCAGCTGTCAGCCTCTCCATGCACAGTCTACTTCCGATGGTGTCATTCGTTTACCACGCCGAGCCGAGCGCATCCAAGGTGGTGGATGACGACGAGGCCCCGGACAGCAACAAGCCGGAGATGCGAAGACGAGGGAGGACAGTCGCAGACGGAGAGGTGTACGAGGGTTAACTGGTTCTAGTGCGGTGTGGTTCAGCAGTCGGTGGAGAAGAACATGAGATGTGGAGGGGTGGAGGGATGGCCTGGCCAACAGTGGAGTAGCGCTTCATAGTGAAGCGTGGTAAGCAGAGCTGCTAGCAGCAGGAGGCGGGAGGTGGTCCCGGTAGCGCTGGAGGAAGAAGACGAGAGATTGAAGATGGATGCCGGTTGTTGGATGTACATCCAACGGCTAATGATGTCAGAATCATTTGTTGACTAAGTTGACAACCACTTGCGTTGGCTTCGACCTATTGGCCCACATTCCAGCCTCCAAAAATGTGGCACGTATTCAACCCATTTTTTCAGAATTTACAGTCTTTTTTTTGTGCGGTAGAATTTACAGTCAATTTGATCTTTTATTTTTGAATTACAGTACATTAGCTATGTTGGATGAACAAATAATGTAGCGTCCATGCGGCCCATTTATTTTTCTCCTAAAAAATTACAGGCCATTTGCACTTTCTCGAAATACACGATTTTGCTGGGCTGATTCTTATTATAATGTTGGGTTGGGCCAGCAATGTTATCAAAAAATAAACAGGGGCTGAGCATTTTGTTATAAATATATTTAAACAATAAGTGATAATATTATATTCGTCCTTAAATCTTACCAAGCTTTTGTACACAATCACTAGGATTTTCGTGCCAAAACAATCCAGGATTTTATTGTTAACAAATTACTTTTATAAGTTAATAAGATGTGGGATATTGTTTTCTTACATATGTAAGTATCTGTTAAATATATGATGACAACAAAAATAATATATAATAACTTATAAAATAATTCAAATATATAAAATATAGTTAGAAGAGAAACATAAGTTGGACCTGGTGTTCCTATTCTTATATAGAAAAATAGAAGAGACCTCTGCGTTTTCTTCAAAAATATACATAAATTGGGTTGTTGATGTTTCAGGAAAAATAAAATCTCGGATGGGAGGTCCATAAGCCGATCGATACATGACGGCCCTCAAGAAAATACAAATAGGCCTATGGACCTCCCATCCGAGGTCGTGGGCTGCGCATGTTAAAAAAGAAAGCCTAGATGTGGTAGCCCAAAACCCAGCTGATACTTGCTGCCCCAGTGATAATAAATGATACCTGCCAGCACCCCAGCATCGTTGTGAATTTATCTCCTATAGTAACTACATTGAAGCACCTAATTTTTTTAACTATGCTGACAAACCCGTGGGCCCCAACGTCATTATAGCATTAGGAGGAAGTATTTTTTCGATGAGGCACTTGCTTGCGTACGGCCATAGACCTGGTGGGTCCCGACTGTCCGCCTCTCCATGTACGGTCCTCTCCATATTCCTCTCATTTTCTCAGCATGTTCACAACGACAGACAGCAGCGTCGCGGCAAGCGCACAAAGGCACAAGAGGGGATCCGACCACCTGAGGAAGTGCCTTTTTATTAACGAAACTACGGAACTAGCCTAGTGGCCAAGTGACACTACCCGACAGTTATTCGCCCGGGTTTGATTCCACCTGTGCAGGGAAAATATCTCCAAAATTTTTGCCTCTGCCTTTATTGACATGTGGGTCCCCATTGTCATCTATGCACACCACGCCCAACACTTGCCAAAACTTTGTCCCTCGTTTTCTCTGTGTTTCGCACACTCGACATTGGAAGGGGATTTTGAAAATAGCATATTTTTTTGACTGTGCATCATATGAAGATGTTCTATGCATGAATGTTGATCAGCATGATGTTAACTTGCTGGTAGTTCCATTTTCGACCATGAATAAAACTTCCAATATGATATTAACCCTGTTTGAAAATGCCGTGTTAATATAAATGATCTGCCTCTGAAAATTGCACTTTCTTATCTGAAACTGAACTTGCAGTTTCTTATCTGGAACTAAAACTTGCAGTTTCTTCTCTGAGAATCACATTGTCTGCACTTTTATACTCCTATGAAACTACATTTTTTAAGTGCTAAAAATAGATCTCTAGAATTCATAAAATACTTCTTATGCTCAATGTTGCAAATCTGAAATTCAAAAGACATTCATATATGATAGTACTCTCAAAATACACAACACAAAACACAATTCACAACTTCCAAATACTGACAACCCTAAGCTCCTCCTGACAATTCACAACCTGCCCGACTATTGGGCTGGGGTGCAGTCCCCTCTTATTCCTCAGTGGCAGACATCCGCCCCGTTAGTCGATGTGAACGGCGAGGGAGAGGATGGCGGCGAAGCTTCGTTGGGCCAACTGCTTTTCTCCTCTTGCAGTTGGGTTCGGTCGACAAAGACTCCACCGGCTTGCTCTGGTAGGGCACCCTCACAAAAGGCACCCTGTAGATGCTCGATCCTTCAATCTCTGGTGGATGCACCATCTGGGATTGATACTCCCACCACCGCTCCCTCACGATCGGATTCGATGAATCTGTTTGCTCCATGGCCTAGAGGAGCAGCTCTATGTACTCCCGCACAACTCCCTCTGGGAGTATCGCCGCCTTTTTGCTCTGTTGCAGATATTTGGCCATGGATGTCGCCGTTGCCGCTACTTGGTCCTTGTTGTCAAACCAAGACTGTATCTCCAACATCCTAGCTAGCTTCACAGGGTCGCCGTCTGCGATCCTCACGTATCGGTTGTACTCCTCCATTGATCTACTTCCCCACAGCACCTTCACTCGTCGTCGGTGGTTTTTGAATGGAAGAAGAGAGGAGGAGCGCTGGTTTTGGATTAGAACGGGAGAGGAGTGTCGTGGAATTATCACGTCAGATGTCCTAGTGTGAGGACTTAGTCGTGGAGCCATCGCGACTAGGATAGCTTAGAGGGGTTAAACCAGACACGGGGAGTTTATACTGGTTCGGCCCCTTGTGGTGAAGGTAAAAGCCTACGATCTAGTTGTGGTGGAATTGATCGGGTCTCGATAACCAGGGAGCGAATCCGCTTTGCCTAGTTCTCGAGTTGTAGTTTTCCTTGTCCCTGAACCGCTGCCGGGTCGTCCCTTTATATACACAGGTTGACGCCCGGCGGTTTACAGAATCCCGAGGCTGGCTCATACATGTGTCCGGCTCGGTTTCTACCTTTTCGTATCTTACAATACAAATTACATATCTCATGGCGGTTTACGTCTATGGCCCTAATCCTCCCTTGGGCTCTGGGCCTGTTAAGTTTATGTAGTAAAGTGCCACACTCCTTGTCTTCATGGGCTTCAATACGGATGATTCCTTGTGAGTATAACCCGGCCCCTCCTGGGCGGTTTATACTCAGTAGTTATATCCCAAACATTAGGCCCCAGATTGATTTGAACTTGTTCATGTCAATTTTCAACTTAGAAAAAATCCATCTTGAACATCTTCGTGTTAACCTTGTAAACCGCCATGACATCATCTTCACGTGAACTTTTAAACCGTCGTGACGTCATCTTCCGAGATCGTAATAAATCGCAATGATGTCATCTGCTTATTAAAACCTGTAAATACTTCCCTTTTATTAATGAACCCCCGAAGACCGAGGCGACAGCTATATCACATGCTTTTGTTTGGTTCCTTGATTCCCGCACCTATCACTTATCCCTTTGCCTTATAAATAGGACTAGGGTGTCATTTTTTCCTTTTCCCCTTTCGTGCCATTCTCCTTATCGTCTTCCTTGCTTCGCCTCAGTACTCGAGAATAGCCGCCGCCGTCGACTTTCGCCTCTGCTCCAATAAGGGTCGCTGCATCAACCTGATTTGATCAAAAAAATGCGGCGCCTCTCCGCTACTCCTTCAACCTCTATAAGTCTTCTTTCCCTCTTCCCCAGATCTACTGCTAGGGTTTCAGTGTTCTTCGGTGTTCGTCGGTGTTCGTCAGTGTTCTTCACTTGTACCTTGCTACCCAATTAAAACTTGATAAAACTTGATATTCTCCCTCCACGGCCGTAGCTAGAGTCCATTTTTCCTCATTATAGCATCCCTTCTTCAGTAGACAGATCCCATATGGTTTTTATCTATTCCGCTGTCAGCTTTTAGGGCTTTGGAATTTTGTCCTTTTTAGAACTGCAGTAGATCCAGAATTATAATGTCAACTTGGAGAACATGTTTGTGCAATACTTAGCAATTTCTCAGATCTGTAACTTCCAGACCATTGTAGGCTGTTTAACGTTTAGAAATTAATAATCCGCCAGCTACCATTAGCCCTCTCTTAAACCGCCAACTCTACCTTAACATCAGTATCCGGTTTATCATGTACATATGTTTCGATATATCCTTCCCCGGGCCTGATGCCGGTTTATGCATATCAATCATGAATCGCAAACCGTCTTTGATCCTCTTTCCAGCTTGTCATCGAAATGGCCAAATAGTTCTATGCTTGCAATTGGGTCCCTTCACGGGTTATTGAAGAGCAACTGACTGGGTACGTTTTAACTGGCGCTTTACCAAGCAAAGAAAACATCCACTGGCAGGTCCCTGGTCCCGAAAATCCTCCTAAGCCCCAATATGGAGAAGTGATTGTATTTACTAATCATCTGAATCGAGGGTTTAGACCTCCCGAATCAAAGTTCTTCCGTGACGTGCTTGCTAGCTTCCAGATCCACCCTCAAGATATCAGACCAAACTCCATGTCCAAAATTTGCAATTTTCAAGTGTTTTGCGAGGTTTACCTGCAAGAAGCACCTACTGTTGAACTCTTCAGAGATTTATTTTACTTAAACCATTGTACCGAGTTTACGGACGGGCCTAATACTAAACTTGGTGGAGTAACAATTCAGAAAAGGAAAGATGTCAATTTTCCTCACGCCAAACATCATAGCCACCCCAAGGACTGGAATCAGACTTGGTTTTACTGCCGAAGCACAGCTCCTGATGATGAAAATCCTCTACCGGGTTACCGTGCCCATCGGCTTACCAACGAACATCCATTTCCCCAACGACTTACTGCAAAGGAACGAGCCAAGTACGCACCACAGCTTTCAAAGCTCCGAACCTTTATGGAGAACAGTTTAACTGGCATCGACCTTGTTCGTTGTTGGCTTTCTTGGAGTATCTTACCCTTGAGCCGCCGCACTGGTTTAATGTGTGAGTACACTGGGGATGTCAAAGACCCTCAGCGGCACACTGATATTCAGCAATCTGACGACGAGATTACTGAAGCTGTCAAAAAGATCTTGGATGAACCGATATCTGAGTGCAGCAAGACAGGGCTTAACCCCTTTTACGTCTGCAATAAACCACCAGCTGTAAGAATTGCATCCTTCTTGTATTAATCCGCCCCCTTTTAAATACTTTCTTATAACCTTATGTTCATCTTTGCAGGGTAATGATCCATTCTGGAAAAGGAAGCCGCAGGATAAGCCGGCAAAACCGCCGGATAAACCGGTGAAAACTCATTGCCCTAAGACCAGAGTTACAAAGAAACCGGCAAAGAAGAAGACCGCCGAATCCTCAGGCCCGAACAATGATGAAAATCTTAATGATCCGGATTCAGAGGTAGAACTTGATTCTCTTGGTTCTTTTTTCATACACCTTATTGACAATGATTGTTACCAAGATGATGCGGAGGCCAATCATGCTGGTGATGTAGAGGTAATTACTCTTTCTTCCGACTCAAATCCTCTGCCTACACCAAAAATCTGTTGAGCAGTCTGGAAAGTAAAATTTTCAAGACACAACATCATGAAGCTCGACGTACAACCCGGTATAGCGGCCAAGTGGTTACCTCCTCCGGTTTACCGGACACCCCGGTTCGAAAACGCTGTCAAGAGGTCTCTTATACTTCTTATATACCTTGTCCCAAGGCGGGTTATTTCCGATATCCTCCCATTCATCTTCTGGCGATTCAACAGGGACGAAACTTCCAACTCTTAAAACGGTTCCTGGGTGAGCAGATTTTGCTAACCCGTTGTACCTTTATATTTTTAACCTTTACTCTGTTCTGATGCATACTTATTATCTTTCCAGGGCCAAAGCCAGAGCTAGAAAGAAAACCGAAGTGAACCCACCAGCTGAGGACCCCAGTCGTAATGAACCGGAAAGAACTCCTGAACCATCAAATCCAGATGTGGATAATATTCCAAACGACCCGCCGATGCCGGATCAAGCAATTGAAGCTGAACACATGGATGCTCATCCAATGACTCATGCTGATGATCTGCCAAGCCCGGCCAAAGATGTTGATGATCCACCAAGCCCGGCCAAAGGTGCTGCTGATGATGTTGTCATTACTGGCACTGGTCATACCTCCCTTGGACATCTTGTCGCCTTATCCGAACACAGCGCCCAGGAAGAAAAAACTGCTCTGGACAAGGGAAAGTGGAAAACTGATTTATCAAGCTATGCCCACCTCGACGCTCAAGAGCTGCATTCTGGATACTTAAACCGCCTGTACACAAGCCGTGACTATGAAGCCAGTTTAGTAGGCCTGATGAAGGAGCGCTATGAGGTAATTTCTGTTCAAACTTTTCATAAATATCCCTTCCTTCTAATTTATTGATAATATCAACTCCAATAGACCCTAAGGGACGGTTTATCTCTTCAAGATGATCCGGGACTTTATAGAATAATAAATCAACTTCACTTGTGTAGCCCCCAAGGGCCGGTTTGTCTATTCAAGATGAACCGGGACTTCATGTTGTAAGGCTTACCCTTCTTGTTGAATACCTTTAGATTTCGGTTTATCATCCCAAAAAAATTCACAACCGTGTTGTTTGAGCAATTAGGCATTAGCCCCCAAGTGCCAAGATTAATACTTGTATTGAGCCTAGGGACTTTACCATTTTGTTGAGAAAAAGCGATAGGCATTAGCCCCCAAGTGCCAAGTGTATAACTTGTTATGTGCTTGGGACTTAAAACATGCACTACCAATTCATTAATTGTTTCTTCCAGGCTGATCTGAACAAAAAAGAATCTCAAATTGCTGATCTTCAAGAAAACATCAAGTCCCAGCAAGCAGAAACTTCCAAGGCAAAAGACGAGCCGACCAGCACCTTAACAACCATGGAACAGTTGAAGGAAAACTTCAAAAAGGAGCGGGCAGGATGGGATGCTGAAAAAGCAACTCTGGTGAAACCGGCGGAAGATGCTGAAGCAGCTCTTAACTCGGTAGTGGAAGAACTGACCGGTTTGAAGCAACAAGTCAATGTTATGACCACTAATGTCTTTGGTAAATATGCTCTTCATAAGCTTTTAAATAACAACCTCCATGATATAGCCGGTTTACTAATGTTTGACTATTGCATGTAGCCGCGATGCTCATCTTGTCTCAGATATGCGTAAAAAACTGAAGGCTGCTTATACGTTGATAGAGAAATTATATTCCGGCGCTCAATGTGTCATCTGCACAGCTTCACATAATAAACCGCCCCCAACTTCGATCAAGGAAACTTTGGAGAAATTATCTATGATGCCTGCCCATATTGAGGAGTTGAAAAGATCAGCTGCTAGGGTCGGTGCTCTTACTGTATTGACTCGGTCCAAGGCATGGATATCTGATCTTGATCCATCAGACATAGGGGATGGTTATCCAAGCATCAAAGAAGACGGGTCAGAGTTTCATAATGATGACCTCAGGGCCATAACAAGGGAAATGCGTCCACTGGCAAGCAAACTGGCTGAAGACACTGATTTGTCATTTTACTAGTCGGTTTAAGATGCCGACAACAAGCGGCTTACTGCGCCCACTTCTGATGTGCAAGAGCTTATCCCGCCAATCCGTAAGCACACTTATGCCCCCGATGTTGAACCGTCCACCCTTATAAATCATGAAGTTGTGTTCAGAGCCTTAACTGGGATCGATTAGTCAACCATTGACTTCCAGCCGCTGTGTGAAGAAGAGGAGGATGAACCGACCCACAATGATCCACATTCTTCACGTCAGCCCGGTGATGAATCATGATCAGGCAGCCAGCTTAGTTTCTACAAGCTGCGATCCGTGTGATAAACAATTATCATTTTGGGCATCAAAGCGCCTTGTAATACGCTAGTTGAAAAACTTCTTTGATCTGTTTGCCATCATGCACTTCTGCATAACACTGTTAATCCGTCATGATTGTGTTGTGTCTGCTTATGTGCCTTAGCAACTTTATGCAATCCTGTTTCTGCATATAATAGACTGAAAATTGTCATGGCGGTTTACCACCGAACGGGTCATGACGCCCAATATAAAGCTAGGGTTTACAGCCAAGGCTGCAAGGATAACTAAATATGAAATATATCATACCTATGATATTGAATAACATTGTTGGTTTACCAACTTTATTTTAGTAAGGGTGATAACCCAAAATTGGAGCACTAATAACCCCCACCATGCTTTGCTGGTATATAACGAAGCCATGCCGGGTTACAATAAACACCGGATGATCATCCTGGCGACTTATAGTCAAAGCCAGGCCGGGTTAACAAAACCGGTTTATAATTGGTTGTGTACTAACAACTTATAGTTGAAATCCAAGTCGGGTTAACAAACATCGGGTTATATTGACGACTTATAGTCGGGCCGGGTCAATAGACGTCGGTTTATTATAAAACCTTATCAAAAGAGAAAAGACTTTGACAAATAAAAGCATATGAAAACTAGTAGTCGAGGCTTTTCAAGGGCTACCAGGCCCAAATTCGAGGCTTTTCATGGGCTGCCAGGCCACTGAGTTAAACCATTTTACAAAGCCTTTTAAGAAGGACCTCACATTAACCAATCGTCGTTTTAACTTTGACAAGTTCAGGGTCCGTATAAGATTGACTTGTCAAACGTTTGGCGGGTCATACCAGGATTACCTGGGCGGAGTGACTTACTTTATGAAGGCAGGTTAACCCGGGGTTTTACGTGAATACACCTGGCTTCCAAGCCTGGCTTGATAGCCTATTACAAGGGTCCCTAAAAACTCTTTCTTGCTATGCACAAAGAGCCCCCAAGTAACATTTTGAGCTGTGCTCAGTGGGTGCCTATGTTTGAGGTTTGCCTTGCAACAAACTCTCTTTGGCCCCATGGGTATGAAGCCCCCAAGCTTTGTGGCGTGATAGCCGGATTAATGGACAACCAGAAATCGGCTTTGTAAGCTGAAGCCCCATGTAATCGAGAAATCTTTAAAGGAAGAATGACAGAGGCCCCGCTTTAGCAAGCATGCCGGTTTATTATATTGATCATAATATATACATTGTCAAAAATATGTACATAGTAGGAGCCTATGGCTCAGGTGTAATATGGGCGAAGATGAGAAATATTCCACGGCCGGCGGGTCTCCTCCTCCGGTTTGCGTGAGTCTTTGTGCTCTCGAACATCGATAAGGTAGTATAAGCCATTGTTCAAATTCTTGCTGACCACAAAGGGCCCTTCCAAGGTGGGGATAACTTGTGCATATCGGTCTGATCCTGGATGAGCCGGAGCACTAAGTCGCCTTCTTGGAAAGTTATGGTCTTAACCCGGCGGCTGTGATAACGCCGCAGATCTTGCTGATAAATCACCGAACGAGCCGCCACCATGTCCCGTTTTTCATCTAACAGGTCCATCGCTTCTTGGTGTGCTTGCTCATTGTCATGAACCATGAAGAAAGGCGTATAACCCGTAGATCGATTGGGGGTGGTGTTAATGCTCCATAATATAGAAGGCAATTCTTCCACCCAAGAACCCAGCGTCCTCTTCAAAGGAACCATAAGCCAGGGCTTGATGCCCTTCAAGATTTCCTGATTAGCTCTCTCAGCTTGACCATTGGACTTGGGGTGAGCCACTAACGACACATCGAGCCGGATGTGCTCTCGTTGACAAAAGTCCTCCATAGCGCCTTTGGAGAGGTTCGTGCCATTATATGTTATGATGTTGTGTGGAAAACTGAAGCGGAAGATCACCTTCTTCATGAATTGAACCGTTGTGGCTGCATCACACTTCCTAACTGGCTTTGCCTCAACCCACTTAGTGAACTTATCAACAGCCACCAAAAGGTGGGTCTTCTTATCTTTGGACCACTTAAAAGGCTCTACCATATCAAGCCCCCAAGTAGTAAACAGCCAAGTGATTGGGATCATCCTTAGCTCTTGAGCCAGAACATGACCTCGGCGTGAAAACTTCTGACAACCGTCACACCTTTTCACCAAGTCCTCAGCATCACCATGAGCCGTCAACAAATAGAAGCCGTGATGAAAAGCTTTAGCCACCAAGGATTTTGAACCGGTGTGGTGACCGTAGTCTCCTTCGTGGATCTCACGCAAAATCTCACGGCCTTCTTCAGGAGAAACACAACGCTGAAACACCCCTGAGACACTGCAGTGATGTAACTCGCCGTTGTGAATAGTCATGGACTTGGACCGCCGGATTATCTGTCTGGCCAAAACTTCATCCTCCGGTAACTCGCCCCGATTCATATATGCAAAATATGGAACCGTCCAATCTAGGATAACATGAAGAGCCGCCACCAACTGAGCCTCCAGATCAGGAACAACCAGTTCCTCCTCCGTGGGTAACTTGACCGACGGATTATGCAAAACATCCAGAAAGGTATTAGGCGGCACCGGTTTACACTGAGACCCCAGCCGGCTTAAAGCGTCTACCGCTTCATTTTTGCGCCGGTCAATGTGCTCAACCTGGTAACCCTTGAAGTGACCAGCAACAATATCCACCTCACGTTGATAAGCCGCCATTAGTGGATCCTTAGAATCCCAAGTACTAGAGACTTGCTGAGCCACCAAATCAGAGTCCCCAAAGCATCGTACCCGGCTTAAGTTCATTTCCTTAGCCACCGAAGACCATGGAGCAAGGCCTCATACTCAGCTGCATTGTTAGTACAAGGAAACATTAAGCGGAGAACATAACAAATTTTGTCACCTCGAGGGGAAGTAAGGACGAATCCAGCCCTCGAGCCCTCCAATTCCCTGGAACCATCAAAGTGAATAGTCCAGTATGTGTTATCTAGTTTATCATCTGGTGCCTGTAACTCCATCCAGTCATTGATGAAGTCTACGAGCACCTGGGACTTGATGGACGTTCGAGGCATGTATTTCACCCCGTGAGGTCCGAGCTCAATAGCCCACTTAGCAACCCGGCCAGTTGCCTCCCTGTTTTGGATGATATCCCCCAATGGAGCGGAACAGACCACAATGATGGGATGGCCCTGAAAGTACTGATTAAGCTTCCGGCTTGCCATAAAAACCCCATACACAAGCTTCTGCCAATGTGGATATCTCTGCTTCGACTCAATGAGCACTTCACTGATATAATAAACCGGCTGTTGAACCGGATATTCCTTCCCAGCCTCCTTGCGCTCTACTACAATGGCCACGCTGACAGCCCAGGCAATGGCAGCCACATATAACAACATCTGCTCATTATCGACCGGAGCAGCAGGGACAGGTGGCTCGGCTAAATGCTTCTTCAAATCCTCAAACGCCGCATTAGCAGCATCACTCTAGACAAAGTTGTCTGTCTTTTTCATCATCTGATATAAAGGGATCGCCTTCTCCCCCAACCGGCTGATAAACCGGCTCAGGGCTGCAATACGACCCGCCAGATGTTGAACATCATTGATACACGCCGGTTTAGCCAGATACGTAATAGCCTTGATATTTTCTGGATTAGCTTTAATGCCCCATTAGACACCAGAAAACCCAAAAGTTTGCCCACCGAAACACCGCAGACGCACTTGGCCGGATTAAGCATCATCTTATAGACCCGAAGGTTATCAAAGGTTTCCTTCAAGTCATCTATCAGTGCATCCTTCTTCCTAGACTTCACCACAGTATCGTCTACATAAGCATGAACATTGCGCCCAATTTGATCATGAAGACAATTCTGCACACATTGCTGATAAGTCACCTAGGCACTCTTGAGCCCAAAAGGCATAGACACATAGCAGAAGGCTCCAAAGGGAGTTATAAAAGTTCTTTTCTCCTGGTCCTTAACTGCCATCTTGATCTGATGATAACCAGAATAAGCATCCAAGAAACTTAAACGCTCACAACCCGTTGTAGCATCAATGATCTGATCAATACGAGGGAGAGCAAAAGGATCAGCCGGACAAGCCTTGTTCAAGTCCGTGTAATCCACACACATACGCCAAGTGCCATTCTTCTTAAGCACCAACACCGGATTAGCCAGCCATTTCGGATGAAAAACCTCAATGATAAACCGAGCCGCCAAAAGCCAGGCTACCTCCCCACCAATAGCCTTGCGCCTTTCTTCATTGAAGCGGCGAAGAAACTGCTTGATCGGTTTAAACTTGGGATCAATATTGATATTGTGCTCAGCGAGTTACCTCGGCACACCTGACATGTCAGAAGGTTTCCATGCAAAGATGTCCCGGTTCTCACGGATGAACTCGAAGAGCGCACTTTCCTATTTTGGATCTAGGTTAGTGCTGATACTAAACTATTTGGATGAATCTCCAGGAACAAAATCAACCAGCTTAGTCTCATCAGCCGATTTAAACTTCAAGGTCGGGTCATGCTCTGCTGTGGGCTTATTCAGAGAAGTCATATTTGCCGGATCAACATTGTCCTTGTAGAACTTCAACTCCTTTGCCGCGCAAACCGACTCAGCATAAGCCGCATCACCCTATTCACAATCCAAAGCCATCTTACGACTCCCATGTAGTATAATGGTCCCCTTATGACCCGACATTTTTAGATGTAAATAGACATAACAGGGCCTTGCCATGAACCTGGCATAAGCCGGCCGTCCAAATAGGGCATGATATGGGCTCTGGATTTTCACCACCTCAAAGGTTAAGGTTTTTGAACTGGAATCACGATCATCTCCAAACACAACCTCCAAAGCTATCTTACCAATCGGGTACGCTGATTTACCTGGTACCACACCATGAAAAATAGTGTTTGACGGTTTAATATTCTTATCCTTCAGTCCCATGCGACGGAAGGTTTCATAATACAGGATGTTGATACTGCTCCCTCCATCCGTGAGCACCTTGGTGAACTTATAACCTCCAACTTGAGACACCACCACCAAAGCCAGATGACCCGGATTATCAACCCGGCGTGAATGATCCTCTCTGCTCCACACAATGGGCTGCTCAGACCAGCACAAGTAACGGGGCACCGCCGGTTCAACAGAGTTAACTGCCCTTTTGTGAAGCTTCTGATCGTGCTTGCACAAGCTAGTGGTGAAGACATGATACTGCCCACTATTCAACTGCTTCGGGTGACTCTGATAACCCGACTGTTGCTGATTCCCCTGATTATTCCGATGGTTGTAACCACCCTGGTTGTTTTGATTGCCCGGATTACCTTGGAATCCTGAGCTTGAACCGCCTCCGCCGTAACCCGGCCCATGAGACTCCGGACCTGAACCACCAGAGGAACCCTGATCATATCGGAAAAGATCGGAGTTTTTGAACTCTCGCATAATGAAGCAATCCTTCCAGAGGTGCGTAGCTGGCTTCTCTTGCGTCCCGTGCTTTGGGCAAGGCTGGTTTAACAGGCGCTCCAGATTCATACCTGATCCTCCACTCCGTGGTGGTGGTTTACCCTTACAACGCTGACCATTACCCTGTAAGTTGGTGTTAGCCACAAAATCCAAACTATTATCCGCTTTATGCTTACCGTTGTTCCCGTGGCGAGCCGGATTATGCTGCTGGCCCTTGGTGTTGCCGCTCTTCTTTCCCTTCCCCGGCTTTTCCTCGTCAGACTTGGGATCCTTGGTACTATCAGAGTCAGCATACTTAACCAGAGCTGTCATAAGTGTTCCCATGTCATTGCAGTGACGCTTGAGTCTTCCCAATTTCAATTTCAGATGCTTAAACCGGCAATTGCCCTCTAACATTATAACTGTTGAATCGACATTGATGCGGTCCGATGAATGCAAAATATCCGAAACCCGACGCACCCAATGGGTTGTCGATTCGTTCTCTTCTTGAACACAAGTGGCCAGATCCACAATCGACATGGGTTGCTTGCACGTGTCCTTGAAATTCATTATAAACCGGGATTTTAACTCGGCCCATGACCTAACAGAGTTAGCTGGCAAACTTTTCAGCCAAGTGCGAGTTGTTCCATCCAACATCATGGTGAAGTACTTAGCACATGCCGCTTCATCTACATCTAGCATCTCCATTGCCATCTCATAGCTTTCAATCCATGACTCGGGGGGTAAATCAACAGTGTAATTGGGTACCTTCCGCGGACCTTTGAAATCCTTGGGTAACCACACATTACATAGATCCGGAGTTAGACATGGCACCCGCCAGAGCTGAAAGTAACACCTCGTTCCACCGAAGTCGTCGGACGAACCAGAGTGAGCTGACGGTACACGTGATGTGCTGCTAACTCGGCTTCTCGACGCGCTCTATCGTTGTTCACCACGTCCTGAGCATTTCCACCACCGCCCGCCAGGTTAGGCCTTCGAGGGGCATTACAGTTCCGCTCGCTGCTTGATACAGTCGGTTCATCAATGTGCCTGTTGTAACTCCGGCTCGGGCGTGGGGTTGAATGAATCATCTCTCGACTTTATGAATAAGCCGGTTGCTGAACCATAGCCGTTTGAAGAAGATCCCTGGTCCGCATGTCTCAACCGCCGCTGGAGAGTCGTCGTCCATCGGAATGGCTGCCAATCGTGACACCGGAGCGATCATGTTATCCAACGGGGTTGGGAAGTGACCCGACGGTGTTGGCACGTACTGAGGCGGGTCATGATTTCGTCAAGGCGGGTCTGTTGCCCGTGGCTGATCCGCCACACCTGTCCGAGGTGCTTCAACCCGGTTTACCGCTGCCGGGTTACTGGTTCCTGCTCCTGGCATGCTGAAGAGATTCCTTGCCTCATAAACCGTCGGTAGACGAGATTGATGCCTTCTCCTCATCACGTCATTTCAAGCGTTCTGATCCAACATGAGCCGATAATTTTCTACTTGAATCTGCTGCGCCTGAGCATCCAAAGCGGCCCGCTCCTCAGCCATCCTGCTTTCCTCAGCGGCCATCTCCTCCTTAGCCTGGGCTATCTGATCTCATAATTTCCTGACCTCTGCATTATACTCATCCCGATTATCCGGATTAACCTCTGCGGTCAACAACGTTGCCAGGGTGTCCAGTAAACCAGACAAGACTTGAGCCGGCGGGCGCGCGGGGCCTCCTGCTCCGGCTGCTGATTCGGAAATCATTGCCGCCGCAGCTGAGGAGTGCGACGCGGGCTGCATACCGTCCATCAAGATCGCAACCCGATTTGGCGGTTCAAAGGGGTCCGGAATACTGTCACCATCGGAACAGCCCCCGAATCGGCCATCCTGCAGTTGGTACAACGTCTCGGTCTCCCCGGTGGATGACTCGCCATCGTAACAAACAACCGTCTCACCATCGGATACCGGTTCAGATTCTGCACCATGGATGAATCCTACGAACGCACACTTCATGGTGGGTTGAACCCGGGCAGGGCTTGCACGCTAAGACATCTCGATGAGGTTGGTGCAGGCGTCCGGCTCAGGGCCCGGTTCGCCGATCTTGCCAATGAAAACGTGAATTCCTCCAAAGGGGACCCGGTACCCGTACTCGATTGAGCCGGCGTCGGGGACCGAGTCTGCGTCGTTGATGTAGAGCTTGTCGCGACGACTCTTGGTCATCCGGCCCACTGCATATCCCTTGAGTCCCTCGAACTTGCCCTCCAAGAACTTGAAACCATCATGCGATAGCCCCACGGTGGGCGCACTGTCGTGGAATTATCACGTCAGATGTCCTAGTGTGAGGACTTAGTCGTGGAGCCATCGCGACTAGGTTAGCTTAGAGGGGTTAAACCGGACAAAGGACACGGGAAGTTTATACTGGTTCGGCCCCTTGCGGTGAAGGTAAAAGCCTACGATCCAGTTGTGGTGCAATTGATGGGGTCTCAATAACCAGGGAGCGAATCCGCTGTGCCTAGTTCTCGAGTTGTTGTTTCTTGTCCCTGAACCGCCGCCGGGTCGTCCCTTTATATACACAGGTTGACGCCCGGCAGTTTACAGAATCCCGAGGCCGGCTCATACATGTGTCCGACTCGTTTTCTACCTTTTCCTATCTTACAATACAAATTACATATCTCATGGCGGTTTACGTCTATGGGCCCTAATACGCCCTTGGGCTCTGGGCCTTCTAAGTTTCTGTAGTAAAGCGCCATACTCCTTGTCTTCATGGGCTTAAATACGGATGATTCCTTGTGAGTATAACCCGGCCCCTCCTGGGCGGTTTATACTCAGTAGTTATATCCCCAACAAGGAGCAACGCTGGTTTTGGACTGGAACAGGAGAGGAGGGGCGGTGGTTTTGAAATGGAAGAGGAGAGGAGCGGTGCTGGATTTAGATTGGAACAGGAGAGGATCGGAGGTGGTTTAAGAGGAGAAGAGCGGAACAGTGGCGCTGGTCTTGGAAGTATTTTTTGTTTCGCGTATTTTGGGTCAAAGTTTGACCACGTACTATATTTGACAAGCAAAATGTGAATGCATGTCACCAAAAATTGGATCGTTTGGTTCGTATCTAAATGTACTTTCAAATTATATTATTTTTGCAACGTATAACATATATTTTATGTGCAAAAATCATGGTCAATTATGACCCACAATAAAATGGAGACTAGCTAATGTGGGGTCGCTTTCCTAATTGAAGGGTAAATTGATTTTCATTTTGATCCAGTCACAGCGCACCGGCCCTCTCGTCCAATCCTAAATCGCTGTCGCACGCTCCTCTCCCTCTTCTCCATTGCAAAACCACCTCCTCTCCTCTCCTCTCCATCATCTCCATTCCAAAACCACCGTCTCGCCTCTGCCTTGTCTGATCTTCTCCATTGCAAAACCACCTCCTCTCCTCTCCATCATCTCCATTCCAAAACCACCATCTCGCCTCTCCCTCTTCTCTATTGCAAGACCACCGTCTCTCCTCCCATCTTCCAAAGCTAGCACCAGACCACTCAGAAGGACATCTATGGAGAGGGTGTAGCAGCGAATTAGGCAGATCGCTGGCGGCGACCAGGAAAAGTTATCCAGGTTGAAGCAGATCCTTACTTGGTTTGACAATGAGTGGGAGATTTCGAGGACGGTGAGGTCCATGTGGCAATGTATGCGAAAGAGCGAGACGGCGGCGATGTACGTGTACTCCTCGGCGTCAGTCATGCCGCAGTCCTCCGAGTTCATCGAGTATCTCCTGTGGGCCATGTAGCATACAGATTCGCCCGAGGCGACAGTCAGGCGGAGGTGGTGGATGTACAGGTCGAAGGTTGAGCACCCAGAGGATAATGAACCGATCGAGTATGGTGTGCCGTTCGTGAGGGTGCAGAGCCAGTCGGAGCGACAAGAGTATTCATTCTCCCACTGCAAGAGGAGGCCAGATGGCGCGACGTCGCTTCCCCGCTATTCTCCACGGTTCCCTCGACGCTCGCCTCGTTTCAAAGGCGGGGGTAGGGTTTAAGGTAAGCTTTGCACTAACCTAATCTTCCACCTACTCATGCTTACAATCTGTGTGACAGCTAATGAAAATCATGCTTACAATCACTCTCCGAGTACTACACCAATCACCTTAAAATAGCTCTGGACCTTGGGTCAAAGTTGTGACACAGTGTACAAATAAAGAAAAATAGATTGGTGCTTCTTTCAGAAAAGAGTACTCCCTAGAAAACTGCCAATATAAGCTACTAGTATTTGGTTAGAGGATTTGCTACCGAGAAAGATCCGTCCATAGAGAGCGCCACATATCCCACTGGTGGTGGTGGATGCCAATGCATGCATGGAGCATGGTTGGTGTCGGTAATTTTTTACTTGGCACACCTTGCACTCTGCATATATGTCGGTTCCATACGTACATTTGTGCAGTTCCACCAAAATGCAGCTGAATAACCCTATTTGCACAGATAATGAAAAAGCGTGATTACATTATAGTGGCACTAGTTGATGAAACACACAAAATAAATAGAAGAAAATATTGCGATAGTACCATAGTATGCCATGCTGCGAGGGCGAGATGGGCCCTGCGACGCCTCATACGGTATGCCTAATACTGGAAATCGTCCCAAGTCTCCCAGATACACATTCTGCCAGTGATGAACATCTGTGTACAGCGGTAGTACAAGGAGGCGCCTTGAGACATTCACATCTCTATTTTTGTATAGATCAACTAAAATTAAGCACCCCAGTTTGCAGAAACGCTTAAACACTAACAATGGGACTAGTTGATGAAACATACATTAACAAAGAGAAGCACTTTCCTTATCTACATTATCAATGAAATGATAGAGAGGACACTTTCTCTATTTTAACTGTATTATTACTTCATTTTATCAGTGACACTAGGGTCGAGCAGGTGGCAAACAAAGTGTACCGTGTGTCGCAAGGATGGAGGTCGCGGGTGCTTAGACTGGGATGCTGAAGCTGGCTCTTTCAGTCACCAACATGGATGATTCAATTCATGGGACCTTTTGGTGCAGTTCACCTAAAATGAAGCAATGTCCCGTGAGCTAGCAGCTCATTCTTCATTTTCTTTAACAATAGGGCTCCAGCCCCGGCTCCATTTCCATCAGAAAATGAAACCCACAGAGCTTCTTCTTCATTAGTTGCAACAAAATTGAGCAACATCAAGGTTGGTTGTGAAGCTCTTGGAATGTTCAACTATAATTTGGATATCATTTGTGCAGTTCAACTAAGATCGAGCGCGAAATGTATATCTATGTTTGCACAAAAAAGGTGGAAAGGAGGGTGACTAACAAGTGATGAAACATGCATCAAATGAAAAGAAGCATGTTCCTTATCTGAATGGCAATCCTACAAGGATAGTAGCAATTTATAAAGCAGTGGCATTGCTAGATATTAGTGTGGGCATTAGGATTAACTATGACAACCTTTAAATACAACATTACTTTGGTCATGGGAGAGTAGGCGGACTAGGACAGTTGCATTTCTAACGAAAAGAAGCACCTTATCTTAATGGAAAATTTAGCAGGACATGTAAAAAAAGTGCCATTGATTCATATTACTGGAGGCATTACATTGAAAACAACATTGCTTTAACGTCTCCATACTTCTAACAGTGCGACTTCTACATTTTACCAGTGGCATTACATAAGAGTGGCTCGGGGCAACAAACATCAGAACAGGATATCTGGGTTGATCCTTTTTTGTTCGGTATAGCCACCTTATACTGTGTGAGGCTAGCAAATCTAGTGCTGGACTTACTCTGTTGACTTGTCCACCGGTCCTCACTTTCTTTCCTTTTTCAACCAATAGATCAGGTTTATATTGAGTTTGTACATGTTTCCCTTTATTTCCCTATTAGACCTAGAGACCAGTTGGATAGCCAGTCTCTGCTACTTTTCGCCCCCATTATTTCATCTTTCGACCAAGTCCTAGATTCAGGTAACAAATTTTCCCCCACCCCCCACCCTCTTTCTTCCTTGTTTGAACCAAGTAGTACTAGATTCAAGTGCATGAATTAGGTGGTTTTCAAACAGCCGATCGATCCTATCTATGAGGGGGCATGAAAAATAGTAAAAGATACAAATGCAGCGACGTCAAGAGCTCGAGAAGTAGAGCAAGGCCGGTTTCGAAGGAAGTTATACCTGATGGTCGTCGGGATGTCGCTAGGTGGGCGGTGGGAGGCCGGATCTGCCCACACTATGACAGCGAGGAAGAAAGGGTCGGAGGCCCTCCCTCGCGAGCGGTGCTTGGGAGAGAATGGCAAGGCAGGCTGATCGGGATGTGCCATCAATGGGTAAGAGCCGTCCCCGAGGACGACCGCGTGAATGTTGCAGCTTCTCACCGTCCCCGGCGGATAGGATCCGGCTGGATCTGTGACCAGAAGTGAGCAGAGAGAGAGAGTGTGTGGCCACCACTATCGTGTTTAAATCTGGAGAGGATGAGACAGTGTGAAGAGAGCAACACTAGAAAGCAAGCGTGGAGGCTCCTGCCTATATAGTGGAGTACTAGTTTTCTTTTTTCTACCGGAGCCAGCTTGACCTCGTCAATGATTGTCGAGAAGTCTTCATGCACGTGGCCCGGAGGCGCAGTTGTCATCATTTTGATCTAAAGCACCGGATTATAACCTGTAACATGAAAAAATGCCACATGACAAGAAATCATAACCTCACTGCCCAAAGGAGACAACATGAATCCCGACGGACAAACTACACAAGGAACAAAGCTCAAATTAAAGATAAACTCATAGAAAAGGGGTCCGTCGATAGATGTCCTAATTAAAATAGCCGGCTTGACCTAGATGGCAGCCAAGTAGTCTTCGTCCATGTGCCCCCAATGACTAGCCCAACTCAGTTGTCGCTGTTTAACCCTCGCAATGATCTGAAGCACATGACACCTAATTTTGCGAGATGACAAGAAACTTTTTTTTAGATTTCTCACATAACTAAACCCCTGTACAACACAGCCTGCACGATATGTAGACGATAGCCAATCCAGGCGTGTCTGCTGGAGTCTGGTCACATGCATGGACAAACTGATCTTCTGTCTCTTGCAGGGATCGTCCAGGCACAAACGTAGTACAACACTTCTCTAGTAAGAGTATCGCTCGTCTCCCTCTTCTATTAAGTCACCCGACTTGCGGGGCCGGGGAGTGTGACTATGGTTGGTTCCTAATTGCGGTCCCACATGTGTGTGCAAACGCAATATGATGCGCGTTCCATTCGGAGAGCAGCGTGCCAGACCGATCGACCGTCTGGGGTGCGACGCGAATACGACGGGCTTGCTGTATACTCCGTACATGTGTACCACCGTTTTCTAGAGGCTTTGCTACATGGCACAATCCATGGATACAAAATTAGTATACTATACTATTTAAAAGTCGAAGGCGGGGCTTTTCCTGTGCGGTAGGCGGGGTAGTTCCGCCTAGTCAATTCGACAGAGACGCGAGAAGATGAGGGAGTAGGCTGCTGCAAACGTAGGGCTGTGTGATTTGACAGCAAGTTACTGCTAGATAGGTGGGGCCCCATGATTTGACTTGCCATTATCATTTTAACTGCAGCGCTACGACCGGCGTGAGTCTCCCGATTCCTGACCACCTCCATACAGGTGCCTCTCCCAATGCTCCACCATGTAGTAGAGGCTGGCTCTTGCATGAGAGCCCACTTCTCCACTTTTTCCTTGCCTCTCTTTCCACCATATATGCAAAAATGCCATGTAAAGCGCACTATTGTACTTACTTGCTTCTACATGTGCTAAGCTTGCCACATAGGCATAAAGTCTGATGTCGCAAGTTAATTAAGAAGAGAGAGACTAGTTTGGTGACCCAAGGAAGAAATGGTGCTAAGCGCGTGTACCTAGGTGAAAAGACAATTATGAGTCTATAGCTAATTAAATGAAGCAAACTTAGCAACAAAAAACTAACAGTAAGCACCTATGCCTTGGGGACTTGATTGCTAAGCCATTTAATGCCCTTAGCACCTCATCTAAAGCACCATTTCATTGGAAGAGGTCACTCCTTGGCAAATGCAATAAATACTAGTATGAAGAAAGAGATAGAGAGAAGTAAAAAAATAAACACACTTATAGCCAACCTTATAAGCTAACCTTGTTGTAGTATGAGTGACTAAGTGATGACATGCCAACATCAGATAGCCTAACGCACTGTGTTAAATCTCCAAGGGCGCGACCGTGCGAGCAATGCGACGGTCGTGGCAGGCGCGACCATGATATGGGCTGCCGGCAGCCCTTGGATCTGAGATCGAACGGTCGCATGCTAAGTTGGTGAAATTTTGCAGAATAACCCTCCAGGATAGGATATTCACCCATAGGTCTAGAATCACGCCATGCAACCTTTCAATCTCAAATCCTAGGGCTCTCGGAAGCCCATATCATGGGAGAATGGAAAGCCACTACCCTGTCGTTTGCACGCTGGCAGTTTGCTCCTACTCGTCCCTCGCTCCTAGTCGTCCCGTCCTTTCACATTATGGTAGTTCCACTAATCCTAGCCCTCCTCCCAAATCCATGGCGCCCCAAATCTCCATGATCGGCGGTGAGTACAAGGTTAGGACCATCACCGGCGATGAGTTCGACGTCATCTAGACCCGTTCTTCCGCGACGGTGAAAGGATGCCTTGCTCGCTTCAGAGGCATGTTCGAAAACTCAGATGATGAGTGGGTCACTGGGCTAGATGTCGAGTACACCACAGTTTTGGGATGAGAGAAGGATCTAAATGAGGAAGTGAGGAAGAAGCCCTCCGTGATCCAGGTTTGCGTGCATGACTTATGCTTGGTCTACCACATATGCCATACCGATGTTGAATTCCTGGATTTTAAGAACTTCCTCAAGAGCAACCTAGTCAAATTCGTTACTGTCGACTTTACAAATGACAAAAGAGTCCTGGGTCAGATAGGCTTCATTGTAGGCAACCCCTTCGACCTCCAGAAGAATCGGCTACTGCCCTCCATTGGTCAGCCTTCAGTGCTAACCCTGGCAGGAGCCATGGTTCATCCTTCATATGGTAAACTAGAGAAACCTCATCACACGTTTCATCGTCATGCATGGCAGTGGAATGTACTAGATATAGACCACATCCACTATGCAGCAATGGATGGCTACCTTTCTTTCAATATCTACAAGGGTTGGATGAAGAGCAAGAGCCAAGTGTGCGGTTCAAGCAAATAAGTATCGGCCAAGAGGAAGAGGGACAAGGACGAAGTCGAGGACGTGGAGAAGGACTCCGAGTAAGGTGGCAGTGTCGTTGCTCATGGTGGTTCTAATGCAGTGGCTACTGGATTAGTTGCATAGTTTAACTTTAGGAGTGCTTAGTTTAATTTGCGGGGTGTGTTGTGCTGAGCCCCCAGCAGAACTATGTTATGTTTCTTATCGTTACTTTAACTCTTCTGTACGTACACACTAGTATTTCTTACATTTCATCTTTTAGTTGGTATAGTACTACCACTCATTTCTTCACATTATATATGTACAATATATATGCCAACATCATATAGCCAGCAGTTTAGTTGTCAAAAAAATTCAGGGTGCTTAGTTTTGTCAAAGAATTCCAGGGTGCTTAGTTTTATTTGAGTGGTGGGTTGTGTTGGACACCATTATTGTGACTAGCCTTTTTAATAGTGCTAGTATTGTTCAACACATACACTATATAGCTAGTTAAATTCTCAACCTAGAACGACGTGCATGACATGTAAACCGGGACGCGAGAAATAGTAAAAATGAGGTGATTTTACAAAGTGGTGGGTGGGGGAGCATGGCCTGTCATGTAGTCCCACATGTCATGACGTACAAAGGCGATGCGCGTCCCTCTTGAGGCAGAATAATGGCAGAAGCAATACGTGGTTTTCTTGAAGGAAGGAGATGATGGTGAAGCAGATTCAGCGAAGTGTGAAATAAGGGTTGCTTTGTCTGTCTGGGAAGGTGCGACATTGTGATTTGACGTCTCATTGCTCATTACTACTACTAGGGTGCTATGACTAGGGTGCATCCCCCTTCTATTCTGCATTTTTATTGGGTGCAAGACACGTCGACCCAGTTGCTATATGTCCCACATGTCAGCAAGAGGAAGTACAAAATTCATGAAAGCGAGTGTCTCCACTCTTTTAGTACGGTGGAGTACAAGACACAGCTTGGTTTTTTCTGCTTCGCATGATCCATCGATAGAAACCTGGACTAAAAAGGCAAGGGCGGGTCTTTTCCCACGCGGCAGGCAGGGGAGTTTGGCATAGTCTGTTCGAGGGAATGAGGCAGAAAGGGAAACAAGCAAATAAACAAGCAAACAAGCATAATTTGGCGACGAGCGCTCTCTATATGTACCACCTTTTTTTAATTTCAAGTTTTGCTCCATGGCGCAATCCATCGATACTACTACTGTACAAAAGTCGAGTATACATTTTTTAAAAGGCTAGAGAGCAGGGCAGTCTAGCTTGGTCGGTTTCACGAGAGGTGAGGGCCTTTGTGATTTGATGACTCATTATTGCTGGAAGGCGGGGCCTTGTGATTTGACTGCTCATATAAATGTGCCGACGACCTGATGAAGATCAAAGAACCGTACGGTATACTCAAGTTTTCCACTGGAGTAGTACTACGATGGAGGAGCACGAAACACGGCAGCCCAGTGCCATATGGTGATAAAAAATGATCTAATTTGCTAGTCATCTCATTGTTATCATTGTTCTATTCATGCCTTGCAGAGAACGTGACATGTGCGGCGAAACACCCGAAGCAAAAGATGAAACACAGGAGCAAAAGAAGAAGGAAAATTATCACCCCAAATGATATAATTCTCCGCGGAGTCATAACTGCTTCTTCATCACCTCCATGACCTCCATCTCCTTGCACGTCTCCTCCGCCATCTTCTTCATTCTGTCTATGATGCGGGATTTCTCGACGCGAGCCTTCATTATCTGTTCCTCGGCCGCATTACGTACCTTGACAGCAGCCGGTTGCTCGATGCGGACCTTCACCAACTCCTCCTTCTATTCTAGGACGAGGGCCTGCAGCATCTTCATTGAGGAACCACTATTCTCATGCAGCTTCTTGCAGCCGGTGTTCTTCTCCTTCAACAGGTCGAGCTCGTGGCAGAGCTTCGCCTTGTCCTCCTGAAGTTGCAGGATTTCGCCGGTCGCCTTCTTCTCTGAGGCAATGCTCTTCTTCAGCAGCATCACCAAGCCGGCGGTCAACCCCCCCTGCTTATTGAGCTCAGCAGGCATGTCGTCGAGGCTCTCCTTCAGCAGCTCCACAAAGCCATGGATGAACTCCTTCTGCTTATTCAGGTGCTTATTGAGCTGATCGGGCATGCCATCGAGGGATAACGACTCCAGCGCCGCCAGCTCGACATGTTCACCTTCGAGGCTAGGGTGCTCCTGGGAACCATCGCCTGCCCGTGAGAGATCTTTCGAGGTCTCTGCATGGCGGCGAGCCCTCTTTTTTTTCTGCAGCCTTGGTTGCCGCTCCCTTGTTACATGTAGTTCTCGACCTAGAGCTCTGCTCACCGGCCATGGCAAAGACGGACGAAGAAGAAGCACTTATGAGGAGGAAAGGTAGAGTAATTTTTGGTTAGGTAGTTCCCCTTTTTATAACCTAAGTACTACCACTAGTACTAATACCTGCATAGTGGGAACACGTTCAGGTTTGGTATGTACTAGTAGGTGTGAGGAGGCTTTCGAATGGGATGGGAACAAGGTAAAGATTAATTGATGGTTTTGGTTTCGAGGCCCGAAATGGCTCCCGATGATTTTAGTGGAACATAAATTTCAAGTAGACTACACTGCTCAAATGTGTAAATATTACTATGTTACTCTCAAAAATTGGCAAAAAATACGAAGGAGACCAATGGAAGTACTACTCTCAACCCATGATTTAACTACTCGCATGCGCGCAGTGGAGTAGTAATGTCTTTCTTCCGCCCTCACGTCCACTCAATTTGCATGTGTTATATTAATTGACCATCAATGAAGTGAACGAATTTTCATGCGTCAAATTATCACATGGGGTGGATCTTGGTATAAAATTGCGTCCGCCCGGGTACCCGCATGTGCGTGCGAGGGAATGAGTGTGTGCATGGCATGCGTGCACATCTTCGCTTTGTGCATGTACCAACAGTATGGTTCAGGGAGGACAAGTACATTCTTCTGGAACCAACAGCACGTCACTGTGATCAATCCACACAAGGAGGTCACGACAACACCTCCACATGTGCCACGTGGCTTCATGAACTGTTAGAGAGACACTGTGTAGTGTGCCATTGGAATTCTAATTTACTTGTTTTGCACATACTCAAAGTACTAGTAAGGTACACGTGCATTGCACGCATCAGATTTTGCAACCAAATTATGAATAAATACCACACTATAGCATGTAAGCTCTGAGTCATATCTGCCTGATGTAGACCTTTGTTTAATTCTTATAGTTCATCTCATTCAAAATCAATTAGTTTTTATAAAAAAGCTAGGGCCTCTTGGATTCATAGGATTTCCAAAAGGCAGGAATAGGAAAAACATGGGATTATAGTGGAGTGTCGTCTTGAATCCTACAGGATTGTATGAGTGTTTGATTGTGCATAGAAAAAACGCATAATTCTTTCAAAGAGGTTTGAGTGGATGGGATGTTTCCTATGAAATCTAGTGCAAATGAATCATATGGAAAAATTCCTATGGTTTACAATCCTACGAATCAAACAACCAAGATAGGAAAAATTCCCAAGGATTAGAATCCTCCAAAATTCCTTTGAGAATCCTTTGAATCAAAAAAGCCCTTAATCTATTTTATGATTCATAGAACCACTGTTGTTTTGAGGTTTGTGCATTATGCTTAAGTTCAACCATGGAGTCTGCTAGATTGTACATGTGGCAAAATCCGGTGGGGGATAGAAGATGGTGCGAGGGGTAGAGTGGATGGAGACTATGAAGGAGTGCACAAGTGCAAGATCGATATTTAGAGAGAGGGGGCGAGAATGTGTGCTTTTGCGCGCAGTGGCAGAGCCATGAAAAATAAATGAGATAGGGGGCAAGCATTGCTAATCCTTTACGAGGAGGGACAATTCATGAACTTAAACTATTTTTAGCAGCAATTGTCTAATGATCACATTCATATTAGCCTCGATATATAGTGATGATAGGGGGGCAGGGCCCTTGCTGCCCCCTGTCTTCACCATTGTGCGCGCGTCCGAGAGATGCATCGGAAGGCATGGATGATGAGAGGGGGACGTTGGATATATAATTAATGTTGGTGTATTAGCTATATATGTAGGGGTTGTTTGGTTCTAGGCCTAGGAGTGCCACAGATTGCCATACAATGTTGCCAAACTTTCCTAAGGTTAGTTCTTCAAAATGAGGGCCACAATTAAGTTGGCAAGACTAAGGGAATCTTGCCACACTTGTTGTGTGTATGTGATGTGGGACCATAGTGTGGCTTGCCTAAGATGTGGCTTGAACCAAACACACACCTAAGTTGGTCAAATTTGCGTAACCTTAGGTGTGGCAAGCTTTGGCAAACTTAGTCTCAAACCAAACAACCCTGTAATCCTATATAGAGAGGTATAGATTGATCGAAGTGGACGTGGGAAACAGGGTGAGACCTCACTGGATATATCGATTGATCGATTTGTGTGGAAAACTATGAAAGACCTAGCTATATACACACAGACATAGAGGAACATCGATCATTGTGCATGCACGCGTGAGAGATAAAGAACTCCCAATATGATGGAGAGGTGGATGTGTGTGTGTGCCTTCATGAGAGACCGACCTGAAGAAAAAGATTGCATGTGTGGGACGGATAATGTCGACTGGTAGTGTGTGTGCATGCATGCACGAGAGAAAGTTAGTGGTACAATTATAAAGAGAAGACGACTGTGTGGGTACAAAAGACTAGGTGAGGTCATAATCAATGTAAAGTTGAATTCAAATATTTGAATAAGAGATCCTGATGTTTGAAACCCATGCATGCGTGAATATAACAGAGATCTGCACGGTGTGGTTTGGAAATTAGCATGTTGTAATATATACACATTGAACAAGGTTAGACTAATTTGAATTTGAGATACCGATGGTAGACATCGTTTGGCCACATTGCATCCATGCATGGACACACTATTCTAATTGGGGATGATGGGTGGCTTTCGCATCACATATCTATATCTATACCCATATATATATATATATATATATATATATATATATATATATATATATTATTTTATATTTTTTATATTGTGTGCGGGTAACTTTAACTTTGAAAGATGGTCGTTGGATGAGGCGAATCCGATGGTGCAGAGATGGCAAATTTGAGCACTACTGGCCGTTGGATATCATCTAGATTGCACCAGATTTCGCCACATGTACAATCTAGAAGACTCCATGGTTGAACTTAAGCATAATGCACAAACCTCAAAACACAAGCACTTCTTCTTTGTTCTATAATCTTCCATACCAGAATTGCCCAAATGTTTTTCTACATTATTTTCCATTATTTGTTTTTACTTTATGTCTTACAACGCACAACTCCATGAATCTTAAAATAGATTAGCATGCTTATAAAAACTAGATGATTTTGAATGAAATGAACTATAAGAATTAAACGAACATCTACATCATGCGTATATGACTCAAAGCTTACATGCTATAATGTGGTATTTATTCATAATTTGGTTGCCAAATCTCATGTGTGCAATGCACGTGTACCTTACTCTAGTCTAGATGGTGTTTGTGTGTGTGTTGTGCGTGTTGAGGTGCAAATTGTCTTTTTTTGGTACATGTTAAGCTTGTTCTCCCAAAATTTCAAGCCGTGCCTTGTTATACCTAAATTTCAAGCTAGCGCCTCTGTCTATCGTGCTGCGAAACTCCCGCCTCCTCAACCCGCACCTTGTTACCCCAAAATATTTAAGATATATATTTGTGTCGTTGTGCTCCGACAACTCCCTCGATCTCAACCCATGCCTTGCTATTCCAAAATTACAAGGCACGCCAAAACTCCCACCTCCTGTGAAATCCCAACACGCGAAATGCCCGTGGTACCCCTAAACCAAAAGAATCGCCTCAACTCGGTGGGGGTACTTTCGTAACTTACCCCACATTTCGGACAAGCGCGTCCCTAAGCCATGGTTCCCCACTCCAATCACATCCGCCCACCATTCGTACACCGAGGCCGTGAAAACCCACGACGAAGCCCCACACCCTCCTATGTCCACCACCCAGCCAGAGCCTCTTCACCGACGACGTCGTCCACAGCAACACCTCAACGTCCCTCATCCACCATACCGGATGAGGATCCGACGTCAATCTCGTCGTCCCGCCGGTTCAGCCACCCCGTCCTCCACCTCCAAGGAGCTGCCCCGACGTTCCCCTTGTCTTTCGTGGCACCTCCATTCCCACACCGTCGTCTTCACCTGCACCACTTGAAGAGCATCATCATCACCGTTTCCTCGGATGAAGTTGCGGCCTAATCGGCACCACCAAAGAGGTTGTACACTAATCGCTGCATTTTCTTCTTGATTTGATCTCATGGTGCTGTCGGTGCTCGGTCCCGAGCTGACACCACGTGGCTCCATCTACGGCGGCATCGCTGGCCACTTCCTCCATGACGTCGCTCCCTCGGCGGCGACTTCCACATGAGTAGGAGCTGCTACTGCTTTAGCTCTCGCTCGCGCTGCTACTCTACTCTTGCTCTCGGTCCCCTGCCTGGTCTGCTCTTGCTATTGCTCTTGCTCGCGCTGCTGCTCTCGCTCTGGCTCTTGCTTGCGATGCTGCTCCGATTTAGCTACACTTCAATCGACTGAATCGACTTTTGGGTCAGTCGATTTTCAGGGGTTGGGGGGCTCCCGGAGTGAAGGAAGAACCATCCGCAGCGGGGAGGGGGGCTCACCAGAGAGGTACCCTACTATTTATCTTAGGGTTCAGGGCGGGGGCGGTGGTCGCTGGCGGTGGTGGGGCGGTGGCGTGGGGATCGCTGGAGAAAAAGCTCGGCGTGTGGGGCCTAGAGGGATGGCCGGAGCGGCGACGGACCGGTGGTGGGGAGTGTTTTCGGGGCAGGTGTGGTGGCGCACCGCCGGCCACGGGCGGCGGGGTGCTGCTGTTTGGTCGATGGTGGCTGGCGGCTCAGGGGGTGGAGGTTGAAGATGAACTACAGGCCCTTCATTTCATATCCAACGGCTGCAAAATCGACTGACTAGAGATGAAAAAGTGAGTTGACTAACGTTTAGCCTCACCTTGCTAGTGTGTTCAGTTTCGACAGTAAAATTCAGTTTCAACAGCAAAATTCAGTTTTGACAGTTCAGTTCAGTTTTGACGGTTAAATTCAGTTTCAACAGTTAAGTTCAGAGATGAGCGGCTGATGTATTTTACATCTAGCACTTTGTGGTTATGTATTTTACGTCATCTGTTGGAGATGCTATTAGAATAACACTCAAGTTAACGTTGTCTCTCTTGTCCTGCTTCATCCTCGGTGTCGTACAACTCACTGGAGCTGTTCCAACAACAAAACCCTCCATCACAGCGGAGCAGTACCTCAGGCTCCATCTCCAGACGCCTAAGATCTTCTTCCCCTCCTCCGACATCCAAGTCAGCCGGAGCATCCTCACCGTCCAACCCAATCACGCTGAGATCGACATGGCTTCACAAAAGAGGTTGTATGCACATGCCTAGTTCTGGTATGACCTAGACTAGCTAGTCATGCGTGCATCATGTTTAAATTCCAATTAATTATGAAATGAGGATTTGTGAAACCCTCAGACTCATTTCTGGAAATGACCCAGATAAAAATTGCTCCAAAAAGGTCCAAGAAAATGCTCATGTTGCTCTCTGAAAATATTGGACAGAGATAAAAATCAAACCAATATTTTTAGGAGCTCATAAGTATTTATTTTGGGCATTTGGAATTAATGCAGTAAATATTTGCTTTGGATATATATTGTTATATATATACAATATTGTCCAAAAATTATGCTAGTTAATGAGGAGCTCTGGAATAATACCACTAGCTCCTGCAAAAATTGGCATAAGAAATAAAATGATTTAGTATTTTCATTAAATCAAAACATATGTCAGAAAAATAGAAAAGAAAAACAAATAGGAAAAAAGGGAGCTTACCTGCGGCCTCGCACTGTGCGGCTTGGCCTAGCCCAGTGGCCCAACAGGCCGGCCCAGCCGACTGGCCAGTGCCAGTCGTCGTCTCCACCGCGCCAGGAGGACAGGGACATGTGCCCGCGGCGCGCACGCACGCGTCCGGCCACCTCCTGGTCGCCTGCCTGCTTCCCCCGCCACGTCGATGCCGCAGATAGCTGGGCGGGTGCCGTCTGGATCGAGCCCTCCCCTTCTTTCACTCCTCTCCCTCTCTGCCGCTCTCTCTCTCGCTAGCCGAGCGCTGCCGTCGCCGCCGCTCGTCATTGCCGTAGCCACCGCCTCCCCCTTGCCTCCCCGACACACTCCCCAGCTCCGCCACATCGCCCTCGTCCTCTTCGCCAAGCCGCGCCTCGTCGGACGCCCCGTGGAGCCGTCGCCATCGCCATCTTCGCCTCCGGTCACCGGAGATCGTCTTCGCCGCCCCGCCGACTCCAGCCCTTCCCCGAGCTCGCGCACGACGCCATCGAGACGGCCGTGAGTTCTCCTCTGCTTCCCCTCCTTCCCCGCGCTCGATTTCATGCCGTAGCCATGCTAGCCGCCGGACCCGAGCAGTTGCGCCGCCGGACCCGAGCGGTTGCGCCGCCGTGGTACCTACCCGTCGTGGCTAGAGCCACCGGAGCCCGCGCCTGCACCTGCCACCGCGCTCAGCAGCCTCCCATAAGGCCAACGCCACGGCCCGCAGCTCCTGCCGTGCCCCGCAGCACCCGCGCGCACTCGGCCGAACTCCGGCCGCCGCCCTGAGCTCCTCTCCGGTGAGCTCCGGCGCCCCTGCAGCTTCCCACCCGCTCCCCTGGACGCAGATGATGACGGGCTACGCCCTGATGGTCTCCGCGCGTCCAGCCGCCGCTCGTAGCGCAAGTCCGGCGAGTCGCCGCCGCGTTGTTGGTCGCCGCCGGCCAAAACTCCGGCGGGCTGACGTGGTTGCTTAGTTAGGTGCTAATCATCGCTCAATTAACCCCCTGACACTGACACCGGGCCCCAGTGCCACTAATCCTTTTAAGTTAGGTTTGTAGTTAGGATTAATTAACTCTGTTAATTAACCATGACACGGACGTGTGGACCCCACACGTCAGGTTTGACCCGGTCAGCCATGGTTGACTCGCTGACGTCATGCCTCTGTAATGCTGACGCAGTTATTCATTTTCTGGTATTAAAATAAATCAGGAAAATCCAGAAAATGCTATAACTTCAAGAAATCATAGAAATTCAACCGTAGCTCAGATTGAGATAATTTTTATACGAAAAATTATCAGAAAACTGCAATATTTCCATCCGTACTAGTTTCATGCATGACAAACCAACCTAAACCTGCTTTATAGGTGAAAAAATATAAATGGCATATATATAAGAGCTTAATTTGGAGTTGCATTTGAACCCTTGGTTCAAATGGACTTCATTCAAATAGAATGCTAGATGCATTAGCTCAAACAGCATCACATCTACATGCCATGTTCATGCATTATATTGTTGCATATGCTTGTGTATTGATTGTCGACACCGTTCCTTCTCGATAGGTCCTGCTCTGGAGAGTGCTCCAGAGTACCTGTCTGAGGAGCAGTGCCCCCTCTGTTGATCTACCAGGCAAGCAAACCCCCTTGTTCATTCCAATACAATCCTACTCTCTCGCTCCTGCTCTCATTTATGGCATTAGGACAACAATGATTCAATTGCTACTTTGCACTGCGGTAGTTGAACCCATTCCTTTGCATGACCTGTCATTGCCACAGTAAATAGTTGAAGCCCACTACCATGTGTAGGAGTTGATTGAAGCCATTGTTGTGTTCCTACCATGCTATGCCTGCTATTGCTTAGAGTGTGTCAGGTCTGATTCATTGGGAATGAATTGGAGTGTTACGAAATGTTCTGATGCTGAGAGTGAAGTGTGCGAACACGATTTGGTAAAGGTAGCAGTGAGAGGCCATGTAGGAGTACATGGTGGGTTGTCTCACTGGAACCGTCCTTAAGCACTGAGTTCTATGTATGTTGTCCAATGACTCGATACTACCACACATTGGGATCCTTAATTGACTCTCTCGACTTATTAACCAACTTGATCTCTGTCCAGGAGTCGCAACTAGTTTCTGGTGTTTGTAGGTAGTGCTATTTTTCTACCAAGTGGCACCCGGCAGGGTGGGATTGGGATAGACTAGGCACACGTGTCCTGGGGTACCGAGTGGCACCTAGATGGTGGGCTCAGGAACCCTGCACACATCATTTGGGTCCGTGAGCGACACCCCGGCCGGATCTCCTTGCGGATGGAACCTGAATAGGCAATAAACCTGGGCTAGAGTCTTGTGTGGTTAGTCAGGTCGTGGCCGACACCCTCGCCAGGCTTCCGCTTGAAGGTTGCCGAGATACATGATGTGTACATGGCGGTAAGTGGCGAGAGCGTGTGTGAAGAAGTACACCCCTGCAGGGTTAACATGATCTATTCTAATAGCCGGGTCCGCGGTTATGGACTTCTTGGATGCTTACATGGTACATTGACAACTTGAAGTGGATACTCTAAAATGCTCATGACAAGTGTGAGTGCTATGGATGGCTTTCCCGTAGGGAGACGGGGATGAATCCATAGTAGTGTATTGTGTGGTGATTTGTGGACTCCTGTGCGTCATATCACCTCAAAGAAACTTCTCGTAGTCGTAGAACAGGATAGCCACTGAGTCAAAGCTGGCTTGCTGCAACTAAACCCCACATTACCCTCTTGATACAAATGCATGTATGATCGGATCTGATGTAAGTCTTGTTGAGTACCTTTGTACTCATGTTGCTTTATTTATGTTTTTGCAGCAGAGACTTCGGTCTTACTAGTGTTCCCGTGGACTTCGACAAGTAGCTTGTACCTCAGCTACGATCTTGATAGGATGTTGTAGATAGTTAGGCTCTTGAGCCTTTTTCATTTGTAGATGTCTGTACTCAGACATGTAATGCTTCCGCTTATTGCTTGTATGCTCTGTATGATGGGTCATGTGACCCCTGTTTGCAATAAATGTTATGTTGGCTCTTTGAGCCTTATCTATATGAGTTGTTGAGTTATGTTGTGATGCCATGTTGTACAGCACATACTTGAATGTTATGTGTACGTGTAATGTGTATTGCTATGTGTGGGATCTGGCTATCTAGTTGTTTATCCTTAGTAGCCTCTCTTACCGGGAAATGTCTCCTAGTTCTTCCACTGAGCCCTGGTAGCTTGCTACTGCTCTGGAACACTTAGGCTGGCCAGCATGTGTCCTTCTTCATTCCTGTGTCTGTCCCTTCGGGGAAATGTCACGCGGTGTCTACCGGAGTCCTGTTAGCCTGCTACATCCCGGTTTCCTGGAGTCCTGCTAGCCCAGTTGCTATAGCTCGGATTCACTCGCTGATGACCGACACGTTCAATGCTGGGTCATGTATGCCTGTCCCTGTAAGTTAGTGCCACTTCGGGTTCACGACTAGCCATGTCAGCCCGGGTTCTTGTCATATGGATGCTAGTGACACTATCATATACGTGTGCCAAAAGGGGCAAACGGTCTCGGGCATGGTAAGGCGACACCCGTGGGAATACCGTGCGTGAGGCCACAAAGTAATATGAGGTGTTACATGCTAGATCGGTGTGGCATAGAATCGGGGTCCTGACAGCTTTGGTATCAGAGCCTGACTGCCTGTAGGATTACCAAGCCAAACTTGTCGAAGTTGAGTCTAGAAATTCTTTAGTTATGTAAGGGAATTGATTGTGGGAAGGAATGTAAGGCTCTTTCTACTCCTTTACCTCATGGCCTTCTGATCTGAGTCATCATATCTTTCCTACGGGGTTAAGGAACTAGGCTTCTCTTCTGTCTATCAGGATCATGTGTTACTACTCCGTAGTCCCATAGGATTGGTTGATTAGAGTCATACCCCAGTTTTCGAGTACTTCCGGTGTAGCTTGTTTAGTATGATCTCAGAACCTTGACTGGTGATGTTGAGTTGATATACTACCCCATTTCTAGCAGGATGTCCCATTTTGAGCATTTTACTGGCGTTATGCTGCTGGAATTGCCCTAGGAGTTCGAGAGATACTAATTTCCTTATCCTACATTCTATAACCTATAGTTGATGCTGATTCCGTCCCTGGTTTCGTTTCTCAGGATGTCATCAAGTGCTGCTGCTCATAGCCAGAAGCACCGAGATGGTAGGGATGAGGATCCTCCCGACCAGCCTTCGTTGGAAGAGTTCATGTTAGAGATGGAGAGAAACAAGTGTGAGTCTAATCGCTTGTTGGCACATATCGAGAAGAACACCGCACATCAGTTCAAAGGGTCTGTAACCATTCGTGACTTCATTCGCTTGCACCCACCTACCTTTCATCATTCCATCGAGCCACTCGATGCAGATGACTGGCTCCGTAGCATCACTCATAAGCTGCGTTCCGCGAACGTAGCTGAAGATGACAAGGTCACCTATGCCACATACCATCTAGAAGGTCCTGCTAGTCTTTGGTGGCAGAACTATGAGGCTATGCTTCCAGCTGGCCAGATTCCTACCTGGAGGGATTTCATTGAGGCTTTCTGCGAGCATCACATTCCTGAAGCCCTCATCGATCGCAAGAGAGAAGAGTTTGGTAGTTTCACCCAGAGTAAGATGGCTGTTGATGCTTACAGTAGAGAGTTTGAGAACCTCGCCCGCTATGTCACAGAAGAGGTGTCCATAGACGCCAAGAAGCAGGCTAGGTTCCGGAAGGGTCTCAACCCCAAGTTGCGTTGTGATCTCCACCTACATCATTGTGATACATTCCAAGCTCTTGTGAACAAGGCCATTAATGCAGAGATAGCTCAGCTCACTTACGAGGAGTCTCGTAAGCACACCCGTGATTTGGGATCCTCCTCCAATTCTGGTTCTCAGAAGCGTCGGATTTCGATTCCAAACTCCGCTCTTCCTTCCGGATATGCACCGAGACCATCCCATGTGGTGCCTTCCCCAGCTCAGTCGTATGTTCCACCCAGGCCTACTGGTACACCGCTTGTCAGTGCGGGTCCACGTCCAACTTTAGGGACTTGCTTCACATGCGGGAAGCCAGGACACTATGCACGTGACTGCTCTCAGACTAGTTATGCTCCACCCCAGCCCGAGAAGACTGTTGGATGTGTTAAGCCATCAAGCAAGACGATCAGTGCCAAGCCAGCTCGCACTAAATGTGGACGTGTGCATCACATCTCAGCTAAAGACGCTCATGATGATCCTGATGTCGTTCTTGGTACACTCCTTGTCAACTGTCACCCAGCATCGGTTCTATTCGATACTGGAGCATCTCACTCCTTCATTTCTGAAGGCTATGCTCGTTTGCACGACATGTCATTTTGTGATATGCCAGCTCTGCTTGAAATCCAAACCCCAGGGTCTAGATGGCAGACCACCAGAATCAGCTATGGTAATGAAATCCTTGTTGATAGACTTGTATTTCTTGCATCACTTGTAGCCCTCAATTCCTCAGATATTAACATCATCTTGGGTATGGACTGGATGACAGCTCATCATGCCAAGATTGATTGTTACACTAGGTCTGTTCAGCTTACACACCCATCTGGCAAGATAGTCACTGTCTCCACTAGAGTTGCAAAGCGTCAGCTCTATTCTCTTAATGTCAGCCCTCTCCCAGACCTTGAAGATATCCCGGTAGTCCGTGACTTTCCAGATTTCTTTCCAGAGGAACTGCCAGGTGTTCCACCTGACAGAGATGTAGAGTTCGTCATAGATCTTATCCCAGGAACTACTCCAATCTCCAGGAAACCTTACAAGATGGCACCCTTAGAACTAGCCAAGCTTAAGGAACAACTTGATGAGTCCTTGCAAAAGGGTTTCATCCATCCTAGTTCTTCTCCTTGGGCTTGCCCTGTCAGGACCCCGACTCGATGTCACATCGATCTAGCCGGTAAAACCTCATATCACTTTGCGGCCTCACGCACGGTATCCCCACGGGTGTCGCCTTACCTTTGCCCGGGACCGTTTGCACCTTTTGGCTCACGTATATGATAGTGTCGCTAGCATCCATATGATAAAGAGCCCGGGCTGACATGACTAGTCGTAAACCCAAAGTGGCACAGACTTACAGGGACAGGCATCCATGACCCAGCTTCGAACGTGTCGGTCATCAGCAAGTGGGTCCGGGCTGTAGCACTGGGCTAGCAGGACTCCGGTAAACCGGGCTGTAGCGGGCTAACAGGACTCCGGTACTCAAAGCGTGACATTTCCCCGAAGGGACAGACACAGGAACGAAGAAGGACACATGCCGGCCAGCCTAAGTGTTCCAGAGGAATAGCAAGCTACCATGGCTCAGCGGTAACACTAGGAGACATTTCCCGGTAAGAGAGGCTACTAAAGATAAACAACTAGATAGTCAGACCCCACACATACCAAGCATTTCAATCATACACACAATATGCTCGATATGTGCCAATACAACGAAGCATCACAACATGACTCTACGACACAAGTACTTTATTTAAGGCTCAGGGAGCCATACATAACATACACAAAGGTACGGGTCTCACGACCCAACATACAAGTCATACAGTCATACAAGCCAGCAGCGGAAGTAACTTGTCTGAGTACAGACAACTTAGTAAAATAAAAGAGGCTTGGAAAGCCTAGCTATACTACATGGTCCTTCACAAGCTCAGGGTCACCACCTGGGTCTTTAGCCTACTCGTTGATGTCAACGTCTACATAGAACCCATCAGAAGGGGTTGCAGCGTCTTCTGTAAAAATGTAGATTATAGCAACATGAGTACAAAGGTACTCAACAAGACTTACATCGGATCCTACATACATGCATGTTATCAAGAAGGGTTGGTGGAGTTATTGCAACAAGCCAGCTTTGACTCTTGGCTAGGCTATCCTACGATACTCCAACTTGAAATGGTTTTGCGCACACGAGTCCACTACTCACCACTTCAATACACTACCGAGGATCCACCTCCGTCTTCCTACGGAAGAGCCATCCTCGGCACTCACACTTATCTTGAGGCTTTTAGCAGTTTCCATTTACTTGTCTATGAACTGTATAGGCAACCAAGTAGTCCTTTACCGCGGACGCGGCTATTCGAATAGATTATGATAACCCTGCAGGGGTGTACTTCTTCATACACGCTCTCACCACTTACCGTCGTTTACACGACATGTACTCGGCAACCTTCAAGCGGAAGCCCAACGTGGGTGTCGGCCACGACCTACCTAACCACCTAAGCCTCCAGTCCAGGTTTATCGCCTATCTAGGTTCCATCCGCAGGGAGTCCGGCCGAGGTTTCCCATATGGCCCCGAACGATGTGAACAGGGTTCCCGAGATACCTAACGGGTATTCGGTACACCGTGCCACGTACCTACCGCATCACAGTCCACCCCTACGGTCAGCGCTGTCCACGGCCTCCAGTAGGCTACAAACACCAGAAACTACTTGCAACTCCTGGACGGAGAACTAGGGTGAATAAGAAGCCGAGAGGGTCCATTGGTTTCGGGCCCAATGCATGGTAGTAGCTGATTCTTAAATCACACATACAGATCTCAGTGCTTAAGGTCGGCTTGAATGAAACAACCCACCATGTACTCCTACATGGCCTCTCATCGATACCTTTACCAAATCGTGTTCACCACACCACTCTCATTACCGACATAAACATTTCACTCTAGCCATCACCCAGATGAACCAGACCTGACACGACTCTAAGCATAGCAGGCATAGCAAGGTAGGAACAACACATACATATGGCTCAATCAACTCCTACACATGCTAGTGGGTTTCATCTAGTTACTGTGGCAATGACAGGTCATGCAGAGGAAATGGGTTCAACTACCGTAGCACACAGCAGTTTGAAACACGTTGTCTTAATGCAGTAAAAGAGAGCAGGAGCGAGAACATGGGATTGTATCGATATGATCAAATGGTTGGTTGCTTGCCTGATGGTTCGATGCACTGATACGGTTCTTCGTTAGGGTAATCACGGTACTCCTTGGAGGCAGAACCTGTCGCAAAGGACACCGATACACAACCATCACCAAACAATGTGCAACAATATGATGCATGCATGAAACATGGCAATATGAGTGTGTTGGGCTAATGCAACTAAAACCAGAAGGGTTTGAACAAATTTGAATCAAAGATTCAAATTTCAAACTCAAACATGGCCTTTTAAGTGCTTTTCCTTGTTTTGCTTAAAACATCAATTTAACTTGTTTGATCATGCATGAAAATAGTACAGATGGATAGATTGGATTTTTCTGATCATTTTTCATATATAATTTGTCCAATTTGGAGTTACAGAATAAAAGTTATGAATTTTTGAAGTTTAAATTATATTCTGGAATTTCCTGATTTAATTTAAATCCAGAAAATCAATTACTGCGTCAGCCTGACGTCAGTGTGACATCATCAGGTCAACGGAACAGGTCTGGGTCAAACCTGACAGTGGGTCCCGCATGTCAGGGTGATTATTTTAATTAAAATTTAATTAAAACTAATCCTGTTAAATTAACAGGGCTGGGCCCACCTGTCATTGACTCAGGGGAGTCAACCAGGGCCCACCCGTGGTCAAAGTCAAACCAGCGACGCCGGCGTTTAGCCGCCGGCGAGCCCGACGCGGCGGCGGGAGTGGTTTTGGCCATTTCGGCCACCAAATGGGCCGCGGAGACCACCGGAGTGGAGCTGAGGACAATCCGCAGCTCTTGGCGGAGTTCGTTGGGGTCGGGGTGGCCGGAGTTGGCGCCGGCAACGACTTTGGCGGCCACCGGGGTTCGGTCGAAGATGAACTTGGCGCTAGAGGGGTCGGTGAGGCTCGTGGAGTGGCTAGCTAGGTGCTGCGGGACTCGGTGAGTAAGATGGACACCATCTTGTGGCCGGAGTGTGGCCGGAAGCACGTCGGCGACGAGATCCGCGGCGGTGCGGGCGTGTGATCCTCGTGCGGTGGCTACACGGCTCAGGAATGAGAGAGAGAGGGTCGGAGGAGTAGCTAGGCTCACAGCGCTCCCATAGAGGCCACCGGCGAGGTCGGGGACGAGCTGAGGCGGCGACGGCGTTGAAGGGGATCTCCGGTGACGGTGAGCTCGGGCGAGGTCATTGCGGTGGTCTCGGGCCGCACGAGCACACGGGGCTCGGCTAGCTCGATGAAGTAGAGGACGGCGGAGCTTCTGGACAGGGTGGCGCGGCGTGGAGACGACGGGGAGCACGGCTACGACGGCGGTGCGGCGACGGTGGCGTCGGCCATGGCGTGGGAGCGCGAGGGAGAGGAACTGGGGGCGAATGGAGGTGTCCAGGAGGATCGGGGCGTGACGTGGAGCTCGTCCAGGCCATCAGGGCGGCGAGAGGGGGAGGCAGGGCGGCGTGCAGCTGCGTGGCGAGCTGCGGTGCCGCCGCCGAGCACCTTGGCTGCCTGCCTGGCAAGCCAAGCAGCTCGCTGGAGCGGTGGCCGGGCTGGGCCGGCCAGGTGGGCTGGCTGGTGGGCCTGTGGTGGCGCCAGGTAAGTTTTTCCTTTTTCTTTCTGTTTCTGTTCTTTTTTAATACTTCTGCAACTTTGTTGAATTAAATAAAATACTTAGGCAACTCCTAAAATCACCAAATTACTCCTGGTCCATAGTTGGATTATTTCCAACATGAAACATTTTAGTTTGGAGATATTTGAGCATTTAAATATTTTATATAATTTTAAATGCCCAAATTCAATTATTTATGACTTAATTCAAAAACCCTAAGATGGCCTAGGAAAATGTGCACCACTTTTGGCAGAGGTTCTGAACCAAGACAAAAATGATGGGCATTTTAGAAGGGCATTTCAGGTTCATTGAAAAGTTTTTTAGTAAACCCTAGTTGGTTTCAGAGGGGACTGGGGGTTCTGTCATCCCCATTTCAAGTTTCTGATGAAAAGTAGACATGATGCAACACTCTAATGCATGGCTAACTAGGATGTGACAACTCACCCCCACTCAAAAGAATCTCGTCCCGAGATTTGGGTTCCTCCGGGAAGAAGGCGGGATACTCGAGTCGAAGACGATCCTCCCTTTCCCAAGTTGCTTCATCTTCAGAATGGTGCGACCATTGAACTTTGAGAAACTTGATATTATGACGTCGGGTGGTACGTTCGGCCTGATCGAGGATACGAATGGGGTACTCTCGATATGTCAGATTATCTTGGAGATCAAGCGTTTCGTGGTCCACTCCACGGATAGGATCCGAGAAGCAACGCCTGAGTTGAGAAACGTGGAAGACATCGTGGACTCTGGAGAGGTGCGGAGGTAGTTCCAACTGGTAGGCAACTTCTCCTCGTTTGGCGAGAATGCGAAAAGGTCCAATGTAACGAGGAGCCAATTTGCCTTTGATACCGAAACGATGGGTTCCCTTCAGAGGGGTGACCCGAAGATAAGCCTTCTCATCAACCTCGAAAGTCATAGCCTTATGTTTTCGGTCATATTGACTCTTTTGACGAGATTGGGCTGTTTTCAACTTTTCACGAACGATACGAACTTGTTCTTCTGCTTCCTGAATCATATCCGGGCCAAAGAATTGTCTTTCCCCGGTCTCTGACCAGTTAAGGGGTGTTCGACACCGTCGTCCATAGAGAACTTCAAAAGGGGCTTTACCCAAGCTAGATTGATAGCTGTTGTTGTAAGCGAATTCGGCAAATGGAAGGCACTTCTCCCAGTCCATTCCGAACGAGATAACAGAGGCTCGAAGCATGTCTTCTAGAATTTGGTTGACGCGCTCCACTTCACCACTCGACTGAGGGTGGAAGGCGGTGCTAAACGAGAGACGGGTTCCCATAGCATTTTGGAAACTTTCCCAAAATCGAGAGGTGAAAAGACTTCCTCGATCCGAGTTAATTTCCAAAGGAACACCATGGAGAGACACTATCCGGGAGATGTATAAGTCTGCCAGCTGACTAGCGGTTATACTCTCACGGACAGGCAAGAAATGGGCTACTTTGGAAAGACGATCGATAACGACGAAGATAGCATTATTCCCTCTCTTGGTCCTGGGAAAACCGGTAACGAAATCCATACCGATTTTATCCCATTTCCATTCAGGAATAGCTAAGGGTTGAAGGGTGCCAGCAGGCCGTTGATGCTCTGCTTTTACACGACGACAGACGTCGCAATTAGCAATATACTGAGCAATTTCTCTCTTCATCCTAGTCCACCAGAACCTCTGGCGTAGGTCCTGATACATCTTAGTACTACCGGGATGAATGGTGAGAGGAGATTCATGAGCCTCCTTAAGGATCAATCGCCTCAGGTTTCGCACTTTGGGAACCACTAGTCGATTCCCGAAGTATACGACCCCTTGATCATTAATGGAGAAACAATTCGCAACTTCTTTCTGAATGTTTCTCTTGATGCGGGAGATTCCCGGATCTACCTTCTGTGCTTTGATAATCTGATCCGTAAGGGTAGGTTTTGCCACCAAGGTGGAAAGAAAACCTTGAGGTACAATGTGAAGGTTAAGCTTCCGAAATTCCTCATGGAGAAGCAGTTGACTTTGTTGTAACATCAGGTTGTTACAATAAGATTTACGACTTAGCGCATCAGCCATGACGTTGGCTTTCCCTGGGGTGTAGGTTATTCCTAGGTCGAAGTCTGTGATCAATTCAACCCAACGTCTTTGCCTGAGATTTAGATCCGGTTGGGTGAAAATGTACTTCAGACTTTGGTGATCAGTGAATATTTCGCAACGGTTACCGAGGAGGTAATGTCGCCAGGTTTTAAGTGCATAGACTACGGCTGCAAGCTCTAGATCATGAGTGGGATAATTCTCCTCATGTGGGTGCAATTGCCGTGAAGCGTAGGCAATTACGTGTCGATCTTGCATGAGAATGCAACCTAGTCCTTGTCGCGAGGCGTCGTAGTATATAACAAAGTCCTTGGAGAAGTCTGGCGGTACCAGTACGGGAGCAGAGGTCAGGCGTCTTTTCAGTTCCTGAAAGTTGTGCTCACATTGTGGAGTCCAATCGAACTTCTTATCTTTCTTGAGGAGTTCGGTTAGAGGTTTGGCAACCTTGGAGAAGTTCTCGACAAAGCGACGACAATAGCTCGCTAAGCCCAGAAAACTCCGAACTTGCTTGACCGATTCAGGTGGAGTCCAGTTAAGGACGGCTTGAACTCGCTCAGGGTTAACAGCAATACCTTTACCAGATATTACATGACCCAGATAGGTCACTTCTGGCAACCAGAATTCACATTTAGAAAATTTGGCATAAAGGCGATGCTCTCGAAGTTTCTTCAACACTAGCCTTAGATGTTCGGCATGTTCTTCCTCGTTCTTGGAGTAGATGAGTATATCATCGAGGTAAACCACGACGAATTTATCCAAATACTCCATGAAGATTGAGTTCATTAACCGAGAAAAGGTGGCTGGAGCGTTGGTTAACCCGAAGGACATGACGGTGTACTCGTATTGGCCATAACGAGTAACAAAGGCCGTTTTAGGAATGTCCCCATTTCTGATTTTGATTTGATGGTAGCCCAACCTCAAATCCATCTTGGAGAAGACTGAGGATCCAGCGAGCTGATCATACAGGTCGTTGATCCTGGGAAGCGGATATTTGTTCTTGATTGTGACCAAATTGACAGGTCGGTAATCTACAACCATTCGGTCCGTACCATCCTTCTTCTTGACGAAGAGGACGGGGCAGGCCCACGGAGATGAACTAGGGCGGATGAAACCCTTTTTCAAGGACTCATCGAGTTGTTTCTTAAGCTCAGCTAGTTCTAGTGGTGCCATCTTATAGGGTCTTCTAGCAATCGGAACGGTTCCGGGGATGAGGTCTATTACGAACTCAACATCCCTGTCAGGTGGAACACCTGGCAATTCCTCTGGGAAGACATCCGGGAAGTCACGGACTACCGGAACGTCCTCAAGGTCTGGCAAAGGGCTGGCGTTAAGAGAATATAATTGTCGCTTGGCTATTCGGGTCAAGACATTGACTATCTTCCCCGAAGGATGGGTGAGTTGAACAGTCCTAGAGAAGCAATCAATTTTGGCTTGATGAGCTGACATCCAGTCCATACCCAAAATGATATTAATATCTGAAGATTTAAGGGCTATCAAAGACGCGAGGAAAACAAGTCTGTCGACTTGGATTTCATTTCCATGGCTTACCCTAGAAGTTTGCCATTTGGATCCCGGAGTTTGAATTACCATAGAGGTTGGCATATCACCGAATGCGATGTTATGCAAGCGAGCATAGTTTTCAGATATAAAAGAATGAGAGGCTCCTGTATCGAAAAGAACAGATGCCGGGTGGCAATTAACAAGAAGCGTACCGAGAACGACGTTGGGATCCTCTTGAGCTTCTTCGGCAGAGATACAGTTGACATGGCCACGTGAAGCGGTGACCGGCTTGGCGTGGAATATTTTTCCTGTCGGCTTGCCACGGCCAACAGCTTTAGCAGACTGGTTGGGGTTGGTCTGGGGACACTCACGCATATAGTGACCAGATTCCCCACACTTGAAACAAGTCACGGAACTGGTACGTGGAGGAGCATTGTTGGTTGGACCCCCATAGGGCTTGGCCGGTGCAGACTGTTGAACGGGGCGAGGCGCCTGGAAGGATGGCCTCGGTGTGAACCTGGGTGGCAGGGCGGTGTTGGGTACCCACACGCGGCGCTTCTGAGGACCAGCACCGGATGAGGAACCCATATCACGGCCATGCTTGCGTGTTGCGTCATAGTCAGTCTGACCAGTTTCAGCACTGATGGCTTTGTTGACAAGTTTCTGAAAAGATGTGCACTCATGCAGACGGAGGTCACGGCGAAGCTCAGGACTAAGGCCCTTACGGAACCTTGCTTGCTTCTTGGCGTCAGTAGACACTTCCTCAGTTGCATATCGTGCGAGATTACCAAACTCCCTGCTGTAAGCATCCACAGAAAGTCGGCCTTGGGTGAAACTGCAAAATTCTTCACGTTTACGGTCCATGAGACCCTCCGGAATGTGATGTTCACGGAAAGCCTCACTGAACTCAGCCCAAGTAGTGACATGGCCCGCTGGGCGCATAGCTCCATAATTCTCCCACCATAGACTGGCGGGGCCTTCAAGATGATATGCAGCAAAGGTGACCTTGTCAGCCTCAGCTACCAGCGCGGAACGCAGCTTGTGAGAGATACTGCGAAGCCAGTCATCAGCGTCGAGAGGCTCGACGGAGTGGTGGAACGTGGGTGGATGCAATTTGATAAAATCACTGAGTGACACCACGTTAGTCCTCTGATGGTGTGCTGTATTCTGTTCAATACGCTCCAACAAACGGTTGGTCTCCCGCTTGTTTCTCTCAGCTTCCATCATAACCTCGGCTAGTGAAGGAGGATGAGGCAGATTTTCATTCCTGCCTTCACTGCCTTCGGCCTGCTCTTGAGAAGCAGGGTTAGCGCGCGTGTTGACCATCCTAGGTAAACAAGACAATGATTTAGTCAGAATGATAAAATTCCGACATAGGATACAGAATGTAAGGAATAACTCGAAATGCAAGATGATCATCCGTATGACATGGTAAATACAGAAACTGCTTCTTTTATTCCATCGTCATACACACCATACAGGGTTTAGTACAAGACCAAACAAAGTACTATTACGGTGAGAAAAGGATTACATCTCATCGGAGGCATCCCAAGCTCCTATACATTATTTTTCTACACCTCCGGAAAGAGTACAAACTAGGTCATATCCCACGAGTCACGCGGGACGATAGACGACACAGCTAGTGCGAACTAGTGATACTACCACTAACTCAGACCGATCCGTAGTAGTCCTCGTAGAAGTCACCTCCATAGCCTGGAAGCTCAACATGATCATCCGGAAACAGACGATCTCGCGGAGCTTGTGGACCATAGGGGCTAGGATGAGGCCTTGGACCAACATACGGTGGCCTGCGGGGACCGCGAGGTGGGGTGATGCCTCCTACATCATGCCAAACCATCACGCCTTGCAGAGCAGATCTCACAGGATAGAGATCGCGCATATCTGAATATCCAGCTTGCACCGCCGGTGCGAACCGAGTCAAAGTGGCCCAGTGGTCAGCACGGGTATTGAAGAGCTCTAACCTTAAGGCCCGATTTTCACGGTCCTTATCCTCGAGCATCTCAGCAGTGGTGCGAGTCCATGAATCCTCCTGAGTGGGGTCAGCATAGATAGCCTGGAGATACCCTTGTGCTCCCGGAAGTGATCCTGGCATATACCGGAAATCAGAGTCCCGAAATAAACCAGATCTGACTCGCATAATGGTCATCATAGAGTAGGCGGCGTCCTGCACAGCCATCTCAATAGTAACCCCGAGTCCATAGGAGCAGTGAAGAGGCTCGGTGGATCCAGGATAAGATGGAAATATCCTGACAGTGCAGAGATACTGGCTTTGATTAAAGTCTCGGAATTGCTCTTCGACCGTGTACTCAGGATACCAGCGGTATCCAGCCTCAGTCATTACCCTGACCAACTTGGCAGTATGGCCGGGTACATCTAGGCATCGAGTCAGGCGAACCACTTGATTGAGGTCGCGAGTGGCCATCTGAAAGCACAATCATAATGCAAGGCATTAGAATTTCTAGCAAAATTTCGGCAGCATAACAGCTGTAAATGCTCAAGAAGGATTTGAGACATTTGACAAAGGATTTCGTACACACTCAACATCATCATATCAAAGTTCTGAGACCATTCCTAGCAACATAATGTGGTAGTAGAACTGAACTAGGCTTGTATCCATCAAACTTATAAGGTACTACTGATTAGTAACACGTGATCCTGATAGAGAGAATAGATCCTAATTCCTTAACCCCCGGTGGAAGAATGGACTGACTCAGATCAGAATGTCATAAGATAAAGGAGTAAAAAGAGCCTTACGTTCCAACCCACAAACAATTCCCCTACATATAACTAAAGAATTTCTAGACTCAACATCGACCAGTTTGGCTTGGAGAACCTACAGGCAGTCCGGCTCTGATGCCAACGCTGTCAGGACCCCGACTCGATGTCACATCGATCTAGCCGGTAACACCTCATATCACTTTGCGGCCTCACGCACGGTATCCCCACGGGTGTCGCCTTACCTTTGCCCGGGACCGTTTGCGCCTTTTGGCTCACGTATATGATAGTGTCGCTAGCATCCATATGATAAAGAGCCCGGGCTGACATGACTAGTCGTAAACCCAAAGTGGCACAGACTTACAGGGACAGGCATCCATGACCCAGCTTCGAACGTGTCGGTCATCAGCAAGTGGGTCCGGGCTGTAGCACTGGGCTAGCAGGACTCCGGTAAACCGGGCTGTAGCGGGCTAACAGGACTCCGGTACTCAAAGCGTGACATTTCCCCGAAGGGACAGACACAGGAACGAAGAAGGACACATGCCGGCCAGCCTAAGTGTTCCAGAGCAGTAGCAAGCTACCATGGCTCAGCGGTAACACTAGGAGACATTTCCCGGTAAGAGAGGCTACTAAAGATAAACAACTAGATAGTCAGACCCCACACATACCAAGCATTTCAATCATACACACAATATGCTCGATATGTGCAAATACAACGAAGCATCACAACATGACTCTACGACACAAGTACTTTATTTAAGGCTCAGGGAGCCATACATAACATACACAAAGGTACGGGTCTCACGACCCAACATACAAGTCATACAGTCATACAAACCAGCAGCGGAAGTAACTTGTCTGAGTACAGACAACTAGTAAAATAAAAGAGGCTTGGAAAGCCTAGCTATACTACATGGTCCTTCACAAGCTCAGGGTCACCACCTGGGTCTTTAGCCTACTCGTTGATGTCAACGTCTACATAGAACCCATCAGAAGGGGTTGCAGCGTCTTCTGTAAAAATGTAGATTATAGCAACATGAGTACAAAGGTACTCAGCAAGACTTACATCAGATCCTACATACATGCATGTTATCAAGAAGGGTTGGTGGAGTTATTGCAGCAAGCCAGCTTTGACTCTTGGCTAGGCTATCCTACGATACTCCAACTTGAAATGGTTTTGCGCACACGAGTCCACTACTCACCACTTCAATACACTACCGAGGATCCACCTCCGTCTTCCTACGGAAGAGCCATCCTCGGCACTCACACTTATCTTGAGGCTTTTAGCAGTTTCCATTTACTTGTCTATGAACTGTATAGGCAACCAAGTAGTCCTTTACCGCGGACGCGGCTATTCGAATAGATTATGATAACCCTGCAGGGGTGTACTTCTTCATACACGCTCTCACCACTTACCGTCGTTTACACGACATGTACTCGGCAACCTTCAAGCGGAAGCCCAACGTGGGTGTCGGCCACGACCTACCTAACCACCTAAGCCTCCAGTCCAGGTTTATCGCCTATCCAGGTTCCATCCGCAGGGAGTCCGGCCGAGGTTTCCCATACGGCCCCGAACGATGTGAACAGGGTTCCCGAGATACCTAACGGGTATTCGGTACACCGTGCCACGTACCTACCGCATCACAGCCCACCCCTACGGTCAGCGCTGTCCACGGCCTCCAGTAGGCTACAAACACCAGAAACTACTTGCAACTCCTGGACGGAGAACTAGGGTGAATAAGAAGCCGAGAGGGTCCATTGGTTTCGGGCCCAATGCATGGTAGTAGCTGATTCTTAAATCACACATACAGATCTCAGTGCTTAAGGTCGGCTTCAATGAAACAACCCACCATGTACTCCTACATGGCCTCTCATCGATACCTTTACCAAATCGTGTTCACCACACCACTCTCATTACCGACATAAACATTTCACTCTAGCCATCACCCAGATGAACCAGACCTGACACGACTCTAAGCATAGCAGGCATAGCAAGGTAGGAACAACACATACATATGGCTCAATCAACTCCTACACATGCTAGTGGGTTTCATCTAGTTACTGTGGCAATGACAGGTCATGCAGAGGAAATGGGTTCAACTACCGTAGCACACAGCAGTTTGAAACGCGTTGTCTTAATGCAGTAAAAGAGAGCAGGAGCGAGAACATGGGATTGTATCGATATGATCAAATGGTTGGTTGCTTGCCTGATGGTTCGATGCACTGATACGGTTCTTCGTTAGGGTAATCACGGTACTCCTCGGAGGCAGAACCTGTCGCAAAGGACACCGATACACAACCATCACCAAACAATGTGCAACAATATGATGCATGCATGAAACATGGCAATATGAGTGTGTTGGGCTAATGCAACTAAAACCAGAAGGGTTTGAACAAATTTGAATCAAAGATTCAAATTTCAAACTCAAACATGGCCTTTTAAAGTGCTTTTCCTTGTTCTGCTTAAAACATCAATTTAACTTGTTTGATCATGCATGAAAATAGTACAGATGGATAGATTGGATTTTTCTGATCATTTTTCATATATAATTTGTCCAATTTGGAGTTACAGAATAAAAGTTATGAATTTTTGAAGTTTAAATTATATTCTGGAATTTCCTGATTTAATTTAAATCCAGAAAATCAATTACTGCGTCAGCCTGACGTCAGTGTGACGTCAGCAGGTCAACGGAACAGGTCTGGGTCAAACCTGACAGTGGGTCCCGCATGTCAGGGTGATTATTTTAATTAAAATTTAATTAAAACTAATCATGTTAAATTAACAGGGCTGGGCCCCACCTGTCATTGACTCAGGGGAGTCAACCAGGGCCCACCCGTGGTCAAAGTCAAAACCAGCGACGCCGGCGTTTAGCCGCCGGCGAGCCCGACGCGGCGGCGGGAGTGGTTTTGGCAATTTCGGCCACCAAATGGGCCGCGGAGACCACCGGAGTGGAGCTGAGGACAAACCGCAGCTCTTGGCGGAGTTCGTTGGGGTCGGGGTGGCCGGAGTTGGCGCCGGCGACGACTTTGGCGGCCACCGGGGTTCGGTCGAAGATGAACTTGGCACTAGAGGGGTCGGTGAGGCTCGTGGAGTGGCTAGCTAGGTGCTGCGGGACTCGGTCAGTAAGATGGACACCATCTTGTGGCCGGAGTGTGGCCGGAAGCACTTCGGCGACGAGATCCGCGGCGGTGCGGGCGTGTGATCCTCGTGCGGTGGCTACACGGCTCAGGAATGAGAGAGAGAGGGTCGGAGGAGTAGCTAGGCTCACAGCGCTCCCGTAGAGGCCACCGGCGAGGTCGGGGACGAGCTGAGGCGGCGGCGGCGTTGAAGGGGATCTCCGGCGACGGTGAGCTCGGGCGAGGTCGGTGCGGTGGTCTCGGGCCGCACGAGCACACGGGGCTCGGCTAGCTCGATGAAGTAGAGGACGGCGGAGCTTCTGGACAGGGTGGCGCGGCGTGGAGACGACGGGGAGCACGGCTACGACGGCGGTGCGGCGACGGTGGCGTCGGCCATGGCGTGGGAGCGCGAGGGAGAGGAACTGGGGGCGAATGGAGGTGTCCAGGAGGGTCGGGGCGCAACGTGGAGCTCGTCCAGGCCATCAGGGCGGCGAGAGGGGGAGGCAGGGCGGCGTGCAGCTGCGTGGCGAGCTGCGGTGCCGCCGCCGAGCACCTTGGCTGCCTGCCTGGCAAGCCAAGCAGCTCGCTGGAGCGGTGGCCGGGCTGGGCCGGCCAGGTGGGCTGGCTGGTGGGCCTGTGGTGGCGCCAGGTAAGTTTTTCCTTTTTCTTTCTGTTTCTGTTCTTTTTAATACTTCTGCAACTTTGTTGAATTAAATAAAATACTTAGGCAACTCCTAAAATCACCAAATTACTCCTGGTCCATAGTTGGATTATTTCCAACATGAAACATTTTAGTTTGGAGATATTTGAGCATTTAAATATTTTATATAATTTTAAATGCCCAAATTCAATTATTTATGACTTAATTCAAAAACCCTAAGATGGCCTAGGAAAATGTGCACCACTTTTGGCAGAGGTTCTGAACCAAGACAAAAATGATGGGCATTTTAGAAGGGCATTTCAGGTTCATTGAAAAGTTTTTTAGTAAACCCTAGTTGGTTTCAGAGGGGACTGGGGGTTCTGTCATCCCCATTTCAAGTTTCTGATGAAAAGTAGACATGATGCAACACTCTAATGCATGGCTAACTAGGATGTGACATGCCCCGTCCTCTTCGTCAAGAAGAAGGATGGTACGGACCGGATGGTTGTAGATTATCGTCCCATTAATTTGGTCACGATAAAGAACAAGTATCCACTCCCCAGGATCAACGACCTGTATGATCAGCTCGCTGGATCCTCAGTCTTCTCCAAGATGGATTTGAGGTTAGGCTACCACCAAATCAAGATTAGAAATGGAGACATCCCCAAGACACCCTTTGTCACTCGTTATGGCCAGTACGAGTACACCGTCATGTCCTTTGGTCTAACCAATGCTCCAGCTACTTTCTCCCGCTTGATGAACTCGATCTTCATGGAGTACTTAGATAAATTCGTCGTGGTTTACCTGGCTGATATTCTTATTTACTCGAAGAACGAGGAAGAGCATGCCGAACATCTTAGACTTGTATTAGAAAAACTCAGAGAGCACCGTCTTTATGCCAAGTTCTCCAAGTGTGAATTTTGGTTGCCAGAAGTGACCTATCTACGCCACGTGATCTCTGGTAAGGGCATTGCTGTCAATCCCGAGAGAGTTAAGGCCATTCTCGATTGGACTCCGCCTGAAACCGTTAAACAAGTTAGGAGCTTCCTTGATCTAGCAAGCTATTGCCGCCGTTTTGTTGAAAACTTCTCCAAAGTAGCCAAACCCCTCACGGAACTTCTCAAGAGGGATACAAAGTTGGAGTGGTACCCACAGTGTGAGTACAGTTTTCAGGAACTGAAAAGACGCCTGACTTCTGCTCCCATACTTGTGCCACCGAATTTCACTAAAGACTTTGTTATCTACTGCGATGCCTCACGGCAGGGACTAGGTTGCATTCTTATGTAGGATCGTCATGTGATTGCCTATGCATCTCGATAGTTGCATCCACATGAGGAGAATTATCCTACACGTGATCTAGAGCTTGCAGCCGTAGTCTATGCACTCAAGACCTGGCGACATTACCTTCTTGGTAAACGTTGCGAGATCTACACTGATCACCAAAGTCTCAAGTATATCTTCACCCAGCCAGATTTAAACCTTAGGAAAAGACGTTGGTTGGAGTTGATCACAGATTATGACTTAGGGATTACTTACACCCCAGGCAAAGCCAATGTCATGGCTGATGCTCTAAGCCGTAAATCCTATTGCAACAATCTCATGTTGCAGCAAGGCCAACCACTTCTCCATGAGGAATTATGTAAGCTTAACCTTCACATTGCTCCTCACGGATTCCTTTCTACCTTGGTGGCGAAACCTACCCTCGAGGATCATATCATTACTGACTAGAAGTTTGATAGGGATGTTATCCGCATCAAGAGAAACATTAAGAAGGGAGTTGGTGGATGTTTCTCTATGGATGATCGAGGTGTGGTCTTCTTTCAGAATCGTTTGGTGGTTCCCAAGAATCAACATCTGTGACAAATGATTCTTAAGGAGGCACATGAATCTCCTCTCACGATTCATCCGGGTAGTACTAAGATGTATCAGGACCTACGCCAAAGGTTCTGGTGGACTAGGATGAAGAGAGAAATCGCTTAGTTTATTGCTAACTGTGACGTTTGTCGTCGCGTTAAGGCAGAGCATCAGAGACCTGCTGGCACCCTTCAGCCTTTAGCTATTCCTGAGTGGAAATGGGATAAAGTTGGTATGGATTTCATCACCGGCTTTCCCAGGACCAAGAAAGGGAATAATGCTATCTTCGTAGTCATTGATCGTCTCTCCAAAGTGGCGCACTTCCTACCTGTTCGAGAGAGTATCACTGCTAGTCAGCTCGCTGACTTATACATTTCTCGAATAGTGTCACTCCATGGTGTTCCACTAGAGATCAATTCAGACTGTGGTAGTCTTTTCACTTCTCATTTCTGGGAGAATTCCCGAACTACCATGGGAACCCATCTTTCCTTCAGTACTGCTTTCCACCCTCAGTCGAGTGGTCAGGTGGAAAGGGTCAACCAAATTCTCGAAGACATGCTTAGAGCTTGCGTTATCTCATTCGGTATGGATTGGGAGAAATGTCTTCCTTTTGCCGAGTTTTCTTATAACAATAGCTATCACACTACTAGGAAAAAGCCTACTAATGGCGCACTGGTTTTGCCTACTAATGGCGCATTACCAGTGCGCCATTAGTAGCACGCCACTAGTATTTTTTACTAATGTCGCACCACTGGTGCGCCAATAGTATCTGGTATACTAATGACGCACCAGGCTGTGCCATTAGTTTTGCCCACAGTGCGCCACTAGTGTCTTCCATACTAATGGCGCATCACATTGCAGTGCGCCATTAGTAACAATTTTTTATTTTTTTTTTCTTAATCTCAGGTCACTATTTCACCTATGAGATATCCAACACATATATATACAACAAGCATCCATATAACAATCATAGCCAACACACAAGTTTCATCATATATACATACATAGCCAACACACAAATTCCATCATATATACATACATAGCCAACACATAGTTCCATCGTTACATATTACAAAAGTTTCACATTGTTCATCCAACACCGTTATCCATCAATTCACAAAAGTTTCACATTGATACAAAATAGAAGCACTCCCTCCACGGGAGCTTCCGTCAATTAAATCAAATCTGCAAAATGATAAACAAGAAGTTAGAAGAAGAAAAAGAAGAAGACTAGAAGAATACTAGAAGAAGAAGAACACTAGAAGAAGAATAAGAAGAATTTTTGAAAAGAAGAAGAAGAAGAAGAAGACTATAAGCTTATTATGTAAACTTGATCATTTTGTGCTAACATAAGTTATTTTGGAGCTAACCTATAGGAAACTAAGCATATAAGCTCTAAGTTAGTATATTAAAGCCAACTTAGATAAAATGAAGCTAACCTATGTCATTTTGGAAAAGAAGAAGAATAAGAAAAAGACTATAAGCTTATTATGTAAACTTGATCATTTTGTGCTAACATAAGTTATTTTGGAGCTAACCTATAGGAAACTAAGCATATAAGCTCTAAGTTAGTATATTAGAGCCAACTTAGGTAAAATGAAGCTAACCTATGTCATTTTGAAAAAGAAGAAGAATAAGAAAAAGACTATAAGCTTATTATGTAAACTTGATCATTTTGTGCTAACACAAGTTATTTTGGAGCTAACCTATAGGAAACTAAGCATATAAGCTCTAAGTTAGCATATTAGAGCCAACTTAGATAAAAATGAAGCTAACCTATAGGAAACTAAGCATATTAGAGATAACATAGGTAACTAAGTATATATATATATATCATTTTGGATAACTAACCTATAGGAGATCTGACATACCTGACAAAGTTCAGTTCTCATGCATTGTTCTTCTCCTTCTCCTTCTCCTTCCTCTTCCTGATGCACCAAGAGCAGCGAGGCGGTGGAGGCAGTGGAGGCAGTGGGATGTAGTCTTCTACCATAATTGGCGTGGTCATGTCGCCCAGCTGTGGGATCGCCGGCGCCACCACCGGTGCATGGTCATTGTCAGGCACCACCACCATCGCGAGGCCACCTTTAGGCACGACCATCGCTAGGTCATCCTCAGCCACCTCCATCTCTTGCCCATGGTCAGCCACCACCATCTCTTGCCCTTGTTCAGCCACCACCAGCGCTAGGTCATCCTCAGCCTGATGCCCATCGTCATCCTGCAGCTCCTCATCCTCACTCTGCTTCTCTTCTCCCGCACTCCAGTCCGGATCATCCTTCTTGTTGTCTATGCTGCTGCCAGAATCGCTGCTGCTTTCGCTACAGCCAGAATCGCTGCTGCTTTCGCTATAGCCATAGTCGCTGCTGCTTTGGCTGTATCCAGTTTCGCTGCTGCTGCTCCCATTACCTGTTCAAAATGCAACAATGACCGTTAACAATTGATGTGAGACAAAGCCAAATGTAGAGGAATAAGAAGAGGCAGAACGTACCGGCATCATCATCGGCAGCATAGCGCATGCGACACATAGTCGTGTTGAACACCTTCATGATGAGCATGGTGGCGTCGTCGTCGTATCTGAAGAGAAGGAAGTACCCCAGCCGCAGGTCGTAGGCACGGTAGAACTTCTCCCACCCATGAGACAAGTACATGTGGCCCTTCTTGATCACCAACTCCACATCCCACTGCCTGCGAAACCCGTTGCCGGCCTGTCGCAGCTTCACATTATTTGGCGGATCTTCACCCATCAACATGTTCATAAAACTGTCAGGCAGCCTCTGCAGTTTGGGACAATGAGTGATGTAGCAAACAACAGATATCATAATGAGATGGGTGAAGGGGAGATCTCTCGTTTTATATACCTGCGTCATGGATGATACTGAAGTCTCAAGTATGACAGTGAAGAACTCGGAAGCATCCAACTCGTACTGCGGTGTAGCAGAGCGGCGGTGGCTGCTTCCCGCCATCTCTGATAAGCAGCAGAAGAGACCAATTAGTACCCTTACAACAGATCATAAAACATGCATGATAACAGGCATTAGTCGCAAGTACCCCATATGTCCTATTTTTAGCAAAGTCATGCTAAAATTCACGGAAAATTTCAGCATTACCTTTGCTGAAAATAGGACATGCGGAGTACCCGAATTTGCCGGAACGGAAGTAAATCGACATTCCGGCAAACTCAAGGGCTTCTCGGGGTACCTGCAATTTCATGATAAACTGCCAACAAAAACACATGGAGTACTTGACACAGTACTTGCCATAGTAATAGTCAATGTGCCTCTGTATGTATGTGTGTGGTGTCTAGATGCCAGCCACAGGTCAATGGCCATGCCACTACACTGCTTTGATTCTGTTTCTGATGGAGCTTTGTGCCACTAGGTGGCCCGTTTGAAGTGAAATAATCAGCATGGGCAACTGGTATTGGATTCACAGTGTAAATGATGGATGAAAAGGTATTGTGCCCAAGTACAACATTTAACAATGCAATGCAGATAATCATTTTTTCTCACAGTACTTTTCCCAAGTAATAATAAACTAAATAACTGAGTAATCCAAATGAGGAAACAGAAAATAGCTGGCTGCAACAACATAGCAAGTCTTCACTTACACAAGAATTCATTTCAAGCATCATTTATTATCTGAAACAGATCATGCTAAAGATACATGATACATCATTTCAGGCATCATTTAATATCAGTACAACTAATTAGCAGTACTTAAACAAGTTAAGCTACTGACTACAGTACTCTGGGAATACACAACTGGGGCTATTGTCAAGGAACAATTGAGAGATGTTTGTGATATTACCTAGGTGTTTTGGGATGGAACCTGTTAGTGTGTTGTTGCTAAGGTCCAAGTCCTAGGCAGTTTGGGATGGAACCTGTTAGTGTGTTGTAGCAAAGCCACAACTCCTCTAAGTTCTCAAGATAACCTAGTTGTCGAGGGATGTGTCCAGAAAGTTGGTTGATGTCAAGATACATGCTGATTAATTTTTGTTTCGGTTGAGAATCGGGCACCTTCTAGGTCAAGAAAATTGGGCATGACCTTTGCTAATTTTCTTGACCTAGGAGTTAATCAACATTTCAGGAGAAAGGGGTAACGAAATGATGGGGCAAATGTGCCAGGCACCACAATGTGATCACAGAAACAAAGCAGCACCACAATGTGCCTCTGTATATATGTGTGTGCTGTCTAGATGCCAGCCATAGGTCAATGGCCATGCCACTACACTGCTCCATGTCACTTCCTAGTACAACATTTAACAATGCAATGCAGATAATCATTTTTTTCTCACAGTACTGTTCCCAAGTAATAATAAACTAAATAACTGAGTAATCCAAATGCGGAAATAGAAAACTGTTGGCTGCAATAACATAGCAAGCCTTCACTTACACAAGAATTCATTTCAGGCATCATTTATTATGTGAAACAGATCATGCTAAAGATACATAATACATCATTTCAGGCATCATTTAATATCAGTACTACTAACTGGCAGTACTTAAACAAGTTAAGCTACTCACTAAAGTACTGGCTACTCACTTAAGCTAGAAGCTACAAGTTAAACACATTTGTAGCACTGAGAAATAATGCAACTAGCAGCAAGGAGTATAATGGCAATCATGTAGCAAACTTCTCTGTTGATGCATTGGAGTGGTTACAGGGGTGGATCTCCTGTGCAGTTAATTAGAAGGGTGCAATTAGTGGGTGATTATTTATTACTTAATTACAATCTCTTGTGTAGTTAGAAGGACTGGCTTCTCTGATTTTGCTTGCATTAGTTGGAAGAATGTAGTATTGCAAAGGAACTTCTAACTAGAATCTTGCTGCAAGATTAGTTGCAGCAAGGAAAACACTAAATCTTGACAGCATCATACACAGACCATGCATGGAATGAGATGAATGATTCCATTTATTTCATTAATGGCAATGTACCACATATATATCACTTGAAATTGCTACCAACTGTTTATCTTCATAATAGCAAAGCCAAAAAAGGGAAAAATCATAGTTAACCCAGATTACAACCAAAATGCAGACAACACTGAATTTTGGTGCACACACTACTGAATTTTGGTGAACTCGCCTCGACGGACGCGGTCGCAGACGAGGTCGTAGACGGCGGTGGAGCAGAGACGAGGTCGCAGACGCGGTCGTGGTGCTCCGGTGGACGCGGCTGCATCAATCGTTTGAATTGACATTTAATCAAACACCTCACAGGCAAGAACAGAAGGTGGAGACAGAGAAGAGAGGGGATCGAGCAGAGAGGGAGAGGGCAAGGAGGGAGGAGCAGAGAGGGAGAGGGCAGGGCGCGGTGGCTCACCGGTGACGTCGGAGGAGAGGCCCCGACGAGCACGTCTACAGCGGCGAGCACGTCTACTAGGGGCGAGCGAGCACGTCTACAGCGGCGAGTTCGGCTCTGCTTCCGCTTCGGCTCTGCTTCCCCGAGGAAGAAGAGGTGGAGGGGGGGTGGAGGGGTCGAGCGCCATCGCGCCCTGCTTCCGTGGCTCGCTGGCCCGGTGTTGAAGCAGATTCCGCCCGCCGCCTTGCCTGTCGCCTCGCACGGTGGAGCTCGAGCGAAGAGGCGCCGCAGGTTTCTAGGGTTTCGACGGCTGGGAAGGCGAGGGAGGGGGTGGGTGGGTGCGGTGAAGGCAAGGGAGGGGGTGGATTGGGAGCGGACGGCGATGGGGGGCAGGGCAGGGGCTGACTGGGGGCGGCGACGGAGACGGAGGCGTGGGGCGGCGGCGGCGTGGGTCGGGGCAGCGGGGGGAAGTGGATATGGCGAGGGAGAGGGATGAAGGGGACCTGGTGAGAGGGAGGGAATTAGCTAGGGGGAATCTTACTAATGGCGCACCCGCGGTCGGTGCGCCATTAGTATTTTTTTTTACATAGCAATGGCGCACTAGGAAGAGGTGCACCATTAGTAAAAAAAATTACATATAGCAATGGCGCACCAGCCAGAGGTGCGCCATAAGTAATTTATTTTTATTTTTTGTTGCATGTAATAATTTTTTAGAAAATGAATATGAATATGAAACAGTAATATTTTTTTTATAAAAACAGTAATAATTGTTGTTTAACAACAATTGTAGTCTACACTTTATTATTATTATTTTTTTTAAAATGAATATGAATATGAAACGGGGGGTGCTCGTCGGCGGCGGTGGAGCGGGGGAGGGTGCGGGGGCTGCTCTTCGGCGGTGGTGGAGCGGGGGAGGGTGCAGGGGGTGCTCATCAGCGGCGGTGGAGCGGGGGAGGGTTGCGGTGGGTCGTCGGCGGCGCTGGAGCTAGCGGGGGAGGGTTGCGGTGGGTCGTCGTCGGTGGTGGAGCTAGCGGGGGAGGGTTGCGATGGGTCGGCGGCGGCGGTGGAGCTAGCGGGGGAGGGTGCGGGTGGGATCGAGATCGAGATCAAAAAGTGTCCATGAAATTTAAAAAATATTCATGATATCAAAAAGTGCCCATGAAATACAATCGAGAAATGAAGACTACGATTTAAATACAATCGATCTTAGCTTGCTATCTGTTCACAATCTTCTTGCCATTCTTTTTCGCAAATGGAGTTGTTCTGTGGAACAGACGTCCTTTAGGTAGGGTTGTCCTGCTTCTTCTTGTGGTGTGTGCTGCTACTTCATCGTCGTCGTCATGTTCGATCTTCGGGTCGCCATACTTTTTGTGTCCTGCTTCGCCTCAACATCATCATCATCATTAGCGTGAAGCTCCTGCCTGATGCCCATTGATTTCAAGTCTGCCCTTGCTTTCGGCCCATCTTTGGTCCTCTCTGGCATGTTGAGCAGGGTACCAAGCAGACTCTCGCACACGTTCTTCGTGATATGCATGACATCAAGGCTATGAGGCACACGGTGGATCTTCCAGTACGGCAAGTCCCAGAAAACATACCTCGTTTTCCATACCTTCAGTAGCGGCTCTGGCGCCTTTCACTTTTTTCCCGGCTCTGGCGCCTTTTGCTTCTTTCCCGGCAGTGGGCAGTCTTTCCAATTTTTCAACAGCTCGTCTATTTCCTCGCCGCTCCTCGTACACGAGCGTTTTCGGGGTTCGGTTTCACCATCGAACAGATCCTTGCGTTTCCTTCACGAGTCATCGTCGCGAAGCCACCTTCGATGTCCCATGAACACGGTTTTCGAAGACCCGGGATCTCTATCTAGCTGGCGATATGTTGTGTCATCGATGCACCTTACGCATCCAGAAAATCCATGGACTAGTTGCCCCGCAAGATATCCATAACCGAGATAGTCGTGCACCGTCGTGAGCAGTGCGGCTCTCATAGGGAAATATTCTTTCTCTACGGCGTCCCACGTATTGGCTGGCGTTTTCCACAGCATGTCTAGCTCCTCCTTCAGCAGCCCCAGATACAGATTGATGTCGTTCCCTGGTTGTTTCAGCCCTTCAATTAGCATACTCATGTGAATGTACTTCCTCTTCATGCACAACCAGGGAGGAAGGTTGTACATCCACACAAACACAGGCCAGGTGCTATGTGTGCTTCTCTGGCTGCCAAACGGATTGACTCCATCGATGCTCGCGCCTAGCACGATGTTCCTTGGATCCTTCCCAAATTCTGGGTATTCGAAGTTCAACGCATGCCACTGGCTCGCATCCTTAGGGTGACTTAGCATCTTGTCTTTTTTATTTATCTCTGGATCATTTCCGTCATCTTCCCGCTTATTCCCCTCCCTATCCGCGTGCCAACGCAGGAGCTTTGCTACCTTAGGGTCCGCGAAATACCGCTGCAGACGAGGAGTGATCGGAAAGTACCACACCGATTTTCGAGGAGCTTTCTTCCTCTTCTTGTATCAAGTGATGCCGCACACCGGACATATGGTAGACTCCGCGTGCTCGTCCCGCTAAATGATGCAATTGTTCATGCACACATGGTATTTCACGTGCAGTAAATCCAGAGGACACACGATATTCTTCGCCTCCTCGAAACTGGTCGGGCACTTGTTCCCCTTGGGAAGACGTTCGTGCCAGAATGACATGTTCTCGTCGAAGCATGCGTCGGTCATTTTGTGTTTTACCTTCATCTTCATCACCTTGCCACCGATAGCCATCCATGAAACCACGCAAGAGCAGGTGGTCCCGCACTTGCCCGGAATCCGGGTCCGCAATAAGGTTCTTCAGCTTGCATCTTCGACACGGACATCTTATCTCCGTCTCATTCTTTTGAAGCATCTCGGCCTTCGCGGAGCTCAAAAACCTATTCACGATGCCTTCGGTCATCGTGCGGACCATGGTCGCCTGCGGGGTAGAGCAAAATGATATTTTAGAACCAAGAAAAAATTAGATCTACATCATGTTGGAGCGAGCTAGGGAGAAAAAAAAGTAGATCTACATCATGAAGATAGCTTTCCCCTTACTTACCTATCAAAAAAAGGTAATTTCACCACTTAATTTTGATGAATCTATGGTGGAAATGAGGTGAGGAGGAGGAGGCAGCCGAAAGCTTGGAGAAGGAGGTGGAGGGAATGAAGTGGGGAAACTGAGTGGGTAGGTGTGGGGCTGTCCAAAATATCTTGTTGGGGTCCCAGGTTACTAATGGCGCACCAGCAGCAAATGCACCATTAGTAACCCTAGTTACTAATGGCGCACCTGTAGGTGGTGCGCCATTAGTAGTGTTGCAGAAAAGTAAATATATATATATATATATATATATATATATATATATATATATATATATATATACTAATGGCGCACCAGGTCATAGTGCGCCATTACTAGTCTAAACTAGTAATGGCGCACCTGGCCAGAGTGCGCCATTAGTAGTTTTGAAAAAAAATAATAAAAAAATATAGTAATGGCGCACGATCTGCCTCGTGTGCCATTACTAGTTAGAACTAGTAATGGTGCACTTCGACCTGATGCGCCATTAGTATGTATGGAAAAATGAAAAAAAAATTAATACTAGTGGCGCACCATGTCTCTGGTGCGCCATTAGTGTCTTCCACACTAATGGCGCATCACCGTCTGGTGCGCCATTAGTATCAATCCTATCTATAGCCCTTTTCCCAGTAGTGTCAATCCAGTCTCAAGAAAGCTCCTTTTGAGATTCTCTATGGACGAAGATGTCGAACACCTTTGAACTGGTCAGAAACTGGTGAAAGAGAATTCTTTGGACCGGACATGATCCAGGAGGCAGAAGAGCAAGTTCGAATCATTCGTGAGAATTTGAAAACAGCCCAGTCTCGTCAAAAGATCCAGTATGATCGTCATCATAAGGATATGACCTATGAAATTGGCGACAAAGCTTATCTTCGGGTTACTCCTTTGAAGGGTACCCATCGCTTCGGTATCAAGGGCAAGTTGGCTCCTTGTTACATTGGTCCTTTTCGCATTCTCGCTAAATGAGGAGAGGTTGCCTACCAGTTGGAACTACCCCTACATCTTTCTAGAGTGCATGATGTCTTCCACGTCTCTCAACTCAGGCATTGCTTCTCGGATCCCATCCGTGGAGTGGATCACGAAAAGCTTGATCTCCAAGATAACCTCACATACCGAGTGTACCCGGTTCACATTCTTGATCAAGCAGAGCGTGTCACTCGACGTCATAACATCAAGTTTCTCAAGGTTCAGTGGTCTCATCATTCCGAGAGAGAAGCTACTTGGGAGCGAGAAGATCGTCTTCGGCTGGAGTACCCCACTTTCTTTCCGTCGACCCCTGAATCTCGGGACGAGATTCTTTCAAGTGGGGGCTAGTTGTCACATCCCTAGTTCTGGTATGACCTAGACTAGCTAGTCATGCATGCATCATGTTTAAATTCCATTAATTCTGAAATGAGGATTTGTGAAACCCTCAGACTCATTTCTGGAAATGACCCAGATAAAAATTTCTCCGACAAGGTCCAAGAAAATGCTCATGTTGCTCTCTGAAAATATTGGACAGAGATAAAAATCAAACCAATATTTTTAGGAGCTTATAAGTATTTATTTTGGGCATTTGGAATTAATGCAGTAAATATTTGCTTTGGATATATGTTATATATATATACAATATTGTCCAAAATTATGCTAGTTAATGAGGAGCTCTGGAATAATACCACTAGCTCCTGCAAAAATTGGCATAAGAAATAAAATGATTTAGTATTTTTATTAAATCAAAACATATGTCAGAAAAATAGAAAAGAAAAACAAATAGGAAAAAAGGGAGCTTACCTGCGGCCTGGCACTGTGCGGCCTGGCCTGGCCCAGTGGACCAACAGGTCAGCCCAGCCAACTGGCCAGTGCCAGTCGTCGTCTCCACCGCGCCAGGAGGACAGGGACATGTGCCCGCGGCGCGCACGCACGCGTCCGGCCACCTCCTGGTCGCCTGCCTGCTTCCCCCGCCACGTCGACACCGTGGATAGATGCGCGGGTGCCGTCTAGATCGAGCCCTCCCCTTCTTTCACTCCTCTCCCTCTCTGCCGCTCTCTCTCTCGCTAGCCGAGCGCGGCCATCGCCGCCGCTTGCCGTTGCCGTAGCCACCGCCTCCCCCTCGCCTCCCCGACATGCTCCCCAGCTCTGCCACGTCGCCCTCGTCCTCTCTGCCAAGCCGCGCCTCATCGGACGCCCCGTGGAGCCGTCGCCCTCGCCATCGTCGCCTCCGGTCACCGGAGATCATCTTCGCCGCCCCGCCGACTCCACCCCTTCCCCGAGCTCGCGCACGACGCCATCGAGACCGCCGTGAGTTCTTCTCCCCTTCCCCTCCTTCCCCGCACTCGATTTCATGTCGTAGCCACGCTAGCCGCCGGACCCGAGCGGTCGCGCTGCCGTGGTACCTCCCCGTCGTGGCCAGAGCCACCGCAGCCCACGCCTGCACCTGCCACCGCGCTCAGTAGCCTCCCATAAGGCCAACACCACGGCCCGCAGCTCCTGCCGTGCCCCGCAGCACCCGCGCGCACTCGGGCGAACTCCGGCCGCCGCCCCGAGCTCCGCTCCGGCGAGCTCCGGCGAGCTCCGGCGCCCCCGCAGCCTCCCACCTGCTCCCCTGGACGCGGACGACGACGGGCTAAGCCCCGGTGGTCTCCGCGCGTCCAGCCGCCGCTCGTAGCGCAAGTCCGGTGAGTCGCCGCCGCGTTGTTGGTCACCGCCGGCCAAAACTCCGGCAGGCTGACATGGTTGCTTAGTTAGGTGCTAATCATCGCTCAATTAACCCCCTGACACTGACACCGGGCCCCAGCGCCACTAATCCTTTTTAGTTAGGTTTGTAGTTAGGATTAATTAACTCTGTTAATTAACCATGACACGGACGTGTGGACCCCACACGTCAGGTTTGACCCGGTCAGCCATGGTTGACTCGCTGATGTCATGCCTCTGTAATGCTGACGCAGTTATTCATTTTCTGGTATTAAAATAAATCAGGAAAATCCAGAAAATGGTATAACTTCAAAAAATCATAGAAATTCAACTGTAGCTCAGATTGAGATAATTTATATATAAAAAATTATCAGAAAAATGCAATCTTTCCATCTGTACTAGTTTCATGCATGACAAACCAACCTAAACCTGCTGTATAGGTGAAAACATATAAATGGCATATACAAGAGCTTAATTTGGAGTTGCATTTGAACCCTTGGTTCAAATGGACTTCATTCAAACAGAATGCTAGTTGCATTAGCTCAAACAGAATCACATCTACATGCCATGTTCATGCATTGTATTGTTGCATATGCTTGTGTATTGATTGTCGACACCATTCCTTCTCGATAGGTCCTGCTCTGGAGAGTGCTCCAGAGTACCTGTCTGAGGAGCAGTGCCCCCTCTGTTGATCTACCAGGCAAGCAAACCCCCTTGTTCATTCCGATACAATCCTACTCTCTCACTCCTGCTCTCATTTATTGCATTAGGACAACAACGATTCAATTGCTACTTTGCGCTGCGGTAGTTGAACCCATTCCTTTGCATGACCTGTCATTGCGACAGTAAATAGTTGAAACCCACTAGCATGTGTAGGAGTTGATTGAAGCCATTGTTCTCTTCCTACCATGCTATGCCTGCTATTGCTTAGAGTGTGTCAGGTCTGATTCATTGGGAATGAATTGGAATGTTACGAAATGTTCTGATGCTGAGAGTGAAGTGTGCGAACACGATTTGGTAAAGGTAGCGGTGAGAGGCCATGTAGGAGTACATATTGGGTTGTCTCACTGGAACCATCCTTAAGCACTGAGTTCTATGTATGTTGTCCAATGACTCGATACTACCACACATTTGGATCCTTAATTGACTCTCTCGACTTATTAACCGACTTGATCTCTGTCCAGGAGTCGCAACTAGTTTTTGGTGTTTGTAGGTAGTGCTATTTTTCTACCAAGTGGCACCCGGCAGGGTGGGCTTGGGACAGACTAGGCACACGTGGCCTGGTGTACCGAGTGGCACCCGGATGGTGGGCTCGGGAACCCTGCACACATTTTTTGGGGCCGTGAGCGACACCCCGGCCGGATCTCCTTGCAGATGGAACCCGAATAGGCGATAAACCTGGGCTAGAGTCTTGTGTGGTTAGTCAGGTCGTGGCCGACACCCTCGCCAGGCTTCCGCTTGAAGGTTGCCGAGATACATGACGTGTACATGGCGGTAAGTGGCGAGAGCGTGTGTGAAGAAGTACACCCCTGCAGGGTTAACATGATCTATTCGAATAGTTGGGTCCGCGGTTATGGACTTCTTGGATGCTTACATGGTACATAGACAACTTGAAGTGGATACTCTAAAATGCTCAAGACAAGTGTGAGTGCTATGGATGGCTTTCCCGTAGGGAGACGGGGATGAATCCATAGTAGTGTATTGTGTGGTGATTAGTGGACTCGTGTGCGTCATATCACCTCAAAGAAACTTCTCGTAGTCGTAGAAGAGGATAGCCACTGAGTCAAAGCTGGCTTGCTGCAACTAAACCCCACATTACCCTCTTGATACAAATGCATGTATGATAGGATCTGATGTAAGTCTTGCTGAGTACCTTTGTACTCATGTTGCTTTATTTATGTTTTTGCAGCAGAGACTTCGGTCTTACTAGTGTTCCCGTGGACTTCGACAAGTAGCTTGTACCTCAGCTACGATCTTGATAGGATGTTGTAGATAGTCAGGCTCTTCAGCCTTTTTCATTTGTAGATGTCTGTACTCAAACATGTAATGCTTCCGCTTGTTGCTTGTATGCTCTGTATGATGGGTCTTGTGACCCCTGTTTGCAATAAATGTTATGTTGGCTCTTTGAGCCTTATCTATATGAATTGTTGAGTTATGCTGTGATGCCATGTTGTACAACACATACTTGCATGTTATGCGTACGTGTAATGTCTATTGCTATGTGTGGGATCTGACTATCTAGTTGTTTATCCTTAGTAGCCTCTCTTACTGGGAAATGTCTCCTAGTGCTTCCACTGAGCCCTGGTAGCTTGCTACTGCTCTTGAACACTTAGGCTGGCCGGCATGTGTCCTTCTTCGTTCCTGTGTCTGTCCCTTTGGGGAAATGTCACGCGGTGTCTACCGGAGTCTTGTTAGCCTGCTACAGCCCAGTTTACCGGAGTCCTGCTAGCCCAGTTGCTACAGCCCGGATTCACTCGCTGATGACCGACACGTTCGATGTTGGGTCATGTATGCCTGTCCCTGTAAGTTAGTGCCACTTCGGGTTCATGACTAGCCATGTCAGCCCGGGCTCTTTTCATATGGATTCTAGCGACACTATCATATACGTGTGCCAAAAGGCGCAAACGGTCCCGGGCATGGTAAGGCGACACCCGTGGGAATACCGTGCGTGAGGCCACAAAGTGATATGAGGTGTTACATGCTAGATCGGTGTGGCATAGAATCGGGGTCCTAACATTGTACACTTGTTGCATCTCTTTTTTACTCTACATGTTATATATATTGTCCACTGAGCACACGTAGTAACGTGAAATACGATTATTTTATCCTACTATATGACAAGCAGTGAGGTACCAGGCAACTTAGCTATCCGTGATGGACTCTCTTGAACGCCATCATTATTTATCTCTGCACGTTTGAGATGTGTATTTGTCAATGGGCCTGGGAGTTGAGCTAGTAGGGCAGTGGCCTGGGTCCAAAGTAATAGAAGGGGCACAAAAACTTTTTTTAGTGTAGGATTTTTCTTGCTCAAGCCTGCCTACTAGAATCGCCAGTTCTTGAAAGGAAAAGTGAATGAAAAAAATAGGAATTGGAAAGTTTCCTATGGTACTACTTTTCATGAATTGGTGCAAAGGAATGGAGCGAAGGAAAACTGTAGGATTTGTTCCTTTAGTGTCTCCTTGAAAGAAAAACCGTAGGAATTCTAATTTCCACGTGTCCTCCTTTTCATATTCCTATTCATCAAGCACAAGACTAAGAGATAGTAGCATAATAGCATTATAACTGTACATTTTCTTGTGGTTTGACTAAATCTCACCATGCTTTTTTGCATCATGTGATCTTCCAATTCTTGGGAATCAAACACCCAGATTGGCAGAAATCCTATGTTTTTAAATTCTCTGTTTTGCACGTGCATTCCTATCCTATTCCTGTCTATTTCCTATGCCTGCATTGTTAGAATCCTCAAATTCAAACAAGCCCTTACACAATTACTTATGTTACAGATATGTGTCAAAGAAAACCTTGTGTGGTTTGTCCTACTCCTGCCGCGTTGTGTTCCACCCCAGCTCAGCTGCTCCAACGATGAAAGGGTTCACCACAGCAGGGATCCGCTCTCTAGACTGTCTTTCGCCGCCTCAGATCTTCTTCCCCGCCGCCGGCAGCCATGACAACTGCATTACCATTATCAACTAAGCAGATGACCTTGAGGACTACACGGGTCCGCAAGAGAGGTCGGACTCTTCCGTGTCTGCTTACATTATGCATCGCTTAATATGATGACATGCTACATAATCGTTGTGTTCACCTATTAGACTCCGAGTCAGGTCCAAACTAATGTTGAAACTTGAGTTTTTCAATGGTTGTGGGGTACATATTGGGGCAGCAATCAGTACTATCTGTCTACTATCTGGTTAATCTCGGGTGTCTACTATTAGTTTCATGTTGGGTGCAAACAAACACTAAAGGAGCCATTATCTGTATTTTTAACTAAAGCTATTATCTGCGTGCTATCATTGGTTTTGGGTCTATCCAAAGTTTTCTATCATCACTCTGGATTTGTGCATGCACTCCTTACATAATCTCACCATGTTTTATTCCTATGCATGCCAGTTATTGTACACAATGGAACTGATCATGTAGAGCAAAAGAGACGAGCCTTGCGTGGCAATAAAATTTCATGCAGATGCCGCTCCATGGTGGGTGCAAAGGCAGCCCCCCTCCACCCATTTCGGATCATAATCAAGAGGAAGATAACTGTTCTAAGGGGGATTCAGAAGGAGAAGACCACTCTTATTTACCCCATGAGGTCTTCACTCTAACTCGGCATGCTGATGTTGGTAATATCATGCATATGGTGCCTTGCATTGCTTACTGTATACATCAAAGATGTCATTTGCTTAATTTAGACATGCTTTGTGTCAATGCCATCTGTTTAGTTTCTTTATCATATATGTGAATCATGCAATGCCATCTTGCTTAGCCAGGCATCATATATGTGAATTTTGCAATGCCACCCTGGTTAGCCAGTCATCTTATATGTGAATTATATCATGCCATCATTTTTTTATTACGTGTTAAATTTGTCAACAATCACTAAAAGAAATATGCTATCTTGTGACCTCCACTATTGGTCACTGAAAGGTCATAGTTTTTCATTTGCGACCTTTTTGTGACCAAAAACAGAAGGTCAAAAGCTGAGGGTCGTAAACTGACTATAGTGACCTTCTGTGTGAGAAGGTCGTGGATGTTTATGACCAAAATATTCCTACTGTGGCGTTTTGGTCACTAGCAGCCTCCCCAGTCCACGTAGGCATCCAACGTGGCAAGCTGATGTGGCACAAGATTCAGCCCGGTCCAATTCGATTTTCTACATGGGCCTAGCCCAACAATTCGGCCTATTTGTGTTTTTTCTGTCAATTTTTGGTCAGGTTCATGGGCCAAGCCCTACAATTTGGCCTTTTTATTTTCTGGGCTTAGGCCATTTTGCATTCTGTTTCATTCAGCCTTTTGTTTTTATTTTTCATAAATGCACAATATTCCAGTCCACTATTGTTTGGGCCATAGCCTTTTTAGAGCCCAAATATAATTCGATCCAATAGACGAACATTCAGCCTTTTTCATTCACAGATTTCAATTTTACACATTTCAACAGCAAACAATCAATAATTCTCACAATTAAATGATCAAATCCAAAAATCACTCTATGAAACTCAGAACAGCACATCTGCATGATCCATCAAGTGTACATACAATCAGAAACAAATACAGAGGCACCAAAACTATTGTGCACATCTCCAAGCTTCTTCTAATCTTCGGTCACAGCAGCAGCCACCTCGGTCGCTTGCCTCGCGCTGGCGAAACTTGACATGAAAATATATTATGAACAGACCATTCAAGAAAATGACATTTATTTAGAATGATAACACAAATTGAGCTAGCTAGTACCATGCTTTTTGTTCTCCAACTAGTTAAAATGAGATACCCACTCATACAAGAAAACAGATACACAGTGCAAGAGATACCAAAACAGATACACAAGTTGAGATGTAGCAGGCAGATTCATCAAGTATATATCATGATGTGTATTCATCATATAGCTGTTGAGATCCACCAATGCTCAATGCCAAAAATGTAAGATAATGGTTATGGAAAATAGTAAACTTGTAACCAGATTTAAAACAAATAGAACAGCAAGGTGATGCCATGACCAAATGCTAACCAGAATGCTTTTAATAAAATGGATTGCTTCTAGCTATTGTAGTAACGACATGTAGGTTCCATCAGGCCATGATCAAGTACTCCAAACCATTGCATGCTTTGCAAAATAAAATACTAGATGAATGTCACTAACAGGAGCACTAGGTGATTAATGGAACAAGACATGGCATTGTATGTCTGAAGACAGGTGCTGCTTGCCGATGTTCTTCGCATAACTATAGGCTGACCATCAAGTTAGCATTACACAAAGCGAAAGGGAAAGTGAAAAAGATATGGCAGCCTATAGCTATGCTGAGAACATAGACAAGCAGCACCTGTCTTCAGATATTGTTGGCTTGCAGCCACAGGTATCCTTGCTTCATGTCAGGTCCAGGAACTCTTTATGTGCACATCAAGGCAGAATAGCAGCCTCGGTCATCCAGCCGCACTTCGCTGCAGGAAAACAAACAAATGGCTGAAGCATCTTGGTAGAAACATGATAAAAAACTGCTAAATGGACACTAGCAGCAAAAATATAAATCAAATTTTCTATGACACAACAGTAACATCTTTAAGTAAAGTAAATTCCATGGCATAAACACATCAATTCATTCTGTTTGTGTGTCTTGTAGGTCTGAAACAACTCAACTACTATACGTGTGTAGTACTATGTCAGTAAGCAACAGAGGGGATTTAAAAGGAAGGACCATGTGTGTGTGTGTGTAGAAAACACACACAAGAAACACTGAACATGATCTATTTAGTCTGACAGTCTCCATTACAAAGAGGAGATTTGTGGTTGTGTGCATCATGTCATATACTTGCAATTTGTCATGCTGTTTTCAAGTTGCGAACACATAATACATTTGCCGGGGAAATAAAACTAATGCATGGGGTGTAAATGCATTTCAGCTGGGGAGAAGACGTTGAGAGTGCAATGGACTACACTGCTAGTAACCTGACAGAAAAATCTTGACAGGACACACTCCAACAAGGTTTGTAATAACATGTCGCAAAAAGGTGAAGAAGTCATGCCATTCCCCATAAGATAGAGCTACCTAATGTAGCAATAACATTCGATTCAAACTACAACACACCCTCTTGCATGTCTGACTACAACCTACTAGTTGCAAGTTACAGTAGTTCTAAAATTACATCGAATATCAACAGTGCAGGGCACACCACAGCTACCCACTACTCCATTAGTTAGTCCGTACCAACCACAACCACAACTCCACAGGCATTGCTGATGGAGCTAAACCAATTTCAACTTGCGGACAAAATTAGCTAGGCATGGGAGCAATAAAACAAGTATCAGTCAGCTCCGACCATGGCCACGTATATTGTCCAACTCGGGACTGGACACAATCAACAGAGACGAAATTCACAATTGACAACACCTTCCACCAGATGGAGGAAACGAACCTGTCGTGGATGAGCTTGACGCTGGTCTTCATGCCGGGCCTGGACCAGTTGTAGGCGATGGATCCCGCGACCCCCATGAGCCACAACGTCCCTGCAAGCACACACGACAGAAAAAGGGGATCAGATTCAATTCAATCACATGGCAAGGAACGGCGCGGAACAGAGAGGAGGAGCTCCGGCGGCGGAAGGGGAGTTCCCCGCGGCGGCAGGGCAAGGAGAGGGAGAGAGCACTCACTTGGCTTGAGCCTTGCCCTTGGGGAGGACAGTGTGGTCCACGGCCGGCCTAATCTTCCATGCCTCGTTGATCTAAATCTGCGAAAGGAATCAGCACAAGAATAAACCCAACCACCAAATCACCAAGCAGGATGCAGAGGAACCGGGCGAAACTCGAAGTCGAAGTACCAAATGCCGAGGACGACGAGGGATAGGACCAGGACGCCCGCTCGCAGTCGGTGGTGGCGACCATGTCCACGACGGCCTCCGTCTCGGGCCGCGGGATGAGCACGCCGTCCAGGACGGCGACCACCAGGTCCTTCTAGTGCTCGTTCCCGAGCGGCCCGCGGAGGAGGTAGGGCGCCTCCGGATCGCCGCTGGACGGTGAAGGGGCGGAGGCGTCGGCGAGGAGCCAACATAGATGGTGGTGGAGGTGCGGCGCAGAGGGCGGGATGAGCGCAGCGGCCCTGCAATGGAAGGCGGCGAGTGAGGCCTCCGGGACGGGGTGGGTCGACGGGTGGAGGAAGAGCGGGCGTCCTCCGGAGGCGAGGAGGAGCAGAGTGGGTGGTGGCGCGCAGGCGCAGGCGACTGGATCGGCTTGAGGTAGGTAGCGGCGCCGAGGACTGGATCTGAATCGGGGGAGAGGGGAGAGGGGACAGGAGGAGTGGAGTTAGGGTTTGGGCTGCGGGTGGGTGGGTGTATGGATGGATGGATGGATGGATGTGTGCCATGTCATCAATCCATGGCACAAACATCTCCACCAAAGAAAATTAAACTTATGTATATGTGTTTTTTCTTGTTGTTTCTCTTCTTTGTCTTCACCTATGTGAAGAACCTATCAAATATTAGTTATAAAATTGGACCGCAACAATTTTCAAAAATATTCGACCATGTTTTATGTACAAATGGACCAAATGGTTCCCTCTTAAAAGTTTTTCGTCCAACTCTCGTCCATTTTTCGAGTGTTCAAAATGAGTTTTTTGTGAAGAACCTAGCAAATAATTGTTGCAAAATTGGACCAAATAAATTTTATAAAATTTTAGGCCATATTTAATGTATAATTGACCAAATGGTTGGGTGTCAAAAGTTTTGATCAACCACTCGTGAAAAAGACAAATTCCCGCCCATTCAACTGGAAGCGGGTCAAATTTAAACTGCAGTTACCTCATAATTCAAAAAAAATCAAAAAATTGGAAAACCTTCGCATTGTGTCATTATATGTGACCAAGTTTCCAGGAAAAATAATAAACTTGTAATACGGTAATTATTTTAAAAAAGTGTTCTCAGAAATGAGCTATCAAGCGTGAAGATTCATGGCTTTCAAGCCAAATGATCAATCTTATGGCCACATTCATGGCATAAATTGTTCAAATGATCTCATATTGTGCACAAGGGTGCATCTTGGAATTCCAAACAATGTTTCCTAAGGAAGTTTTCATTTTCTTTGCACGGAAAATTCATTTTTCATTTTCCGAGTGCCCAAAAGGAGGTTTTTTTGTGAAGGAACTACCAAATAATTGTTGCAAAATTGGACCAAATCATTTTTATAAAATACTAGGCCATATATAATGCACAATTGACAAAATGGTTGGGTGAAAAAAGTTTTGATCTACCTCTGGTGAAAAAGACAAATTGCCGCCGATTCAATTGGAAACGGGTCAAATTTGAACTGTAGCTGCCTCATAGTTTGCTCTTTATTTTTTCCAAAAATCATTTCTAGGTACATAAGTATCTATTTAATCATAGAAACACCAAAAAAATTCCAAGATTCAACCACTAGCTAGGAACGGTCAAGCCCGCCGTTTTGACCGCATTTTGAAACGGGCATAAAAAATTCAAAAAAATCAAAAAATTGGAAAACCTTCGCATTGTGTCATTATATGTGACCAAGTTTCCAGGAAAAATAATAAATTTGTAATACGGTAATTATTTTAAAAAAGTGTTCTCAGAAAGGAGCTATCAAGCGTGAAGATTCATGGCTTTCAAGCCAAATGATCAATCTTATGGCCACATTCATGGCATAGTTTGTTCAAATGATCTCATATTGTGCACGAGGGTGCATCTTGGAATTCCAAACAATGTTGCCTAAGGAAGTTTTCATTTTCTTTGCACGGAAAATTCATTTTTCATTTTCCGAGTGCGCAAAAGGAGGTTTTTTTGTGAAGGAACTACCAAATAATTGTTGCAAAATTGTACCTAATCAATTTTATAAAATACTAGGCCATATATAATGCACAATTGACAAAATGGTTGGGTGTCAAAATTTTTGATCCACCTCTGGTGAAAAAGACAAATTCCCGTCGATTCAGTTGGAAGCGGGTCAAATTTGAACTGCAGCTGCCTCATAGTTTGCTCTTTATTTTTTCCAAAAATCATTTCTATCTAAATAAGTATCTATTTAATCAGAAATACATGGTTTGATGGTGATACATCGAGGTTTGGACGGTGGCCGAGGGCCCCAACTCTAGAGCGCGTAAGCTCGCATGCCCGCCGAGTGGTCACCGCATGACCGTGGCGTTGCCATGTGTTCTGGGCGGCCTAGGCATGTCTAGTGGGTTGGGCACTCCCCAGGTAGGTGCTAGCAAGAAAATCACAACATAAGATTCTCACGAGGAGACCGATCGATGCTCAAACATGAATAAGCAGCCAAGTGTTTGATTTGTGGTACGGGAAATGCACGTGGCTAATGGGCATGAGTCTTGGCTGAGGATGATCAATTACTAAGAAGACCGTCTTCACAAATTTTCACCTCAAAAGGAGGAGCCTAGGTGGTACTTGCTTTACAAACTACCACACTGGACATAAATACGAATGTTGAAGCTGGGCTCAAAATAATGAATGGATTGAGCTGGCATTTGGTGGAGGATGGTTATTTGGGCATAGGAAAGCACTGTAGAAAATGGATACCATTTGGACATGCCAAAGTGGACTTCCTTCACAAAGTGCTGCTCTGAACAGAATAGGAAAATGAATATTGTTGAGTTATTTTTGAACTAGGCAAGGAAGGTTTTTGACATATTTGATGAAGATATGATCCAAACAATTTATGAGATTTTTTGGGGAATTTTTGGAATGACAGAAATATAGGTTGCTTCACAACCTAGGGCAAAAGCTGCCACATGGACATGACACATAGGCAAAACTGATGAGGTGGCGCCTAGTCATCACAACCAACCACAATCTATAAGGCTATGCCCATCTATTTTGGTCATTAACAACTAGAAATAAGGCAGCGGACCAGCCCTGTTTGCTTTGTGACCATTTGGTGTAAGGAAATTACGACCTTTCTGACCAAAATGGTCGCAATGGTTTAGGGTTTGGAGCCCCCCGAACAGCTTTTGACCAATTGGTCTCAAATGGTCATAGATCTATGACCAATTCTTCCAGGGTCACTGACAAAAGGTCACTAGTTGACATATTTCTTGTAGTGAATTTTAGTACATTCAATTACTCTTCCTGTGCATCAGCCATTCGGCTCGGTCATGGAAAAATCTGGAGTGGGAACAAGGTCTTCGGAGCAGACAATGCTATCTGACGAAGCGCATGTCTTGCTGGTTACCGATAGCTCCTCAGAGGAGGATTCAGAGATAGATGACCAGTCATATCCCCCCCCCCCCCCCCCCGCCCCGACGTGCATGCTCTAACTTGGCAGGGTTATGTTGCTCATATCATGCGTATGGTATCTTGCATTGCTATGTCATTTGCTTAGTTTAGACATGCTTTGTGTGAATGCCACCTGTTTAGTGTCTAATTACCATATATGTGAATTATGCGATGCCATCTTGGTGCAAGACATTATATATGTGAATTATGCAATGTTATCTTGTTGCAAGGCATTATATATGTGAATTATGAAATGCCATGCTGTTTAGGCAAGCGTTATATATGTGAATTATATCATGCCGTCCTCTTTTTTGTATTTCTCATTGCTTTTGTTGACAATGTTTGTATATTCAACTGCTCTTCCTATGCATCAGCCATTTGAATTGGTGATGGAGAAATCTGGAGTGAAAACAAGGTCTTGAGAGCAGACAATACTACTTGCTGAAGCAGATATCTTCTGGTTATAGATAGTTCTTCAGAGGAGGATTCAGAGGCAGATGACCAGTCCTATTATCCCCCTGAGGTGTATGCTCAAACTTGGCAGGGTTATCTTACTCATATCATGCATATGTTGTATTGCAATGCTTAGTTTTTACTCCCTCTGTCCCAGAATATAAGAACGTTTTTGACACTATGCTAGTGTTAAAAACGTTCTTATATTTTGGGACGGAGGGAGTACATCATATACACAATATTGAATGCCATCTCCTTAGTTGACACATCATATATGTGACTGCCCTCTGCTCACTTGCTTAGTATATAAATCATATATTTGAATTATGGCATGCCATGATGTTTACATAGACAGCATGTATCTGAATTATGGCATGCCAACCCATTTTCTAAAGACATAATATAGTTATATCATCTCATCCTGTTTACATAGTCATCATATATTAAATTATGTCATTCTATCCGTGAATTATATCATGCCATCATGTTTCCATCGACGACATGTTTGTGATTTATGGCATGCCAACCATTTTAATAGACACATCGTATAGTTATATCATGTCATCCTGTTTACATAGTCATCATCTTTTGAAGTATGTCATTCTATCATGTTTAGTTAGCCATCATACATGTGAAATTGTGTCATGTCATCCTGTTTAATTAGCCATCATATATGTGAAATTATGTCCTGCTATAATGTTTTGTTAGACAACATAAATGTGAATTATTTCATGCCCTGTTTTCTTCCCTACTATCCATTGCACCTGTCTATCTTACAATGTCTATACATTCAATTACTTTTTTTGTTTATCAGCCATTTCAATTGGAGGGGGTGATGGCAGTATCTGTGAGAGTAAAAACACGGTCTTCAGAAAATATCGTGCTACCTGTCGATGCAGATAGAACCACGGTTGTACTTGCCCAAGAACCAGCCCCACCACACATAACCCAGACTCATGCAGATTGCACCCCTACCCAGTTAGAAAAAGAACTAGCTACACCCCTCCTAACCCCAACCCCAGCAGATAGTAACCCAGTTCCCGTTGACAAAGCACTGTCTCCACCACAGAGCACCCAAACACGAGCAGTTAGTAAGGCAACTGCAGTGCCCAAAGCACGAGGACCACCACTCCAAACCCCAAGTCAATGCTTAAAGCAGAAGAAGGATTGTTCTCAGGTCAGGTTCCGTAGCTATGGTTCATACTACTTTGCTCTTGCATCACTCTATTTACTCATACCAACCAATTTCAAATTTAAAGGATGCAATCGAAACTCCAAAGACGCAACAGGTATATTTTAAACCTGTTTCTTTAACGTGTTTGCTGTTGTAACTTTCTCTATGTTGATTTCAGTTTCAATTGAATAAACAGTTATGTTCTCATGCCATGCACATTACAAGTGTTGTTATTGTTGTGTAGTTTCCCACGCTTATATTCTCTCTATGCTGCTTTGTCTTAAGCAGATATGATTCAAACTGTATCTATCTTGATTTGTGATAACCCGCAAGTATAGGGGATCGCAACAGTTTTTGAGGGTAGAGTATTCAACCCAAATTTATTGGTTCGACACAAGGGGAGCCAAAGAATATTCTCAAGTATTAGTAGTTGAGTTGTCAATTTAACCACACCTGGATAACTTAGTATCTGCAGCAAAGTATTTAATAGCAAAGTAGTATGGAAGTAACGGTAATGATAGCAAAAGTAACAGTAGTAGTTTTGTAGTAATTGTAACAGTGGCAACGGCAAAGTAAATAAGCAAAGCACAATATGTGAAAAGCTCGTAGGCATTGGATAGGTGATGAATAATTATGTCGGATGCGATTCCTCGTGTAATAGTTATAACATAGGGTGACACAGAACTATCTCCAATTCATCAATGTAATGTAGGCATGTATTCCGAATATAGTCATACATGCTTATGGAAAAGAACTTGCATGACATCTTTTGTCCTACCCTCCCGTGGCAGCGGTGTCCTTATGGAAACTAAGGGATATTAAGGTCTCCTTTTAATAGAGAACCGTACCAAAGCATTAGCACTTAGTGAATACATTAACTCTTCAAACTACGGTCATCACCTGTAAGTATCCCGATAATTGTCACTTCGGGGTTAACGTATCATAACACATAATAGGTGACTATAGACTTGCAAGATAGGATCAAGAACTCACATATATTCATGGAAACATAATAGGTCCAGATCTGAAATCATGGCACTCAGGCCCTAGTGACAAGCATTAAGCATAGCAAAGTCATAGCAACATCAATCTCAGAACATAGTGGATACTAGGGATCAAACCCTAACAAAACTAACTTAATTACATGGTAAATCTCATCCAACCCATCACCGTCCAGCAAGCCTATGATGGAATTACTCACGCACGGTGGTGAGTATCATGAATTGGTGACGGAGGATGGTTGATGATGACGATGGCGACGGATTCCCCTCTCCATAGCCTCGAACGGACTCCAGGTCAGCCCTCCCGAGAGGTTTTAGGGCTTGGCGGTGGCTCTGTATCGTAAAACGTGATGAATCCTTCTTCATTTATTTTTTTCTCCGCGAAAGCAAATATATGGAGTTGGAGTTGAGGTCGGTGGACGTCCAGGGGGGCCACGAGGCAGAGGGGGCACGCCCTAGGGGAGGGGGTGCACCCCCCACCCTCGTGACCAGGGCGTGGGTCCCCTGACGTTATTTCTTTCGCCAGTATTTTTGGTTAATTCTGAAAAGTGTCTCCGTGGATTTGCAGGTCATTTCGAGAACTTCTATTTCTGCACAAAAATAACACCATGGAGTTCTGCTGAAAACAGGATCAGTCTGGGTTAGTTCCATTCAAATCATGCAAGTTAGAGTCCAAAACAAGGGCAAAATTGTTTGGAAAAGTAGATACAACGGAGACGTATCAACTCCACCAAGCTTAAACCTTTGCTTGTCCTCAAGCAATTCAGTTGATAAAATGAAAGTGATAAAGAAAAACTTTTACAAACTCTGTTTGCTCTTGTTGTTGTAAATATGTAAAGCTAGCATTCAAGTTTTCAGCAAAGATTATAACTAACCACATTCACAATAACACTTAGGTCTCATGTTTACTCATATCAATGGCATAATCAACTAGCGACAATAATAATAAAACTCGGATGACAACACTTTCTCAAAACAATCATAATATGATATAACAAGATGGTATCTCGCTAGCCCTTTCTGAGATAGCAAAACATAAATGTAGCACACCTTTAAAGAAGGACTGACTAAACATTGTAATTCATGGTAAAAGAGATCCAGTCATAGTCATACCCAATATAAACTAATAGTAATGCATGCAAATGACAGTGGTGCTCTCCAACGGGTGCTTTTTAATAAGAGGGTGATCACTCAACATAAAAGTAAATAGATAGGCCCTTCGCAGAGGGAAGCAGGGATTTGTAGAGGTGCTAGAGCTCGATTTTTGAAACAACGATAATAGCATTTTGAGCGGTATACTTTCACTGTCAACATAACAACTATGATATCTCGATATCTTCCATTCTACACACATTATAGGAGGTTCCCAAACAGAATGGTAAAGTTTTATACTCCCCCTCCACCAACAAGCATCAGCCCATGGCTTGCCCGAAACAACGGGTGCCTCCAACTAACAACAATCCTGGGGGAGTTTTGTTTAATTATTTTGATTTGATTTGAGCATGGGAGTGGGCATCCCGATGACCAGCCATTTTCTCGTGAATGAGGAGCGGATTCCACTCCCCTTGAGAATAACCCACCTAGCATGGAAGATACAGACAACCCTAGTTGATACATGAGCTGTTCGAGCATAGAAAACAGAATTTCATTTGAAGGTTTGGAGTTTGGCACATACAAATTTACTTGGAACGGCAGGTAGATACCGCATATAGGAAGGTATGGTGGACTCATATGGAATAACTTTGGGGTTTATGGATTTTGGATGCACAAGCAGTATTCCATCTTAGTACGAGTGAAGGCTAGCAAAAGACTGGGGAGCGACCAACTGAGAGAGCGAAAACAGTCATGAACATGCATTAAAATTAATAGACACTGAGTGCAAGCATGAGTAGGATATAACCCACCATGAACATAAATATCGTGAAGGCTATGTTGATTCTTTTTCAACTACATGCGTGAACATGTGTCAAGTCGAGTCACTCGATTCATTCAAAGGATGATACCACCCTATCATACCACATCACAACCATATTAATAGCATGTTGGCACGCAAGGTAAACCATTGTAACTCATAGCTAACTAAGTATGGCATAAGCAACTACAATCTCTAATTGTTCTTGCAAACATGTTTATTCATAATAGGCTGAATCAGGAATGATTAGCTAATCATATATACAAAAACAAGAGAGGTCGAGTTCATACCAGCTTCTCTCATCCCAATCATTTCATCATATATCATCATCATTTCCTTTCACTTGCATGACCGAACGATGTGGATAATAATAATAGTGCACGTACATTGGACTAAGCTGGAATCTGCAAGCATTCATTTCAAGAGAGAAGACAAAGTAATATGGGCTCTTGGTTAAAGTAAATCAATTATGCATATGAGAGACACTTAGACATTTTCATTATAGTCTTCTCCTCTCGACCCCCAAAGGAAAGAAAAGAAATAGAACTATTTACACGGGAAAGCTCCCAATAAGCAAAAGAAGAACGAGAAATGTTTTCGAGTTTTTATTTTAATTATTACTACTACAGGCATGGAAATTAACCTAACTAATTTTTTTGGTTTTTCTTAAGGTTTATCTAACACACAAGAAGAAAGCAGGAAAAAGAAACTAAACTAGCATGGACAGTACAATGAAAGAGTATAAGCACCGACACTAGAATGAGTGTGTGAACATGAATGTAAAGTCGGTGAGGAATACGTACTCCCCCAAGCTTAGGCTTTTTTCCTAAGTTGGCCTATGGCCATGGGTAGCCTGGCTGATATCCGTAGTTGTAACTGGGGTCGTACTGAGATGCAGCAGCCATTGCCTCCTGAGCTGCAGCCTGGCGGCAGGCTGCCTTGGCTCTTCTCTCGTACTCATTTGCCTCCTCCCTGGTGACAACATATCTTCTTTTTTCCTGATAATCAAAAAGGGTAGGAGCAGGGAGAGTAACATGGACAGCACGACATCTGTCAAAGATTATTCGATATTGGAGGAATTGTTCATTCCTCTCAAGAAAATGATGAATAACCATGGCATTATAATCTAAACAAGCGGGAAGAAACTCCGTATCATTTTCATGTATAGGTATATCAAGATAATTAGCCAAACGGGTTGCATAAATCCCTCCAAACAAGTCTCCAGCTAAACCATTATGATTCAACCTATGTGCAACAATTGCCCCCAAGTTGTATTGTTTATCACCTAATACAGCACTCTTGAGGACACAAAGATCAGGAACACACATGTGGCATGCTTCATCTTTACTGTTAATGCCTCTACCAATGAAGAGAGCAAAATAATGTATAGCGGGAAAATGAATACTCCCTTTGGTAGCTTGTGCTATTTCTCTAGATTCTCCCATAGTGATACTAGCAAGCAAGTCTTTATATTCAGATTTACTAGGTTCATTAACACTTCCCCACTGTGGGAGTTTGCAAGCAGTAGTAAAATCTTCTAGGTCCATGGTATATGATTTATCATAAATATCAAACAGGACAGTTTGAGAATTGCGCGAAGATGTAAATTTGAACCTTCTCACAAATGAATCAGTTAAGTATTGGTATTGAGGGCACTTATCTTGCATGAATTCCTCAAGGTCAGCATTACGCACATATTCATCGAATTCATCCTTGATACCCGCTGCGACCATAAACTGCTCTGACGGCCATTCACAAGGCCGCACATCAGCTTCCCTTGGTGGTTTGTCGTCCAGCTCACGTATCGCCAGTCGGGGTCCTTTCTTCCTTGAAGAACCACCTTGGTACATTTCCTGAACATAGTTCTTCCTCTGAAAAATTTCTGAAATTTTTAGTGACTCAAAATAAAAGTGAAACAAACTCAATATAATTGATAGCAACTACTCCCACAAGTGCCTAGAGCCTCTATCATGCATTAGAATTACTTGGGACCTCATAAATTTAACATGCAAGCTCAAGAACAGGGTCGCCTAAGCAGCAAGAATTTACAATGAATAAAGCACTAAAACAAAAACTAATTGGATCATTGGAGGAGTCAGATACCAAAGAACAATCCCCCAAAGCAGTTTTGTGAACGGAGCTTTGAGCAAGGAGATCGAAAATGGCAGCAAAACGAGCTAGAACTCGTGCTTGAGCTAGATAGTGATATTTTGGGGAGGAAGATGGAGTATGTGGGTGCAGGAATAAGTGGAGGGGAGCCACTATGGGCCCACGAGGCAGGGGGCGCGCCCTGGACCCTCGTGGCCAGGTGCTTTCTCCCCCTGTTGTGTTCTCAGTGCAAAATATTCTTAAATATTCCAGAAAAAATTATATTAAATTGGCATGGAATTTGGAGAACTTTTATTTTCGGGATATTTTTTATTACATGGATAATTCAAAAAACAGATAACATATACTATTTCTAATTTATTTATTCTAAGTAATAGAAAGTAAAGAGAGGGTACAAAAGGTTGTGCCTTCTAACTTCATCCATCTCATGCTCATCAAAAGGAATCCACTAACAAGGTTGATCAAGTCTTGTTAACAAACTCATTCCGAATCACATGAAACCGGAGAAATTTCAAAGTGACACTAGGTTACCTCAACGGGGATATGAACATCCCCAATAATAAGAATATCATACTTATTATTTGCAGAAGGAAGAAGAAATTCAAAACCTCCAATAATTATTGATGGAATTTTCCCAATAGAATTTATGTTGTGAACTTGAGGTTGTTTCCTCGGAAAATGTACCGTATGCTCATTACCATTAATATGAAAGGTGACATTGCCTTTGTTGCAATCAATAATAGCACCTGCAGTATTTAAAAAGGGTCTACCAAGGATAATCGACATACTGTCGTCCTCAGGGATATCAAGAATGACCAAGTCTGTTAAGATAGTAACATTCGCAACAACAACAGGCACGTCCTCACAAATGCCGACAGGTATAGCAGTTGATTTGTCAGCCATGTGCAAAGATATCTCAGTAGGTGTCAACTTACTTAATTCCAGTCTACGGTATAAGGAAAGAGGCATAACACTAACACCGGCTCCTAAATCACATAAAGCAGTTTTAACATAATTTATTTTGATGGAGCATGGTATAGTGGGTACTCCGGGATCACCAAGTTTCTTAAGTATTCCACCCTTAAAGGTATAGTTGGCAAGCATGGTGGAGATTTCAGCTTCAGATATTTTTCTTTTATTTGTAATGATATCTTTCATGTATTTAGCATAAGGGTTTGTTTTAAGCATATTAGTTAAGCGCATGCGTAAGAAAATAGGTCTAATCATTTCAGCAAAGCGCTCAAAATTTTCGTCATCCTTTTTCTTGGATGGTTTAGGAGGAAAAGGCATGGATTTCTGAACCCATGGTTCTCTTTCCCTACCATGCTTCCTAGCAACAAAGTCTTTCTTATCATAACATTGATTTCTTGATTCTGGGTTATCAAGATCAACAGCATGTTCAATTTCTATATTGTTGTTATTTCTAGGTTGAGCATCTACATGAACATCATTATTAGCATTATCATTAGGTTCATGTTCATCTCCAGATTGTGTTTCAACATCAAAGGTAGAAGTATCATTATTATTTTCAGGTGTTTCTACAATAGGCTCACTAGAAGCATGCAAATTCCTATCATTTTTCTTTTTCTTATTTTTAGAAGAACTAGGAGCATCTAGGTTATTTTTTTGAGAATCTTGTTCAATTCTCTTAGGGTGGCCTTCGGGATACAAAGGTCCCTGAGTCATTTTACCAGTTCTAGGAGCCACTCTAACCGCAAAATCATGTTTATTATTTAATTCATCAAGCAATTCATTCTGAGCCTTAAGTACTTGTTTGGCTTGAATAGTGACCATAGAAACATGTTTACTAGTGAGTTTAAGTTCACCCATAAATCTAGACATATAATCACTCAAGCGTCCAATCACATAAGCATTATTTTTCAATTTTCTACTAACATACTCATTGAAATTTGATTGTTTATTCATAAAGTCATCAAATTCATCTAAGCATTGGCTAGCAAACTTAGTAGACGGGATTTCAACTTTATCATATCTATAAAGAGAGTTTACCTCCACTACCTGTGTCAGGTTATCAAGACCTTGTATTTCTTTTGGTGGTATATTAAGGCCATAAATTGCTTCAACAGGAGGTAAATTCTTAACATCTTTGGCTTTAATACCTTTCTCTTTCATAGATTTCTTTGCCTCTTGCATATCTTCAGGACTGAGAAATAGAACACCTCTTTTCTTCGGAGTTGTCTTAGGAGTTGGTTCAGGAGGTGCCCAATTATTTTCATTTGCTAACATATTATTTAATAGCAATTCAGCTTGGCCGACTATCCTGTCCCTGAAAACACAACCAGCACAACTATCCAAGTGGTCCTCGGAAGCATCGATTAGTCCATTATAGAAGATATCAAGTATTTCATTTTTCTTAAGAGGATGATCAGGCAAAGCATTAAGTAATCGGACAAGCCTCCCCCAAGCTTGTGGGTGACTCTCTTCTTCAATTTGCACAAAATTGTAAATTTCCCTCAAGGCAGCTTGTTTCTTATGAGCAGGGAAATATTTAGCAGAAAAGTAGTAAATCATATCCTGGGGACTACGCACACAACCAGGATCAAGATAATTAAACCATGTCTTAGCATCACCCTTCAATGAGAAAGGAAATATTTTGAGGATATAGTAGTAGCGAGATTTCTCATCATTAGTAAACAGGGTGGCTATATCATTTAACTTTGTAAGATGTGCCACTACAGTTTCAGATTCAGTGTCATAGAAAGGATCAGATTGAACTAAAGTAATGATCTCAGGATCAACAGAGAATTCATAATCCTTATCAGTAACAAAGATAGGTGAAGTAGCAAAAGTAGGGTCATGTTTCATTCTAGCATTCAAAGTCTTTTGTTTCAGTTTAGCTAATAATTTGTTAAGATCTGATCTATCATTGCAAGCAAGAAAGTCTCTAGCAGTTTTTACATCCATAACATAACCCTCTGGAACAACAAGCAATTCATATTTAGGGGGAGAACCTTCATCATCAATATTATCAGTTTCAATAATTTCATTCTCCCTAGCTCTAGCAAATTGTTCATCAAGAAATTCACCTAATGGCACAGTAGTATCAAGCATAGAAGTAGTTTCATCACAAGTATCATGCATAGCAGAAGTGGCATCATCAATAACATACGACATGTCAGAATTAATAGCAGAAGCAGGTTTAGGTGTCGCAAGTTTACTCATATGGAAGGAGAATCAAGTGCAAAGCTAGATGGCAGTTCCTTACCTCCCCTCGTAGTTGAGGGATAAATTTTAGTTCTTTGATCTTTCAAGTTCTTCATAGTGATAAGCAGATATAAATCCCAAGTGCTCAAAGAATAGAGCTATGCTCCCCGACAACGGCGGCAGAAAATAGTCTTGATAACCCGCAAGTATAGGGGATCGCAACAGTTTTCGAGGGTAGAGTATTCAACCCAGATTTATTGATTCGACACAAGGGGAGCCAAAGAATATTCTCAAGTATTAGCAGTTGAGTTGTCAATTCAACCACACCTGGATAACTTATTATCTGCAGAAAAGTATTTAGTAGAACAGTAGTATGGAAGTAACGGTAATGATAGCAAAAGTAATAGTAGCAGTTTTGTAGTAATTGTAACAGTGGCAACGACAAAGTAAATAAGCAAAGCACAATATGTGAAAATCTCGTAGGCATTGGATAGATAATGGATAATTATGTCGGATGTGATTCCTCATGTAATAGTTATAACATAGGGTGACACAGAACTAGCTCTAGTTCATCAATGTAATGTAGGCATGTATTCCGAATATAGTCATAGGTGCTTATGGAAAAGAACTTGCATTACATCTTTTGTCCTACCCTCCCGTGGCAGCGGGGTCCTTATGGAAACTAAGGGATATTAAGGCCTCCTTTTAATAGAGAACCCGACCAAAGCATTAGCACTTAGTGAATACATTAACTCCTCAAACTACGGTCATCACCGGTAAGTATCCCGATTATTTCCACTTCGGGGTTAATGGATCAATAACACATAATAGGTGACTATAGACTTGCAAGATAGGATCAAGAACTCACATATATTCACAGAAACATAATAGGTTCGGATCTGAAATCATAGCACTCGGGCCCTAGTGACAAACATTAAGCATAGCAAAGCCATAGCAACATCAATCTCAGAACATAGTGGATACTAGGGATCAAACCCTAACAAAACTAACTTAATTACATGGTAAATATCATCCAACCCATCACCGTCCAGCAAGCCTACGATGGAATTACTCACGCGCGGCGGTGAGCTTCATGAAATCGGTGATGGAGGATGGTTGATGATGACGATGGTGACGGATTCCCCTCTTCGGAGCCCCGAACGGACTCCAGATCAGCCCTCCCGAGAGGTTTTAGGGCTTGGCGGCGGCACTGTATCATAAAACGCGATGAATCCTTCTTCACTTATTTTTTTCTCCGCGAAAGCAAATATATGGAGTTGGAGTTGAGGTCGGTGGATGTCCAGGGGGGCCACAAGGCAGGGGGAGCGCCATAGGGGAGGGGGCGCGCCCCCACCCTCGTGACCAGGGTGTGGGCCCCTGACGTTATTTATTTCGCCAGTATTTTTTATTAATTCTGAAAAGTGTCTCCGTGGATTTGCATGTCATTCTGAGAACTTCTATTTCTGCACAAAAATAACACCGTGGCAGTTCTGCTGAAAACATCGCCATTCCTGGTTAGTTCCATTCAAATCATGCAAGTTAGAGTCCAAAACAAGGGCAAAAGTGTTTGGAAAAGTAGATACGACGGAGACGTATCAATTTGGCAACATAAACTAGAATGATATAGACTATACAGTGATCATACTACATAGATATATGTTTGTTTCATGTTGTTATCCTATCCACCTTACTACTGGACTGGTTTACCAAAATGACTTTCATATACTACATTGTAAAACTGTTATGTGTTTGTTTGTTTCTCTTTTAGAACGCGGATAAAATATTGGAGAAGAGTACCCCGTTATGCAATGGTAAAGGAAGTAATGCAGATAAGGTTCAAGATAGTGAGACATCCCTGTTGGTCTCCAAGAAAGCAGATAAAAACTATATTGAAGACAATGAGACAACTCCAAAGTCTTGTCTTGATGTAGTGTTCGAGTTACTGGCTACTACTGCTGGCACCAGCTCTTCGAACTCAGTGCCTGAATCAGTTCGGCTTCTTGAGTCTCAACTGCAAGTTGAAATAAATCGATCAGATGTTATGGGACAGGAAGCCGAAGGACTGAGGAAGTCCCTGCAGAATTCAGATGCATACTTTCTGGTGCAACAGCAAGTGCTCGAGGACTTAAGCACCAAACAAGAGAATGTTAATAAGCTTGCTAAGCATCTTGCCAGCATTATCGGTACCCAGGATATTGTTTCTTGAGATCTTCTGAAGTGGTTTTAGTTCTGGACTTGTTTTGCTGTGGCGTTTATATGCTGTTGTGTTCCCTATATTTGCACTAGTGGCGAACTTTGATGCCAAGTGGGTGTAATATGTGTAATAGTCGTGATAGCCTAGCGTAAGTTGCTTGCTTATTTATTTCCTTCTTGTCTTGTTTATTTCTTTGCTTGTAGTCAGTGTAGTTATTTTTCCGCGCTTTGCTAGTGGCCGCAATAACCTATTTTTTTAAAACTAGGCCACAATAACCATGGGCTACATATTTACTGTAGTTACCATTTCCCTCCTACGGGCCGTAGAAACAATGGGCCTTCTATGGGTCGTAGAAACAATGGGCCTTATACGGGTCGTAGACACAATGGGCCTTCTACGGACCTTATCATCAATGGGCCCTCTACGGGACGTATGATCGGTTGGCCAAACATGGGCCAATAACAGACCGCATTATGGTCGTAAACGGGCTAGAGTTGGAATCGTCTGTTAATGGGCCGACCATAATGGGCCATCGTTAATCGGCCGTATTTGATGACGCTATGAAAACGGCCCAACGTATTAACGGACCACAAATGGGCCAACTGTACCCTCTGGCTGAATTTAGCCCACAAGTAGAAAATGATAGTAACGGGCCGTAAGTAAACGAATGTTGGAAATGAGCCCAAGAATAAATGGGATCTAAGAAGGCCCAAAGATAACATGGGATGGAAACGGCCCAACGGAATAAGGGGTCGTTGATGGGTATAAAGAGATACGCTGTTCATTAGGGGCCAGTTTTACCACGGGCCGTTAGTGGGTATAAAGTGATACACTGTTCATTACGGGCCAGTTTTGCCAGGGGCCATTAATGGGCCAAGAGTTACAAAGGACCTCATATGGGCAGAAAGACGTCATGGGCCATACATGGGCCAGAAGTGAAAACGGGCTGGAATCATATTGGATGGCCCAGATGACGCTACTGGGCCTAATTCGGATAGGGCGTAATGGGCCTTGGGTTAGCGGGCTGTAAATGGGCTATATGCGAACAGGTCGTCAACAGGCTTTCCATGGGCCGGCCCGCCACCTTTTGACCAAGTCAAACGGGCCGGCCTTTTCATAGGAATGGGCCTCTGTTGGGTCGTGCCACATCTCGACGTATCATAGGCGCCTTCTATCCAATGAGTTGATGACATCTATCCCAACAGTGAGTAACACGTGTTTCCTCCAGCCAATGATGATTTTACACGTGGAAAATCCCCATTGGTCGGGGCTGTTAATGGGTTATCGGATCCAAAACCGGACCCGATAGCTTAATGGCGTTCGTTACGGTGGATGCCACGTGTCGGTCACCCTTGACGAAAGCACTTCTGTGACGCGCGATTTATCGTCATGGAAGTGAACACTTCCGTGATGATAATTTTGGTAATGTCATGGAACACTTCTACGACAGCACAGGTATGACTATCTTGATTCTGTCATAAAATCGTCATCGATGTACATGCATGACAAAAAACGCGACCTACTGTGACAAACATGTATCATCACGGAAGTGTATTTTTTTGTAGTGCGTATACATGCATGCATGTGTTAGAAGCAAATAAGGTCCGGGGAGACAGACAGGGGGAGAGGGGTGCGGCTAGGAGGTGGTGCGAGAGGCCTACCATGTCGAGGCGGAGGAGTGTGCGAGTATGCGATCAATGAAAAGAGGGGCGTGAGTATGCACTTGCATGGAATCGTACTGGACATAGGGGTGCATGGATGGTGCGAAGAGAAGAGGGGAAGTATATATGTGTTTGTGGTAGGCACACTTGGCTAGAGAGGTATATCGACCGGTGTGTGCCGGAAAGAAGAAGCCGGGGGGCCTACACACACTGCGGGTGAGCGACCTAAAGAGAAATAACAAATGTGCGCGATGGAGGGGACGCTGAGGGAGGGTGAGAGGGGGGCGGGTGTGTGCATGCACGATAGAAAGTTAGCGCTAGCTAGCTACAAATAGAAGAGGATTATGAAGGTGTAAAAGACAAACAAAGATCATAATTCATTGTAAAAGAGTGGATACGGATACTTGAGGAAGATATCATAATGTAGAACATTGATTATAATTTGGGCTAATGTTTGGCTTTTGCAGCTCAGTGCTAAATACTTGTCATAATGTAGGGGGCAGGCCACTATAACACGGTGTACGTATGGAACATGGTTTAGATTATGAATATATAGTTAGTACATCAAGTGTACTATTATTTGGAATCAACATCAAGTGTATTTAAAAAATAGAATTCGAGTTCATATAGTACACATAGTTCATATCTATCTCTATAGTAATCATGTGGTGTGTTGTTAAGCTAATACACGAATGATGGTTGAGGTTGGCAACAATCATGATTGTAGGTTCTTATTGAAATAGTGAAACGAATTCAAATTCAGTTTGAATTGCAGCGGTAGTATAGACATTTGGAATGCACTAAAATGTTGGTATGAGTAGGTTACATGCATTATACAGCCAGCGAAAAACTTTAATTGGACATAACATGGATTCATAGTCCCTCCTTCCATATATATAGGGCCTAATGCGTTTTTTAAGACCGCCTTTGACTATTGACAGGATTAATAGTACATGATATGCACAATGTGAAAATTATATCATTGAAAGCTCCTTTCACACACGAATTTAACGGTGTGCTTTGTGTAAGTTGCATGTCATATATTATTGCTCTAATATTTGGTCAAAGTTAGCCTCAACAAACGCATTAGGCCCTATATAGATGGAAGGAGGGAGTAGCTTTGAATAGCATTTGTTTAGTAAAACGGGACAAGACTCTCTCTTTGTGTGATGTGAATAGTTTAAGTTTTTTCCTTTTTTTGGTTCAGGGAAGTGAGAATTGATTTGGTACGTACAAGTACAGTATTACACATTAGGATTGTCCCTAAAATTCAACCTGCGCCTTGTTATATCCCGAAAATTCTGATATCGTGGTCCCAAAAGTGGCACCTTCACAACCCATGCCTTGCTATCCCGAAATTACAATGCACGCGAAAACTCCCTCCAGCTGCCAAATCTAGATACGTGAAATCCCCCTTCTAACCCTGAGCCCAAAGGGTTGCTAGTTCAAATCGGTGGGGGTACTTTTCTAACACACCCTACATTTTGGACAAGCGCGTCCCCAAGTCATGGTTCTCCACCCTCCCATCGCCTCCTTTTTGCCATTCGAAATCCTAGGCCGCCATAACCTCTCCGCTCCAGCCATGAAACCCCACCCTCCTCCGTACGCCACCTCACCGCTGCCCAGCCAGAGCCTCTTCCCCGACGATGTGGTCCACCGCAACAGCTCGACGTCCCTCGTCCACCTCCCCGGATGAGGATCCGTCGTCCATCTTGTCGTCCCGTCGGTTCAGCGGCCCCGTCCTCCACCTCCAAGGAGTTGCCCCGATGATCTCCTCGTCTATCACGACTACTTCATCCCCACAACACAGCCTTAACCTGCTCCACCGGAACCGCAGCATCCTCACCGACTCTTCGGACGAAGCCGAGGCCTACTCAGCGGCACCAAAGAGTTGTACACTCATTGCATCGCACCTTCTCCTTAACTCGACCTCCCAACGCCGACGGTACTCCATCCCGCACCCCCATGGAGCAGCAACCTCGAAGCCAGTGCCGCGGGTGACATCTCCATGGCGGCTCTCCCCTAGTGCAAGGCCCCTTCGGCGGCGGCGGCCATACCAGCTGGATCTGATACTGCTGCTCCGCCTCTCGGTCGTGCTGCTGCTGCTGCTCCGGCTCTCGCTCGCTCGCCCAGCTGCTGCTGCTCCGGCTCTCTCTCGCTCACTCGTGTTGCTGCTTCGGCACTCGCTCGCTCGCTCGTGCAGCAGTTGCTGCCAGGCTCTCTCTCACGCTGCTGCTGCTGCTCTCCCTCTCGCTCGTGCTGCTGCTCTGCTCCGATTTATCTACACTTCAGTCAACTGAATAGACTTTTGGGTCAGTCGATTTTCAGGGGGTGGGGGGGCTCACCGGAGTTAAGGAAGAACCACCCGTAGCGGGGAGGGGGCTCGCCAGAGAGGTACCCGAAAATCTATACTAGGGTTCCAGGTGGGGGCGGGGGGGCTAGAGGGCTAGCCGGGGCGGCGGGGCGGCAGCAGACTAGCAGTGGGGAGTTGTTTCGAGGTGGCGAGGCGGCGCGGGGGCCGGCGGTTCGGCCGGTGGTGGCTGGTGGCTCAGGGGGTGCAGGTTGAAGATGAACTGCAGGCCCTCCCTAAACTACATGTCAAGTGCCTCTCTGCTACCATTGCATTCAGTTTCGACAGTAACATTCAGATTCCATAGTAAATTTCAGTTTCGACAATTAAGTTCAGAGTCAACAGTTTTTACCTCATCTATTGTAGTCAGGTGGTTTTTGGTGATGTAAATTTTACATCTATTTTACATAATCTATTGGAGATTCTATTAGAATCCCACTTGCGATTAACGATGTATGTCTTGTGCTGCTTCAGCCTTGACGTCTTATGGCTCACCGGAGTTGCTCCAACGACAGAACAATCCATCACAACAGAGCAGTACCCTGGACGCCGTCTATAGATTCCTCAGATCTTCCTCCACACCTCCGATAGCCACCTCTGCCTCAACTTCTTCAGCGAAAAACTCAGTGATGCTGAGGTCGACACGGCTACGGCAAAGAGGTTGTACACTTGTTGCATCACTTATTTCTCTACATTCATGTCGATCCATTAGGGCTATTTTGGTTCAACGGAAAAACATAGCAATAGGAAATTTTCCTATGGCACTCTACTATTCAATTATTCATGCATTTTGTTGAAAGGAATGGAGAAAAACATCCACCTGGACCTACTTTTCAAAATCCTATGCATGAAAACAAAACCAAGTGCATTAGTGGCAGAATAACATTATAACTATACATGCTTTCATATGGTTTTAGTTTCTTTTGGCCATGTTTCTTTGCATTCCTCTGCTCTTCCAATTCCTATGAACCAAACACCCAAGGTTATAGAAATCATGTGTTTACAAATGCTCTGTTTACCATGTGCATTCCTATACTATTCCGGTGTTTTTCCTATCCCTGCGTTTTTAGAATCATGCAAGCCAAATGAGCCCTTAGAGAATTACTTCAGTTACAGGTAGGTGTCGAAGAAAACTTTGTGTGGTTTGTCCTACTCCTGCCGCGACGTCATCCGCCTCACCTGAGCTGCTCCATAAACAGAAGCATCCACCAAACCAGACAGCACGACTCCTGACCGTCTTTCATCACCTCAGATCTCCTTCCCTGCCGCCAGCACCCATCACAACGGCATCACCATCATCGACTCAGCATATGAACCTGAGAAGTACACGGGTCCACAAGAGAGGTTGCACTCTTTTGTTTCTGCTTATGTTATGCATTGCTTAATATTACCTGCTAGTTTATTGTCCTGTTCACCTCTTAGACTCCAAGTTAGGTCCAAACTGATGTTCAAACTTGAGTTCTAAATTAGTTGTGGGGCACATAGGCAGCAATGAATAGTATCTTTGTCTAATATCTGGTTCACCTAGGGGATGCCTATGTTGTTCATCTTGGGTGTGATACAAATAGTAAAGCAATCATCATATGTTTTTTTATTAAATTAAAGCAATCATCATCCTACTATCATTATCTTTGGATCCATCCACTCGTTGTTACCATTACTCTAGATTTTTGCATGTTCTCCTTACATAATCTCACTATATTTTTTTGTATGCATGTTAGATATTGTACACAGTCATGCTGAACATGTAGAGAAAAAGATAAGAGTTTTGCGCGGCAATACAAGCTCATGCGGACATTGCTCCATGGTGGGTTCAATGGCAAACCATCCCCCCCCCCTCTCCAGATTGTAATCCAGGGGAAGATATCTGTTCTGAGGCTGATTCAGATGTAGCTGACCACTCCTATTTACCCCCCAAGGTGTTTTCTCTAACTTGGCATGATGATGTTAGTCATATCATGCATATGTTGCCTTGCAGTGCCTACTTTCGACAACATATATGTCATCTGCTTAGTTTAGACATGTTCTGTAATACCACCTGTTTAGTTTCAATATCATATATGGGAATTATGCAGTCTCATGTCTTTTAGCCAGCCATAATATATGTGAAATGTGCAATGCCATCATGTTTAACCAGACATCATATATTTGAATGATATCTAGCCCATCCTTTTCTTCATTAAATTTCCATTCGTCAACAATGTTTGTACATTAAACTACTCTTCATGTGACTCAGCCATTTGAGTGGGTGATGGAAAAATCTGGAGTGAAAACAAGGCCTTCAGTGCAGATAGTGCTACATGTCGAAGCAGATCTCTTGCTGGGTCCCGATAGCTCCTCATAGATGGATTCAGAGATAGATGACCAGTCCTATTCCCCCATCGAGGTGTATGCTCTAACTTGGCATGGTTCTACTGCTCATATCATGCATATGGTGTCTAGCATTGCATAGTTTAGACATCATATACACAATATTCAATACCATGTTCTTAGTTCAGACAAAATATATGCGAATGCCCTCTGCTTAGCATATAAATCACATATGTGAATTAAATCATGCGATCCTGGTTACTTAGATAACATGTATGTGAATTATGTCATGTGATCCTGTTTAGTTAGTCATCGTATCTTTGAATTATGTTATGCTATGCATCCAGTTTAGATAGACATCATATATGTGAAATTATGTAATGCTATCCATTTTAGTTAAACAATATACATGTCAACTATTTAATGCCCTCTTTTTCCCACACTATCTATTGCATCTGTCTCTCATACAATGTCTATACATTCAACTATGTTTCTTGTTTATCAGCCATTTGAATTGGAGCGGGTGATGGCAGTATCTAGCGGAGTAAAAACATGGTCTTCAAATAAAACAGTGCTACCTATTGGTGGAGATAGCACCCCGGTTGTACATGCACGAGAACTAGCCCTACCACACATAACCCAGACCCTCACAGATTTTACCCCTATTGTGATGGACAGAGAACCAACTTCACCCAATCTAACCCCAAACCGAGTAGATATTAACCCAGTTCCTGTTGACACAACATCATCTCCACCACAGAGCTCCCAAACAAGAGCAGTTAGTAAGGCAGCTCCAGTTCCCAAAGCGCCAGTACTACCACGGCGAACCCCAACTCCACTAGTTAGTACACCTATTCCTGTGGAGAAAGCACAACCAGCCATTCATAGTTTAGCATCTATCGCATTTGATGTTGTTAAATCCTATGTGCGTATCTTCCCATCATGGAAATATTGTACTGAAGATGAAGGAAAATGCCAGTTGCAGGTGTTTGTCCAGGAGTTATGTGTAAGTAATGTTATTCATGGCAATTACTTTGCTTTGTCCCATACATTCTACCTCCATGATGGTTGTAATAAAGAAAAAATTTCCCATTTTTATCTACAGAGAAGGACGGATTTGGAAACTCGGGATGAGGTAACCTGTGCTAATACCTCTGCTATCATCAAGAATGCTTGGTGGCAGTATCGGAATTACCTGAAGAAAACGTACTTCACTGGCAAAGAAACTCATCAAATTCCCTTATGTTCTCCTAAGACACATTTACTGGATGATGACTGGGAATGCCTTGTTCTTTATTGGTCCCGAACTAAGAATGTGGTAAAGTCTATGAGCTCATTTTATTTAAGTGCTATATGCTTGTGTCTTACTGTACTCTGTTCATGTAGAACAAGTGCTTAAACCTGAAGAACAATTGTTCTCATTTAAGATTCCATTGCTATCGTGCATACTGCTTTGCTCTTGCATCACTGTATACTCGTACAAACTTATTTTTAAAATGAACGATCCAATGGAAACTCCAATGGCACAACAGGTATGTTTACGCATGTTCCTTTAACAGGTTTCCTCTTATAAATAGCTCTGTTGATTTCAATTTCAATTGTGTATACAGTTGACTTCTCATATCATGCACATTACTAGCATCATAATAGGGCCAATAGTGTTGTTGTACATGTAGACCCGTGGTACCCATCTGGAATCTTGCTGTGGCATGTAGTTTCCCACGCTTTGTATTCTTTCAGTGCTGCTTTCTCTTGAATTGATATGATTTGAACTGTGTCTCTATTTTGATTTGGCTAGACAATGTAGTTACCATAGGACATAGATATATGTTTGTTTGATGCTTTTATAATGTACTACTTGGCAATAGAATACTTGGTAGTTTAATCTTTCCCACCTTACTAATGAACTGGTTCACCGAAATGAGTTTCATACACTAGTAGATGCTAAATCTGTTATGTGTCTTCTTGTTTCTTCTTTTAGAATGCTGACAGAATATTGGGGAAGAGTGCCTTACTAAGCAATGATAAAGGAAGTAATGCAGATAAGGTTCAGGATCGTGAGACATCCTTGTTGGTCTCCAACAAAGCTGATAAAACAGCTAAGGAAAACTATCTTGAAGATAGTGAGGCAACCCCAAAGTCATGTCTTGGTTTACTATTCGAGTACTGGCCACTACCGCTTGCACAAGCTATTCAAACTCACTGTCTGAATCAGTTCGGTTTCTTGAGTCTCCACTACAAGCTGAAAGACATCAATCAGATGTGTTGTGACAAGAAGCAAAATGACTATGGAAGTCCCTGGAGCATTCGGATGCATACTTGCTGGTGCAACAGCAAGCGTTGGAGGATTTTACCGCCAAACAGGACAAAGCTAATAAGCTTCCTAAGCTTATTGCCAGCATGGTGGATACCCAGGATAACATTTCTTGAGCTCTTCTGAAGTTGTTTCAGTTATGGACTTGTTTTGCTGCCTCGTTTATTTGCACTGGTGGCCAAATTTGACGGCCAGTGTATGTAATATGTTGCTTTGTTCCCTATATTTGCACTGGTGGTGAACTTTGATGCCCAGTGGATGTAATATGTGTAATAGCTATAATAGGCTAGTGTTAGTTGCTTGCTTATTTATTTCCTTATTGTCTTGTTTAGTTGTTTGGTTGTAGTCACTGCAGTTCTTTTTCCGCATTTTTCTAGTGGCCACAATAACCTATTTTTGGTAACTAGGCCACAATAATCATGGCAACACATGGACTATTGTAACCATGGGCCTCCTGCGGGCCATAGGATCCGTGGGCCTTCTACGGGACGCAAGATCCATGGGCCTTCTATGGGCCATAGGATCCATGGGCCTTCTACGATAGGATCCATGGGCCTTCTGTTGGGGAACGTGGCAATAATTCAAAATTTTCGTACGTATCACCAAGATCAATCTAGGAGATTCTAGCAACAAGAGAGAGGGAGTGCATCTTCATACCTTTGAAGATCCCTAAGCGGAAGTGTTAGAAGAACGCGGATGATGGAGTCGTACTCACGGCGAGTCAAATCGCGGAAGATCCGATCTAGCGCCGAACGGACGGCGCCTCCATGTTCAGCACACGTACAGCCCGGGGACGTCTCCTCCTTCTTGATCCAGCAAGGGGAGAGGAGAAGTTGAGGGAGAGCTCCGGCGGCACGACGGCGTGGTGGTGGAGCTTGTGGTATTTCCGCAGGGCTTCGCCAAGCTCTACGGAGGAGGAGGTGTTGGGGAATGGAGGGGCTGCGCCAAGGGAAGGGTGCTGCAGTCCTCCCACCTCCACCCCCCTCTATTTATAGGGTGAAGGGGAGAGGGGGCTGGCCCCTCTAGATCCCATCTAGAAGGGGGGCGGCGGCCGGGAGGGGGAAACTTGCCCCCCAAGCAAGGTGGAGGCACCCCCTCCCCTAGGGTTCCCAAACCCTAGGCGCCTTGGGCCCTTGGGGGCGCACCAGCCCACTAGGGGGCTGGTTCCCTCCCACATTCAGCCCATTAAGTCCCCGGGGGTAGGTGGCCCCACCCGGTGGACCCCCGGACACCTTTTGGTGATCCCGGTACAATACCGATAACCCCCGAAACCATTCCGGCGACTGAAACTGGACTTCCCATATATAAATCTTCACCTCCGGACTATTCCAGAACTCCTCGCGAGGTCCGTGATCTCATCTGGGACTCCGAACAACCTTCGGTAACCACATACAATTTCCCATAACAACTCTAGTGTCACCAAACCTTAAGTGTGTAGACCCAACGGGTTCGGGAACCATGCAAACATGACCGAGACGTTCTCTGCCCAATAACCAACAGCGGGATCTGGATACCCATGTTGGCTCCCACATGTTCCACGATTATCTCATCAGATGAACCACGATGTCTGGGATTCAATCAATCCCGTATACAATCCCCTTTGTCCATCGGTATGTTACTTGCCCGAGATTCGATCGTTGGTATCCCTATACCTTGTTCAATCTTGTTACCGACAAGTCTCTTTACTCGTTCCGCAACTATCGGGGATATACCCCGCCGTGTGACCCGGCTAGACTTGGCGGCTTACCAGAGACCCGACAAACATTTGACGACTCACTGGAGACCCGCCCGATCCTCGGCGACCTATTAGTGACCCGACGAGCGGATCAAACAGACGACAAGGCCCAAGGCCCAGCAGGCTGGCTTATACTCTGGTGGGCCGGCTTAAGAGAAAAGGCATGATGAATATTTCCCTTCCAAGGAAGTAAGACCCGGACTTGTATCATGTTTGTAATAGAAGATAAGTTAGTTCTAGTCCTACTAGGACTCCACATGTAACCCGCCCCTTCAACTTATATAAGGAGGGGCAGGGCACCCCAGGAGAGGCAGGCAAGAAGAAACGATCTCTAGGGCCAGACACAAAGAGTCTGCTTACCAGCGACTCTCTCATGATCATAATGAGACCTAGCCACAAACAACATGTAGGGTTATTACCGGATGATGTTTCCCGGGGCCCGAAGCTGTCTAAATCCTTGTCTTATGTTGTGTCTCTCGATTCCACCCAACCCCTCTCAAGCTACGACATAGATGTGTTGGCCTCACGACTAAGTCCTCACACTAAGGACATCTGTTGTGACAATTCCACGAAAGTTGGCGCCCACCATGGGGATCGCGCACGGTGGTGTTGAGTTTTTGGAGGGATCGCTTCAAGGATCGAGAAGCTCATAATTTTTTGGATGAAGAAGAATCATTGTAGAAGAATTTACATGACTTTGAAGACATGCAGTTAGATTTGATACACTTCCAAGATTCAAGAAGAAATTTAGGGTTACGATCTGTTTGTAGCCAGGAGTTGCCAATGCAACTTGGCAAGATCGAAAGATTGGGGAACAAATCCGATTGTTACTGCATCCTCAAACAGCGGTCTGATCGGCCAAGCTGTTGCTGCTCCGTGAAGAGAAGTCCTGGCCAACAAGTCCTGATGGAATCAAAATTGTAGCTCCTACGGCTACTTTGGGCGTGGAGGACTGATAACTCACAAGTGCAGGGGATCGCAACGGCTTTTGAGGGTGAAGTACAACCCAAATTTATTGATTCGACACAAGGGGAGCCAAAGAATATTCTTGAGTATTAGCAGTTGAGTTGTCAATTCAACCACACCTGGATAACTTAGTATCTGCAGCAAGGTATTTAGTAGCAAAGTAGTATGATAGTAATGGTAACGGTGGCAAAAGGTAAAAATAAATGTTTTTGGGTTTTTGTAGTAGTTGTAACAGTAGCAACGGAAAAGTAAATAAGCGAAGAACAATATGTAAAAAGCTCATAGGCAATGGATCAGTGATGGATAATTATGCCGGATGCGATTCCTCATGTAATAGCTATAACATAGGGTGACACAGAACTAGCTCCAATTCATCAATGTAATGTAGGCATGTATTCCGTAAATAGTCATACGTGCTTATGGAAAAGAACTTGCATGACATCTTTTGTCCTACCCTCCCGTGGTAGCGGGGTCCTAGCAGAAACTAAGGGATATTAAGGCCTCCTTTTAATAGAGAACCGGACCAAAGCATTAACACATGGTGAATACATGAACTCCTCAAACTACGGTCATCACCGAGAAGTATCCCGATTATTGTCACTTCGGGGTTGTCGGGTCATAACACATAATAGGTGACTATAGACTTGCAAGATAGGATCAAGAACACACATATATTGATGAAAACATAATAGGTTCAGATCTGAAATCATGGCACTTGGGCCCTAGTGACAAGCATTAAGCATAGCAAAGTCATAGCAACATCAATCTCAGAACATAGTGGATACTAGGGATCAAACCCTAACAAAACTAACTTGATTACATGGTAAATCTCATCCAACCCATCACCGTCCAGCAAGCCTACGATGGAATTACTCACTCACAGCGGTGAGCATCATGAAATTGGTGATGGAGGATGGTTGATGATGATGACGGCAATGAATCCCCCTCTCCGGAGCCCCGAACAGACTCCAGATCAGCCCTCCCGATAGAGATTAGGGCTTGGCGGCGGCTTAGTATCGTAAAACGCGATGAAACTTTCTCTCTGATTCTTTTCTCCGCGAGACGGAATATATGGAGTTGGAGTTGAGGTCGGTGGAGGTCCAGCGGGCCCACGAGATAGGGGGCACGCCCCCTGTCTCGTGGGTAGGCCCTGGGGCCCCTGGTGTATTTCTTTCACCCAGAAATTCTTATTAATTCCAAAAAGTGCCTCCGTGGATTTTTAGGACATTCCAAGAACTTTTCTTTTCTACACATAAAACAACATCATGGTAGTTCTGCTGAAAATAGCGTCAGTCCAGGTTAGTTTCATTCAAATCATGCAAGTTAGAGTCCAAAACAAGGGCAAAAGTGTTTGGAAAAGTAGATACGTTGGAGACGTATCAACTCCCCCAAGCTTAAACCTTTGCTTGTCCTCAAGCAGTTCAGTTGATAAACTGAAAGTGATAAAGAAAAACTTTTGCAAACTCTGTTTGCTCTTGTTGTTGTAAATATGAAATGCCAGCATTCAAGTTTCAGCAAATATTATGAACTAACCATACTCACAATAACACTTAGGTCTCACAATTACTCATATCAATAGCATAATCAGCTAGAGAGCCATAATAATAAAACTCGGATGACAACACTTTCTCAAAACAATCATAACATGATATAACAAAATGGTATCTCGCTAGCCCTTTCTGAGACCGCAAAACATAAATGCAGAGCACCTTTGAAGATCAAGGACTGACTAAACATTGTAATTCATGGTAAAAGAGATCCAGTAAAGTCATACCCAATATAAACCAATAGAAATGAATGCAAATGACAGTATTCTCTCCAGCGGGTGCTTTTAATAAGAAGGATGATGACTCAACATAAAAGTACATAGATAGGCCGTTCGCAGAGGGAAGCAGGGATTTGTAGAGGTCCCAGAGCTCGATTTTAAAATAGAGATTGAATAACATTTTGGGTGGCATACTTTCACGGTCAACGCAACAACTATGAGATGGTTGTATCTTCCATACTACATGCATTATAGGCAGTCCCCAAACAGAATGGTAAAGGTTTATACTCCCCCAACCACTAACAAGCATCAATCCATAGCTTGCTCGAAACAACGAGTGCCTCCAACTAACAACAGCCCTGGGGGAGTTTTGTTTAATTATTTTGATTTGCTTTGATCTTTTTGGATCATGGGACTGGGCATCCCGGTTACCGGCCCTTTCTCGTGAATGAGGAGCGGAGTCCACTCCTCTGAGAATAACCCACCTAGCATGGAATCTATAGGCAGCCCTAGTGGCAACATGAGCTGCTAGAGTATACAAAACAGAATTTCATTTGAAGGTTTGGAGTTTGGCACATACAAATTTACTTGGAACGGCAGGTAAATACCGCATATAGGAAGGTATAGTGGACTCATATGGAACAACTTTGGGGTTTAAGGAGTTTGGATGCACAAGCAGTATTCCCATTTAGTACAGGCGTAGGCTAGCAAAAGACTGGGAAGTGACCAACTAAGAGAGCGACAACAGTCTTGAACATGCATTAAAATTAATTCACACCGAATACAAGCATGAGCAGGATATAATCCACCATGAACAAAAATATCATGAAGGCTATGTTGATTTGTTTCAACTACATGCGTGAACATGCGCCAAGTCGAGTCACTCAATTCATTCAAAGGAGGATACCATCCCATCATACCACATCATAATCATTCTAATAGCATGTTGGCACGCAACGTAAACCATTATAACTCAAAGCTAATCAAGCATGGCACAAGCAACTATAATATCTAAATGTCATTGCAAATATGTTTACTTCATACTAAGCGGACTAAGAAACGATGAACTCATCATATTTACAAAAACAAGAGAGGTCGAGTTCATACCAGCTTTTCTCATCCCAATAAGTCCATCATATATCATCATTATTGCCTTTCACTTGCACGACCGGATGATGTGTATAATAATAAGAGTGCACGTGCATTGGACTAAGCTGGAATCTGCAAGCATTCAACTCAAAAGAGAAGACAAGAAATATGGGCTCTAAATTAAATAAACAATCATGCATATGAGAGCCACTAAACATTTTCAATATAGTCTTCTCAACCCCCAAAGGAAAGAAAAGAAAAGAAAACTATTTACACGGGAAAGCTCCCAACAAGTAAAAGAAGAACGGGAAATCTTTTTGGGTTTTCAATTTAATTTCTACTACAAGCATGGAAATTAAGCTAACTAATTTTTTTGGTTTTTCTCAAGGTTTATCAAACACACAAGAAGAAAACTAGAAAAAGGAACTTTAAACTAACATGGATAATACAATGAAAGAGTATGAGCACCGACAACTAGTGTGTGAACATGAATGTAAAGTCGGTGAGAAATACGTACTCCCCCAAGCTTAGGTTGTTGGCCTAAGTTGGTCTAATACCAAGGACCGCCTGGCTGATCATCTCCGGATCCCATTGGACAGATGATGCACGATAAGGGTCCAGTTCAGGTTCCGGCTCAGGTCCAGGTTCTGGAGTAAAAGCTTGGGCTCGATGATTATTCACCGCTTCCGGTGTGACGAGAAATTTTTTTGCAAGCAAATCAAACAACAGAGGCGCAGGCAAAATAATAATCTCAAAGTCTTTCTTATTGAATCTAAGTTTATACAAGAGCATCCTCTCTTCGTTGTCGACAATAAACTTGTGTGCTACCATGCTCTTGTAATCTAAAATGTGAGGAGGCAATGTTGTCTCCTCTTCCTCATGGTGCCTAATGGGTATCTGAAAATGTCTAGCCAGACGTGCAGCATAGATACCTCCAAATATGGGGCTTTTTGTACGATTCAGGGCTATCCGTTTAGCAACGATGGCACCCATACTAAAAGTATTGTCTCCAAGCAAAGCATGTTGAAGAATGATAATATCGGGAACACTCAAGTTTCCACTATTTCCACGACCAATCAAGCATCTACTAGCAAATATGGCAAAGTAGCGTAAAACAGGAAAGTGTATGCTAGAGACTTTTGCCTCGGAACCCTTCTTTGGCTCCTCTACAGTGATAGTATTAACAAAGCCATCCACATCATTACGATGGGGTTCCTCTAATTCTCCCACATAAGGTATCCTACATACCGCGCAAAAATGACGCAAAGACATTTCTTTGAACTCATCGTATAAATGAAATGATACTGTAGGTGGTGACTTCTTAGGATAAAAATAAAATTTTTGCATGAAATTATTGGTGAGTAAGAGATACTGATCGATTCGGTCGTTGATGAAACCGGTGAGGCCTGCAGTCTCGATTAAAGCATAAAAGTCTTCATGAATTCCAGCCTCTTTCAAGAAATCCTCGCATGGCCATTCACACGACCGTACTTCCGCTAAGCGAGGAAGATTATACTTTGCTTTTTCCTTCTCTTTGGCTTGTTTTTCCTGGGAGCTTTGGCTAGAAGAGCCCCTCAAAAGTTTCCTCAACATTTTTCTGAAAATTTCTTAAATTTTAGTAACGTCAAAATAGAAGTGAATAAAACTTAACAAGAATGGTAGCAACTACTCCTACAAGTGCCTAGAGCCTATATCATGCATTGGAATTGCTTGGGACCTCAAAAATTTAACATGCAGGCTCAAGAACAGGGTCACCAAGGCAGCAACGATTTGCAATGAATAAAGCACTAGAACAAAAACTAATTGGACCAATGGAGGAGTCACATACCAAGCAACAATCTCCCAAAGCAATTTTGTGAATGGAGCTTTGAGCTAAGAGATCGAAAATCGCAGCAAAACGAGCTAGAACTCGTGCTTGAGCTGGATGGGGATTTTTTTGGGTAGAAGATGAAGTGTGTGGGTGCTGGCATAAGTGGAGGGGGGCCACCAGAGGCCCACGAGATAGGGGGCGCACCCTATAGGGGGGCGCCCTCCACTCTCGTGGCCTGGTGCTTGCCCCTCCTGCAGTGTTTTCAGTGAATAAAATCCTCAAAAAATCCAGAAAAAATCATACTAAATTTGCAGGGCATTTGGAGCACTTTTATTTTTGGACTATTTTTTAATGCACGGATAATTCAGAAAACAGACGGATAATACTATTTTTGCTTTATTTAAATTAAATAACAGAAAGTAAAAAGAGGGTACAGAAGGTTGTGCCTTCTAGTTTCATCCATCTCGTGATCGTCAAAATGAATCCACTAACAAGGTTGATCAAGTCTTGTTAACAAACTCATTCCGAATAACACGGAACCAGAGAAATTTCGAATAACACTAAGTTACCTCAACAGGGATATGAAAATCCCCAACAATAAGAATATCATACTTTTTCTTGACAGTATGGAGAGGAATTTCAAAACCTCCAAAAATAATAGTTGGAACTTTTTCAATAGAATTGATGCTATGAACTTGAGATTGTTTCCTCGGAAAGTGTACCGTATGCTCATTACCATTAACATGAAAAGTGACATTGCCTTTTTTGCAATCAATAACAGCCCCTGCAGTGTTCAAAAAAGGTCTACCAATAATGATAGACATACTATCGTCCTCAGGAATATCAAGAATAACAAAGTCCGTTAAGATGGTGACATTTGCAACCACAACGGGCACATCCTCACAAATACCCAGAGGTATAGCAGTTGATTTATCAGCCATTTGCAAAGATATTTCAGTAGGTGTCAACTTATTCAGTTCAAGTCTACGATATAAAGAAAGAGGTATAACATAACACCGGCTCCAAGATCACATAAAGCAGTTCTAACATAGTTTCGTTTAATGGAGCATGGTATAGTTGGTACCCATGGATCTCCAAGTTTCTTTGGTATTCCACCCTTAAAGGTTTAATTAGCAAGCATGGTGGAAATTCCATCTTTCGGTATCTTTCTTTTGTTTGTCATGATATCCTTCATATACTTAGCATAAGGATTTACTTTAAGCATATCAGTTAAGCGCATACGTAAGAAAATAGGTCTAATCATTTCAGCAAAGCGCTCAAAATCATCATCATCCTTTGTCTTGGATGGTTTAGGAGGAAAGGGCATGGGTTTCTGAACCCATGGTTCTCTTTCTCTACCGTGCTTCCTAGCAACAAAATCTCTCTTATCATAACATTGATTCTTTGATTGTGGGTTATCAAGATCAACAACAGGTTCAACCTCTACTTCATTGTTTTTGCTAGGTTGAGCATCAACATGAACATCATCATTAACACTATCACTAGGTTCATGTTCATCACCTGATTGTGTTTCAGCATCAGAGATAGAAATATCATTGGGCTTCTCAGGTGTGTCAACAGTAGGTTCACTAGAAGCATGCAAAGTCCTATCATCTTTCTTTTTCTTCTTTTTGGAAGAACTAGGTGCCTCTAAATTATCTCTCTGAGAATCTTGCTCCATTCTCTTAGGGTGGACTTCAGGATACAAAGGTTCCCGAGTCATTCTACCAGTTCTAGTAGCCACTCTAACAACAAAGTCATTCTTATTATTTAATTCATCAAGCAAATCATTTTGAGCTTTAAGAACTTGCTCAGCTTGAGTAGCAACCATGGAAGCATATTTGCTAACGAGGTGAAGTTCATCTTTAACTCTAGCCAGATTATCACTTACACGTCCTATCTCGAAAGCATTATTCTTTAACTCTCTACCAACATAAGCATTAAAACTTTCTTGTCTAGCCATAAAGTCATAAAATTCATCTAAGCAAGGGCTATGAAATTTAGTAGAGGGGATTTCAACTTTATCATATCTATAGAGAGAATTTACCTTTACTACCTGTGTCGGTTTATCAAGACAATGTGGTTCTTCAACAGGCGGTATATTAAGACCATGTATTTCTTCAATAGGTGGTAAATTCTTAACATCTTCAGCTTTAATACCTTTTTCTTTCATTGATTTCTTTGCCTCTTGCATATCTTCAGGACTCAGAAATAAAACACCTCTCTTCTTCGGAGTGGGTTTAGGAATAGGCTCAGGATTGGCTCAATTGGTTCAGGAATTGCCTCAGGAATTGGCTCAGGAAGAGTCCAATTATTTTCATTAGTCAACATATTATTCAATAGTAATTCAGCTTCGTCGACTGTTCTTTCCCTGAAAACACAACCAGCACAACTATCCAAGTAGTCCTTGGAAGCATCGGTTAGTCCATTATAAAAGATATCAAGTATTTCATTTTTCTTAAGAGGATGACCGGGCAAAGCATTAAGTAATCGGAGAAGCCTCCCCCAAGCTTGTGGGAGACTCTCTTCTTTGATTTGCACAAAATTATATATTTCCCGCAAGGCAGCTTGTTTCTTATGAGCAGGGAAATATTTAGCAGAGAAGTAATAAATCATATCCTGGGGACTACGCACACAACCAGGAGCAAGAGAATTATACCAAGTCTTAGCATCACCCTTTAATGAGAACGGAAATATCTTAAGGATATAAAAATAGCGAGACTTCTCATCATTAGTAAACAGGGTAGCTATATCATTCAACTTGGTAAGATGTGCCACAACAGTTTCAAATTCAAGGCCATAAAAAGGATCAGATTCAACTAAAGTAATAATCTCAGGATCAACAGAGAATTCATAATCCTTATCAGTAACACAGATAGGTGAAGTAGCAAAAGCAGGGTCAGGTTTCATTCTAGCATTAAGAGACTGCTGCTTCCATTTAGCTAATAATTTCTTAAGATCATATCTATCATTGCAAGCAAAGATTTCCCTAGCAGCTTCTTCATTCATAACATAACCCTTAGGAACAACAGGCAATACATAATCATTGGGAGAACCTTCATCATCACTATCATCAATAATAGCATCTTCAATATTTTCATTCCCCCTAACTCTAGCAAGTTGTTCATCAAGAAATTCACCTAATGGCAAAGTAGTATCACGCACAGAAGTAGTTTCATCATGCATAGCAGAAGTGGCATCATCAATAACATGCGACATATCAGAATTCATAGCAGTAGCAGGTTTAGGTGTCGCAAGCCTACTAATAACGGAAGGAGAATCTAGTGCAGAGCTAGATGGCAGTTCCTTACCTCCCCTCGTAGTTGAGGGTAAAATCTTGGTTTTAGCGTCTTTCAAGTTCTTCATAGTGATCAATAGATATAAATCCCAAGTGACTCAGAGAATAGAGCTATGCTCCCCGGCAACGGCGCCAGAAATTAGTCTTGATAACCCACAAGTGTAGGGGATCACAACAGCTTTCGAGGGTGAAGTACAACCCAAATTTATTGATTCGACACAAGGGGAGCCAAAGAATATTCTTGAGTATTAGTAGTTGAGTTTTCAATTCAACCACACCTGGATACCTTAGTATCTGCAGCAAGGTATTTAGTAGCAAAGTAGTATGATAGTAATGGTAACGGTGGCCAAAGGTAAAGATAAATATTTTGGGGTTTTTGTAGTAGTTGTAACAGTAGCAACGGAAAAGTAAATAAGCGAAGAACAATATGTGAAAAGCTCGTAGGCAATGGATCAGTGATGAATAATTATGCCGGATGTGATTCCTCATGTAATAGCTATAACATAGGGTGACACAGAACTAGCTCCAATTCATCAATGTAATGTAGGCATGTATTTCGTAAATTGTCATACATGCTTATGGAAAAGAACTTGCATGACATCTTTTGTCCTACCCTCCCATGGCAGCGGGGTCCTAGCGGAAACTAAGGGATATTAAGGCCTCCTTCTAATAGAGAACCTGACCAAAGAATTAACACATGGTGAATACATGAACTCCTCAAACTACGGTCATCACCGAGAAGTATCCCGATTATTGTCACTTCGGGGTTGTCGGATCATAACACATAATAGGTGACTATAGACTTGCAAGATAGGATCAAGAACACACATATATTGATGAAATCATAATAGGTTCAGATTTGAAATCATGGCACTCGGACCCTAGTGACAAGCATTAAGCATAGCAAAGTCATAGCAACATCAATCTCAGAACATAGTGGATACTAGGGATCAAACCCTAACAAAACTAACTTGATTACATGGTAAATCTCATCCAACCCATCACCGTCCAGCAAGCCTATGATGGAATTACTCACTCACGGCAGTGAGCATCATGAAATTGGTGATGGAGGACGGTTGACAATGATGATGGCGACGAATCCCCCTCTCCGGAGCCCCGAACAGACTCCAGATCAGCCCTCCCGAGAGAGATTAGGGCTTGGCGGCGGCTCCGTGTCGTAAAACACGATGAAACTTTCTCTCTGATTTTTTTCTCCGCGAGACGGGATATATGGAGTTGGAGTTGAGGTCGGTGGAGGTCCAGGGGGCCTATAGGGGGGCGCCCCCTGTCTCGTGGACAGGCCCTGGGCCCCCTTGTATATTTCTTTCGCCCAGAAATTCATATTAATTCCAAAAAGTGCCTCCGTGGATTTTCAGGACATTCCGAGAACTTTTCTTTTCTACACATAAAACAACATCATGGCAGTTCTGTTGAAAACAGCGTCAGTCTGGGTTAGTTTCATTCAAATCATGCAAGTTAGAGTCCAAAACAAGGGCAAAAGTATTTGGAAAAGTTGGTACGTTGGAGACGTATCAAGGACAGATCAACTCCAAGTACTTTCACTAAGGGAGCGGCTAGAACTACTAGTTTGACTCACATACAGATTGAAGAGACTTATTCAAGGAAATATGGCTTTCACTAAGGTCTTCACGTGAACAACAAAAAAGAAGGAAAAGTGGAAGAAGAAAAATTGGCTGTGGCGATTGCTGTCCCTAGAACGACATCAACTAAGGCGCGCGTCGCATATAAAAAAGAGAAAAGGGAAGTGGATACAAACACGAGCCAGAACTGGATACAGCATTGACCTGGCTTCCGTGCTACCTCCCTGGACCGGTGTCTCCTTTGGTCCGCTATCGTCGACCCCCCCGTGGCTCGCTCCCGCGGCCTCTCCGCTCTGCCCGCTACCGGAGCATCGCCGGTCCGCCCCTCCGCCGCAGACTTGCCGGGGCCCTCCAAGCCATCTCCACTACTGACCAACACCATGGCCGCCTCAAGCTCCATGGGCATCATGTTGTCCCTGTTTCATCAAGTTGCCGCCCGCCGCTTTGCTGCAGCCTGAGTCGCCGCCCCGGTCGAGTCGCCTTGGCTGGCCAAATTGCCGCTCGCCTCAAGATGGTTCGCTCCATCGCTGGGACGAGTTGGTCGTCCGCCCTTGAGACGTTAAGCCGCCGCACTTTGGGTCCGTCGCTGTGACGAGCATGTAGCTCTACTTCTAAGCCGCCTGCATCACCCTTGCCTTCGCCTTTGCTATGCCCGCCTGCAGCCGCTTCGGGCTGGAACTCATGCCTCATCGCGCCAGGCTGAGCTGCTGCCGCCTCTGCTGCAAATCTGCAGCTTTGCCCCGGTCTTGTACAGCCGCTACTGCAAGCTTGCCTGGACGGCGACTCTCTGCTGAATCAGGCCTGCCTCAACTCGCCTTTGACGTGTGTCGCTCCTGCGCCGGGTCGCCGCTCCAGTCTTGAGTCAAGGTTCCTACTCGCGCCTCTCAGCGATGCTTCCACTGGCGTCGCCCGCTCTGTACCGCGTCGAACTACCAACGTCCGTGCGGCGTTGCAAGTCGCCAAGGATCAGGCTTTGAGGCTGAAGCTCACTTCAAAATCCTGAAGAATTTTCACCACATCGCTTCAAATATGCAAACCAACATACGTCAATTATCAAGTGGTCATCTGGTACTAATTGAGCGAAGCAAGTCCAGTTGCGGAGTGGTATTCCTTGAGCACTGTTTATATAAAGGCCATGTTGAGAAGTACGCCCAAGTTCTATGCGTTGTTTGAGGGGCATGACTCACTTACTAACTGGCTGCATGCCAGGATATCTCTTTGGACGTGAAGGCTATTGCTATGTCTTGAGCTTGCGTTGGTTTTCCTTGAAGAGGAAAGGGTGATGCAGCACAGTAGCGTAAGTATTTCCCTCAGTTTTTGAGAACCAAGGTATCAATCGAGTAGGAGGCTCCTCACAAGTCCCACGCACCTACACAAACAAACAAAGAACTCGCAACCAACACAATAAAGGGGTTGTCAATCCCTTCACGGCCACTTGCGAAAGTGAGATCTGATAGAGATAATATGATAAGATAAATATATATTTTGTATTTTATAATATAGATTGGAAAAGTAAGATGCAAATAAAAGTAGATTGAAAGATTATATGATAAAAGATAGACCCAGGGGCCATAGGTTTCACTAGTGGCTTCTCTCAAGATAGCATAAGTATTACGGTGGGTGAACAAATTACTGTCGAGCAATTGATAGAAAAGCGAATAATTATGAGATTATCTAGGCATGATCATGTATATAGGCATCACGTCCGTGAAAAGTAGACCGACTCCTCCCTGCATCTACTACTATTAGTCCACACATCGACCGCTATCCAGCATGCATCTAGAGTATTAAGTTCATAAGAACAGAGGAACGCATTAAGAAAGATGACATGATGTAGAGGGATAAACTCATGCAATATGATATAAACCCCATCTTTTTATCCTCGATGGCAACAATACAATACGTGCCTTGCTGCCCCTGCTGTCACTGGGAAAGGACACCGCAAGATTGAACCCAAAGCTAAGCACTTCTCCCATTGTAAGAAAGATCAATCTAGTAGGCCAAACCAAACTGAAAATTCGAAGGGACATGCAAAGATAACTCAATCATACATAAAAGAATTTAGAGGAGATTCAAATATTTCTCATAGATAAACTTGATCATAAACCCACAATTCATCGGATCTCGACAAACACACCGCGAAAAGAGTTACATCAAATAGATCTCCAAGAAGATCAAGGAGAACATGATATTGAGATTCAAAGAGAGAGAAGAAGCCATCTAGCTAATAACTGTCGACCCGAAGGTCTGTGGTAAACTACTCCCAACTCATCAGAGAGGCTATGGTGTTGATGTAGAAGCCCTCCATGGTGGATTCCCCCTCCGGCAGAGCGCCGGCGACGGCTCCAAGATAGGATCTCGCGGATACAGAAGGTTACGGTGGTGGAAATATCTTTTTGTGGTCGCCTTTGATGGTTTCGGGGTACGTGGGTATATATAGGAGGAAGAAGTACGTCGGTGGACACCCGAGGGGCCCACGAGATAGGGGGCGCGCCCAGTAGGGGGGGCGAGCCCTCCACCCTCGTGGCCGCCTTGGCAGCTTCTTGACTTGAACTCCAAGTCCTTTGGATCACGTTCATTCCAAAAATCACGCTCCCTAAGGTTTCATTCTGTTTGGACTCAGTTTGATATTCCTTTTCTTCGAGACACTGAAATAGGCAAAAAAAACAGCAATACGGGCTGGTGCTCCAGTTAGTAGGTTAGTCCCAAAAATGATATAAAAGTGGAAAGTAAAGCCCATAAACATCCAAAACGGGTAATATAATAACATGGAACAATCAAAAATAATAGATATGTTGGAGACGTATCAAGCATCCCCAAGCTTAATTCCTACTCGTCCTCGAGTAGGTAAATGATAAAAACAGAATTTTTGATGTGGAATGCTACCTAGCATTTTAATCAATGTAGTTCTCTTTATTGTGGCATGAATGTTCAGGTGCAAATGATTCAAAATAAAAGTTCATATTGACATAATAAATAGTAATACTTCAAGCATACTAATCAAAGCAATCATGTCTTCTCAAACTAACATGGCTATAGAAAGTTCATCCCTACAAAATCATATAGTTAGGCTATGCTTCATTTTCATCACACAAAATACTCCCTTCAAGCACAACCCCGGTTTCAGCCAAGCAATTGTTTCATACTTTAGCAATCTCAAACTTTTTTCAACTTTCACGCAATACATGAGCGTGAGCCATGGATATAGCACTATGGGTGGAATAGAATATAATGATGGGGATTGTGTGGAGAAGACAAAAAATGGAGAAAGTATCACATTGATGAGGATCATCAACGGGCTATGTAGATGCCCATTAATTGATGTCAACATGAGGAGTAGGGATTGCCATGCAACGGATGCACTAGAGCTATAAATGTGTGAAAGCTCAACAAAAGAAACTAGTGGGTGTGCACCCAAGTTGCTTGCTCACGAAGACCTAGGGCATTTGAGGAAGCCCATCGTAGGAATATACAAGCCAAGTTCTATAATGAAAAATTCCCACTAGTATATGAAAGTGATAACATATGAGACTCGCTATATGAAGAACATGGTGCTACTTTGAAGCACAAGTGTGGAAAAAGAGATAGTAACATCCCCCCCCCCCCTTTTCTTTTTTGGGCCTTTTTTTCTTTTTGGCCTTTCTTTTTTTGGCCTTTCCTTTTTTTTATTTTTGGCCTTTCTTTTTTTCCTTTAGGGACAATGCTCTAATAATGATGATCATCACACTTCTATATATTTACAACTCGTGAATTAGAACTCGAAACTAGAACAAGATATGACTCTACATGAATGCCTCCGGCGGTGTACCGGGATGGGCAATGAATCAAGAGTGACATGTATGAAAATTTATGCATGGTGGCTTTGCCACAAATACGATGTCAACTACATGATCATGCAAGGCAATATGACAATAGTAATGTGTGTCATGATCATTGCAACAAGTAATAGGCATAGCAAAACTAGCATCCCCAAGCTTAGGGTTTTGCATATTATTAGCACAATTGACATCAAGAGAATTTATAGTAACATCATTGCAATCATGCTTTTCATTGAAGTAACTACCAAGTATGGGTGCAATAGCAACGATCTCATGTTTAACATAAGGAACTATAGCAAATTCATCTTCATAAATATTGGCATCATGGCCACAAGAATAGCAAGCATCATGTTCATCAAGGGATATTTCAATCAAATCATTGGAATCATTATCTATAGATTCATATCATTATTTTCTTCCAAAGCAACATTCATTCTCTCAATAAATTCTTTGACATAGACATTATGAGCATAGTTTTCATAGAAATATTTAAGTATGTCAAAACTTTCAGATTCGTAGAGAGTAATATCATACTCTTCAAACAAAGAGCAATTTCATAAGCACCCTTAAAAGCAAAAAATTCTTCAATTTGTTCGATATCATAGTAACTGTAAAGACCCTTTGCATAAGAAGATAATATTTCATTTTCATTGAACTCACATAGGTAGGGAAGGTGTTTTTTAGGGTTCTTAGAGCAACAAGTCAAATCACAAATTTCACAAAGATTCCAAGCATAACACATCAATATGTTTATTTGATCCCATAAGAGTCTCCCTTTTTCAGACAAACAATGACGCACAAAATGAGCATGCTCATCTAAAGATTTCCCATCAACTAGGCTAGTTGGGTTCAGCACGAGCGCATAAGCATCAAAGATGATCCAAGTAGAACACTTTAAGTGGATCCATATCAATAGGTTTTTAGCAAGCAAAGATGCAAGCACATAGAAGGCACATGGAGACACAAGCAAACAAAAAGGCAAGCGAAAGAGAGAGGAGATTGGGAAAGAGAGGGCAAAAACAGCAAAGGTGAAGTGGGGGAGAGGAAAATGAGAGGCAAATGGCAAATAATGTAAATGCGAGGGAGATGAGTTTGTGATGGGTACTTGGTATGTCTTGACTTGAGCGAAGACCTTCCCGGCAACGGCGCCAGAAATCCTTCTTGCTACATCTTGAGCTTGTGTTGGTTTTCCTTGAAGAGGAAAGGGTGATGCAGCACAGTAGCGTAAATATTTCCCTCAGTTTTTGAGAACCAAGGTATCAATCCAGTAGGAGGCTCCTCACAAGTGCCACGCACCTACACAAACAAACAAAGAACTCGCAACAAACGCAATAAAGGGGTTGTCAATCCCTTCACGGCCACTTGCGAAAGTGAGATCTGATACAGATAATATGATAAGATAAATATATTTTTGGTATTTTATAACATAGATTGGAAAAGTAAAGATGCAAATAAAAGTAGATTGAAAGCTTATATGATAAAAGATAGACCCGGGGGCCATAGGTTTCACTAGTGGATTCTCTCAAGATAGCATAAGTATTACGGTGGGTGAACAAAATTACTGTCGAGCAATTAATAGAAAAGCGAATAATTATGAGATTATCTAGGCATGATCATTTATATAGGCATCACGTCCGTGACAAGTAGACCGACTCCTCCCTACATCTACTACTATTACTCCACACATCGACCGCTATCCAGCATGCATCTAGAGTATTAAGCTCATAAGAACAGAGTAACGCATTAAGAAAGATGACATGATGTAGAGGGATAAACTCATGCAATATGATATAAACCCCATCTTTTTATCCTCGATGGCAACAATACAATATGTGCCTTGCTGCCCCTGCTATCACTGGGAAAGGACACCGCAAGATTGAACCCAAAGCTAAGCACTTCTCCCATTGCAAGAAAGATCAATCTAGTAGGCCAAATCAAACTGAAAACTCGAAGAGACTTGCAAAGATAAATCACTCATACATAAAAGAATTCAGAGGAGATTCAAATATTTCTCATAGATAAACTTGATCATAAACCCACAATTCATCGGGTCTCGACAAATACATCGCAAAAAGAGTTACATCAAATAGATCTCCAAGAAGATCAAGGAGAACATGGTATTGAGATTCAAAGAGAGAGAAGAAGCCATCTAGCTAATAACTATGGACCCGAAGGTTTGTGGTAAACTACTCACAACTCATCAGAGAGGCTATGGTGTTGATGTAGAAGCCCTCCGTGGTGGATTCCCCCTCTGGCGGAGCGCCGGCGACGGATCCAAGATGGGATTTCGCGGATACAGAAGGTTACGGTGGTGGAAATAGCTTTTCGTGGTTGCCTTTGATGGTTTCAGAGTACGTGGGTATATATAGGAGGAAGAAGTACGTCGGTGGACGCCTGAGGGGCCCACAAGATAGCGGGGGGCGCCCAATAGGAGGGGGCACGCCCTCCACCCTCGTGGCCACCTCGGCAGCTTCTTGACTTGCACTCCAAGTCCTGTGGATCACGTTCGTTCCAAAAATCACGCTCCTGAAGGTTTCATTCCATTTGGACTCCGTTTGATATTCCTTTTCTTCGAAACACTGAAATAGGCAAAAAAAATAGCAATACGTGTTGGGCCTCCGGTTAGTAGGTTAGTCCCAAAAATGATATAAAAGTGTAAAGTAAAGCCCATAAACATCCAAAACAGGTAATATAATAGCATGGAACAATCAAAAATTATAGATACATTGGAGACGCATCAGCTATCATTTGGTCAAAAGTGTTGTGCAATCACTTCATCCGGGTCATACATCAGGTGATACCCATCCTATTTATTTCAGACAATAATTTGTTTGTGAACTGTTACTCTGGCTCGTGATATTTTTTGCAAGACAATTATTCACTGCAAGAGCGATTATCATACCATGGATATAAAGCTCGCGACAATTATTGTACACCAGCATCCGATGGCACTGAAAGTGTGTTATATCGACTAGAGGGGGCTGAATAGGCGATTTTTATGAATTCTTCACTGAGGAATTTGCTGGTGAGGAAAATCCTAAATGAAGAACTACTTGCAGTGGAATAAGTACTTAGAAAGGAACATAACAGAACACAAGCATAGTCATCATGATGAAATGAAGACAAGCACAGAGTACACAAAGCGTAAACACAGGATAACACAAGGAAGAAGACGGACAGACTGAAGAAATAGAACTGAGGAAATTGAGAAAGTCTTCAGTCAATGTCTTCAAACAGATTTGAACAGGCATAGAACAACATACATGAGGAAATGAAAGAGTTGAGGAGATAGAACCAGTTAGCTCGGTGAAGACAATGATTTGGTAGACCAGTTCCAACTGCTGTCTCAGTTGTACATCTGGTTGGAGAGGCTGAGTATTTAAACTCGAGGACACCCAGTCCCGGACACACAGTCCTCACCGTATTCTCCTTGATCTAAGGTCACACAGACCTCGCCCAATCACTCGTGGTAAGTTTTCAGGTGACTTCCGAACCTTCACAAACTCGGTCACTTGGCGATCCACAATTCCTCTTGGATGCTCTAGACCTTGACGCCTAACCGTCTGGAAGAAGCACAATCTTCAAAGGAAACAAGCGTCGGATCCACGCAGGATCAATCTCTTTAGTGATGCTCAATCACTTGGGGTTTTGTAGGTTTGGGTTTGGGATTTCCTCACTTGATGATTTTCAATCAAAGTCCTCGGAGGATGGGTTGCTCTCAAATGACAAGTGTCAGTTTCTCTCGGAGCAGCCAACCAACTAGTGGTTGTAGGGGGCGGCTATTTATAGCCAGGGAGCAGCCCGACATGATAAGACATAAATGCCCTTGATTGATATGACCGTTAGGTGGGTAGATATTTTGGGACAGCTGGCGTGTAGCACAGCAACGGTCAGAATATTTGAGGTTCGAATTCCTCAGGGCTATCATGTTCCTCACTTCATAGGCAATCCACATTGGCGAATTCCTAACTCTTCAGTCAGAACAAATTCCTCAGAGACCAGAAGAACTTCGTCTCTGTCACTGAAGAATATGACTGAACTGTGCAAGATTTCCAATGGCTTCACTCGAAGGGATTGGTAGGTGTAGGATTTTACTTGAGCATCACATGGAAATTTTTCCTTAGTATTTCCTCGACCCCCTTTAATAGTACAGTGTTTCCTATGACTCAAGAAAGAGAAAATGACACAGTAAAAACAAGAGTCTTCATGCTTCATCTTCCTCGAAAGATTACCAAGTCTTCAAGGTCACACCAATTTCTTCACTTTCAAAGTCTTCAGAAATCCAAAGTCTTCAGTCGAAGAACTTCATTTTTAGGGGTCGGATTTCTCTGTAAATATCAAACTCCTCATAGACTGACAGACCTGTGTACACTCACAAACGCATCAGTCCCTTAACCTATAAGTCTTCAATACACCAAAATCACTAAGGGGCACTAGATGCACTTACAATCTCCCCCTTTTTGGTGATTGATGACAATATAGGTTAAGTTTTCAACGGGGATAAACATGTGAAAAGTAAATACTGATTTTGAGGAATTTGATTGCAAGATATAGAAGAACTCCCCCTGAAGATTGCATCGTGAGGAATTTGCTTTTGAAGCAATGCATACTTGAAGAGTATAATCATGGAGATCTCCCCTATATCTTGTAATTCATACATGCATTTGATATATGATATGAAGAATTTGAAATGCATGATGAAATATGGTGACTGATGTTCTTCAGCATGCATGCATTAACATTAAAGAGGAATAAGCATGCAGAAGAACACATCAAAAGTATCAGGTCACCATAGAGTTTAAGTTACAACTCGATCCAGCAAAGTCATCAGAAGAACGAGAGTTGTAACTTAGCAAAAAACGCCCATATAAGATAGACCCGCTTGAAGACTAACTCAAATTTCTCCCCCTTTATCATCGAATGACCAAAAGGGTTGAAACTGAGGACTAACGCCCCTGAAGAATATCATGATGATGGAGGAGCGCTAGGGTTGTCAGGGTCTTGAGTCGTTGTAGGGCCTGCTGCAGTGTCGTCCAAGTCTTCATGCTCGTCCATGGCGCGTGATGAAGAATATGAGCTGGCCACCAAGGAAGGAACCTTGACTTTCTTGAATCTCTTCGGTGGAGGTGCAGACCAGTCAAAGTCTTCCTTGAAGCCCATTTGCTTCAGATCTTCTTCACCGTATAGATGTGACAGAATAGCCCAGGTGCGATCAAACACTTCATGGAGGTAGTAGTGGTTTCTCTTCACTGCATTATGTGTAGAAGTCATGTTGTGAAGAATAGAGCCAAACTAACGCTTAACCCACTTGTGGTTCCGGTCGACCTTCTGGTGAAGACTTATAAGCAGTTCACGGTCAATCATCACGCGAGGAGCAGTAGCTTGAGGACTTGTCTTGGTAGCATTGGCGGCAATATCATGAGTGGCAGAGTCATCATTGGTGGAGTAAGATGCAGCTTTGCGGAACTGACCATCCAATGGACGAATGCCTTCATCGATAATAGCAGGTGCCTTGCCCATTCCCTCAGATGAGGAATATGTCCTATTGAGGACTTCAATCAGGGGCAAGTAGCTGCCATGGTTAAGAGTATCAGCCTTGTAGTTGAGTGAAGACCTTGATCTGAGGAATCTCATGATCCATGGAGCATAAGGCTTCAGCTCAAACGATGAAAGTGCAACATTCGCTAGAGTCCTCATGAAGAAATCATGGTAATTGATAGGGATACCATGCATGATGTTGAAGAGCATATTCTTCATCATCCCCACAATTTCTTCATCTGATGAATCATGACCTTTGATTGGACTGATAGTCTTTGTCAGAATGCGATAGATGGTCCTTGGTACATACAGCAAATCCTTCACAAGGAATTTGGTCCTTTGAACTTGTCCAGGCTTCAGCGGCTTCATGAGCACTTGCATATAGTGGTCAGTGAGTTCAGGTTCATCATACAGACAATGAGCGCCATCTGGTGGAGGACTGATTGGCAAGGCATGAAGCAATTCAGAGGCTGGTGCCTTGTAATGAGCGTTTTCTGTCATCCAGTCCAACACCCAGGAGTTGATGTCATGTGCTTCGCCAGTGATAAGCAGCATCGCATAGAATTGAAGAATTAGCTCTTAATTCCAGTCAACAATGTCAGTGCAGAAGTTAAGTAGACCTGCATCGTGAAGCATACTGAGAACCGGCGTGAAGCAAGGCATAGATTCCATGTCCACATGAGGAATGTGCTCGTGGTCGAAGACTTTGTCCTTGTCAAAGAGAACTGAGGAATAGAAGTTGGCCTGGCTGGCAGTCCAGAAGCGCTTCCTTCTATGATGAGCATTGTCATATGGGTTGAATTCAGTGAAGAATACGTGCTCGCTGAAGAAATCATCAGCCTTGAATTTTGGCTTCTTGGAGAAGGGATTCTTTGGCTTAGGTTGAGGGGTGTCAGTGATCTGCAGAACCACCTCAGGAATCGCAATCTCAGGTTCCTCATGCTGAGGAATTTCAAGTTCTTCTGCAGGTGCAGCCTGGGTCATCACTTCTTCATTCACATTTTCTTCAGCACTAGTGGCTACAATTACTTCATGGACAGACGGGGTTGCACGAGGTTCATCAGATCCCACCTGTACTTCAGTAGCGGCTGGGGACTGAGGAACAGCTTGGAGAGGAGTGAACAATGGAGAGTTGGGGTGCTGACTTTTCCAAAAGTCATCATTCAGTACTGGTGTGGTACATCCGATGTCCACATCCTCATCTTCCATTTCTTCAACACCTGCCTTTTCAGCAGTAAACTGAGGCATATGTGAGGAAATGACTGGGGTTGAAGAGATTCTATCCACTTCAATTTCTTCGTCCAACTGCTCTGTCGAAGCAGTAGAAGGAGTTTCTTCATCAGATTCATCAGGAATCACATAATCTTCACCAAAAGGAACAAGGTCCTTTGATGGCATTGATGAGACTAGAACGACATCAATTGGATTGTCAATTGAACTAATCAGAGTCTCATCTTCTTTGGAGCTGAAGAATTTGACGAAGCTGATGCCTTCCTCTTTTTCATCGCTGCATGTTCTGCAGCCTTGTTCTTCTTCACATATGATGCAGATGGAAGGCTTGAAGTTGGGGTAGGCGCAGGAGGTGCAGAGGACTTTGGTTCATTTACCTCAGGCACAACTGATGCAGTTGTCCTGAGTTGTTCACTTTCCTCGGGCGCATCACTAGTGGATGCCCTGGCAATACCTTCAGCGGCTGGAATGGAGTCATCAACCCTGGTATTCTCATTTTCTTCAGCAGCCAGACTGACATCAGCGGTGCTGGCATGTTCTTCAGTAGGCTGGGCAGATGCTTCAGCATGAGGAATTTCAACATGCACCGGAGCAGCAGCAGTTGAAGTAAATGTCTTCGTCAAATTGACGAACCGAACCTTTGCACCCTTCCAATCAGCATAGTACCGATTGAAATCATCACCCAAATGCTTGATTTCAGCTTGTACAGCAATGAGTTGTTCAGGAGTAAGAGTGAGGACATTGTCCTTGAGGTAGCGCTATTTCTTGTACTGCACTTTCTTCAGCCTTCGTCCTTCTTCATATTTCCACTTCTCTTCCTCAATGAAGTGAGTCAGAACATGACTTTGACCAGGAGTGAGGTTCATCTCCGGCAAAGGTGTAGTGGGGTCCTTGTGCCATAAGTCAATGAAATCAAGGATCAACTTGGGATCCAGCATTAGTGGCACATTGCTCCCTTTGGCTCTAGCGGCCTTGGCTTGCCTGTCCCTGATGATTTCAGCAAGTTCTTCATCATCAGCCTCATTGTCATCAGAGGGGATTTGGAAGGCAACCTGCTTCTTGTGAGGACTTGGGCGAAGGCCTCGTCCAGTAGTGGCCTTTTTCTTCAGCAGAGATAGACCGTCTGAGGAACTTGGTGCAGCAGTGGAGCTAGCAGATGCTCCTGAGGCAATAGAGATGCCTTGAGTCCTTTGGCACGTGGCGAGATGCACAGGTGCCGAAGATTTGGTTGGAGCAGCTGAAGACTTTGTCAGAGGAACTGAGGACTTTGGAGGAGGAGGAGGAGAAGACTGAGGAATTTGCCGTGAGGGCTTTGAAGATACTGGCCTTGAGGGCATTTCTGAGGAGCTTGGCTGTGAGGGCATTGAAGGAGAAGCACTGGACTTTTGGGCAGGCTTCTTTGGCATAGCCTTCCTGGGCTTACTACTAGAGGCCTCAGCAGCGTTAGCAGCAGCAGCATAATCTTCATTGAATTTCATCACTGCTTCCTTTTCTTGCTTGGCCAGTTTGGCCTGACGCCTAGCCCATTCAGTAGCATAGTCCTCACTGCGCTTGAGGCTGGTGGGATCTGCTAGTTGGCCAGGTCTCAATGGAGGTCTTGAGCATGGAGGGTTGAGCACAAATTTCTTCATGTACTTGGGAGTAACATACTTGTACTCCCTCCATTCTCGTGCCCATCTCCTCTCAATTCGTTGTATGCGCACCTTGCGCTGATTCTTGTCCTCCTTGCCAAACTTGGCCTCATTCGGAGTGCAGTATCCAGCATAAATATCCTCAAGTATTTCAAATGTTGTATTGACCTCTGGCCTCTTTCCTCCCTTCTGTGGCTTCTTACTGTTAGCCATTTTCTTCAGCTGAGGATGAACAACTGAAGTTTCTGAAGAGGTATGCAACTTTTCTTCAAGGAACGCTGCAAATGAGTTAAGTTGATGAGAACCTAGTGATTCAGCAGCGGACATGTGTACCTGTGAACAGAGTATAGTTGCGAGGAATTTGGAGAGGTCATATGCGTTCTCAGAAGATTTTCAAAAAAGAATAGGTTTGAGGAATTTGACCGATGAGTCTTGAAGAATTTTTCTAACGTTCTTTATCTTAGGTTCCAGAGTTGTACAGATTTGAAAATCCACACAATTGAGGAATCTTGAAGAAAATCATTGCTTAGAGAAACGAATCAAGAACAGATAACATGTGAGGTGTTTAGTGTGTGAAGATTTGAAGAATAAACACCTTTGAAGATTTTTAAGAAAATACATGAATCAAAGCGGGCAATAAAAGTAACTTTTAATTACCCGAAGTGAAGAACACAACGAACTGGGAAGTGTTGAGGTGAAGTTCGTCCATTCAGATCTTCCACGCCCTAACTCGGCAGAGGAAGACAACTACGGCGGCGGTGGAGTGAAGAAATCCGCAACCGGCGCGAGTACAATGGTGACGAGGTCGAGGCAGTGAAGCTCTTCCTCACCGGCGACGATGAAGTAGCAGCGGTGCTAGGGTTTGGGAAGATCGAGCGGGAGAGAGATCAAGCGGAGTAAAAGTGAAGTGAGGAAGAGGCAGGGGTATTTATAGCGGCAGTGAAAAACTGTGCGCCCGAAGATTTCGGACGAACGTGACCCTGGCCCTTCTCATTCACATGACATGTGTCACCCACGTACTGTGAGGTGGTGATCTTGCAGGATCGTGGGTGAATAGATAAGTCTTTTATCGTGGAATGCGGAACGGTTTGAGCGGCAAAGCCGAAAATTCAGATAATATTTTTTTAAGTTTCCGTTCACAATTTCTTCAGTTGTCAAGGACACAGTGAAGATTTTGAACGAGTTTCAAATCAGAACGCACATGAAGAATTTGTGAAAAGATTAGATTGAGTTTAGCATAGAGGGGGAAGGGTCCGATCACATTCACTTAGCGAAAAAAGTCAACTTGAAGAATTAGCAATAAGTGAATGCTGTAGAGGAAATAAAACTCATATATATATATATATATATTCAAATGAAGAACAACACTGGAAAGAGTGAAGACCATGCAAAGTTGAAGAATTTGAAAACACTAATGAATTTCAAAAACAAAGAAAAACTCAAATTGAAGATTTTTCAACTTTGGGTGGTGGCGTAACCCACCGTATAAGAAATCTGATTTCAGACACCACGTACAATTGTCGTAGGGCTCTGAGAATCAATTTCTTCATTAATTTCTTCACACTTAGAGGGTTAGTCTTCATTGATTGAAGAAAAACGTTACTTCGTGTGTTGCCCATCTAAGTCATCAAGTCAGCATAAGTGTTAGGATGAGTGTCCATTTCAGAGAACATTCGAAGATTCTAGGATATTTAGCTCACACCGCAACTTGCTAAATCTCTTCTCATCCAAGGGCTTAGTGAAGATATCGGCCAGCTGATCTTCAGTGCTTGCATGGAAGATGGAGATATCGCCCTTCAACACATGATCACGAAGAAAATGATGACGAATCCAGATGTGCTTTGTCTTTGAGTGCTGAACTGGGTTGCGAGAAATCTTGATAGCGCTCTCATTGTTGCAGTAGAGAGGCACATTCTTCACGTTGATGCCATAGTCCTTGAGTGTTTGCTTCATCCATAGTAATTGAGCACAGCACGATCCAGCAGCAATGTACTCAGCTTCTACAGTGGAGAGAGATATGCAGTTATGTTTCTTCGAGGACAAATAGACCAAAGATCGTCCGAGGAAATGGCATGTGCCTGATGTTGACTTGCAGTCCACGCGATCGCCAGCATAGTTACAGTCTGAATATCCAATGAGATCAAATGAAGAGCCCTTGGGATACCATAATCCAAGTGTTGGTGTGTGAGCTGGACATCGAAGAATATGCTTCACAACCTTATGGTGTGATTCCTTCGGTGTAGCTTGAAATCGGGCACACATGCAAACACTAAGCATAATATCTGGCCTAGATGCACATAGGTACAATAAAGAGCCAATCATGGAGCGGTATACCTTTTGATCGAAGTCTTGACCATTTTCATCAGTGCATAGATGGCCATTTGTGGGCATTGGAATTTTGACCCCTTTGCTGTCTTGCATGCCGAATTTCCTCAATACATCTTTGAGGTATTTCTCCTGAGATATGAATATGCCATTGCGCTGTTGACGAATTTGAAGACCTAAAAAAAATTCAATTCTCCCATCATAGACATTTGATATTCTTCACTCATCATATAGGCAAATTCATCACCATAACGTTGGTCAATATAGCCAAAGATAATATCATCAACATATATTTGGCACACAAACAGTTCATCATCATAAGATTTAGTGAAAAGAGTTGGGTCGAGTGAACCGGGTTTGAAACCTTTCTTCATGAAGAATTCCTTCAAAGTATCATACCACGCCCGAGGGGCTTGCTTGAGGCCATACAGGGCCTTGTTGAGTCTGAAGACTTTGTCAGGATTCTTTGGATCTTCAAAACCTGGGGGTTGAGCAACATATACTTCTTCCTCAAGCTTACCATTGAGGAATGCACTTTTCACATCCATTTGATATAAGGTGATATTATGATGGTTAGCGTAAGCAAGTAATATGCAAATAACCTCAAGTCTAGCAATAGGTGCAAAAGTTTCATCAAAATCAATTCCTTTAACCTGTGTGTAGCCTTGAGCTACAAGCCGTGCCTTATTCCTCACCACAAGGCCATTTTCATCTTGCTTGTTGCGGTAGATCCACTTTGTGCCAATGATGTTGTGCTTGCGAGGATCTGGACGTTTGACCAATTCCCAGACATTGTTGAGCTCGAACTGATGTAATTCTTCTTGCATAGCCTGAATCCACTCAGGCTCCAGAAATGCTTCATCTACCTTAGTGGGCTCTGAGATAGAGACAAAAGCAAAGTGCCCACAAAAGTTAGATAAATGTGAAGATTTTGAGCGCGTGAGAGGACCTGGTGCTTCAATTTCATCAATGATCTTCTCGATTTGCACTTCGTTAGCAATGCGAGGATGAGTGGGTTGTCTTCGAGGAATTTGATCAGCATTCCCTTCAGGAGCATTTTCTTCAGCACCATTTTCTTCAGGTGCGCCAGCCCGGTGATCATCACGATCTGGAATGAATTCTTCAGCAGATTATTCGGTAGGAATGACATCCTCAGTAGCCTTGAACTTGATAGAATCCTCAGGTGCTGGTTCATCTATCACAGAAGGTAGGTGCTCTCTTTGCGAGCCATTAGTTTCATCGAACCGCACATCTACAGTTTCAACAACTTTGTGAAGAACGCTGTTGAAGACTCTGTAGGTGTGCGAGTCCTTTCCATAACCAAGCATAAAACCTTCATGTGCTTTCGGTGAGAATTTGGAAGTGTGATGAGGATTTCTAATCCAACATTTAGCACCGAAGACTTTGAAATAACTCACATTGGGCTTTTTGTCAGTGAGGAGTTCATACGCAGTTTTCTTGAAGAATTTGTGAAGATATACCATGTTGATGACGTGGCATGCAGTATCAATTGCCTCAATCCAGAAGTGACGAGGCGTCTTGTATTCATTAAGCATAGTGCGAGCCATTTCAGGGAGGGTTCTGTTCTTGCGCTCCACGACGCCATTCTGCTGAGGAGTATAAGGAGCAGATAACTCATGAGTAATACCAAGTTCATCGAGATAGCCATCTAGACCGGAATTCTTGAACTTGGTCCCATTGTCAGTTCTGATGTGCTTGATCTTCACACCAAAGTTGGTTGAAGCCCTCGAGGAAAATCGTTTGAAGACTTCCTGCACTTCATGTTTGTAAGTAGCAATGTGCACCCATGTGTAACGAGAATAATCATCAACAATAACAAATCCATATTGAGATGCATCATTCAGAATTGCAGAATAGTGGTTAGGACCAAAGAGATCCATGTGAAGCAATTCAAATGGTCGAGTGGTAGTCATGACAGTCTTCGCTGGATGCTTAGCCTTTGTCATCTTTCCAGCTTCACAAGCTCCGCATAAGTGATCCTTGAGGAATTTGACATTCTCAATGCCAATGACATGCTTCTTCTTCGCAAGCGTGTGCAGATTCCTCATGCCAGCATGACCAAGTCGTCGATGCCATAGCCAACCTTCTGAAGCTTTTGCAAGTAAGCACACGGCTGGTTGCGGTCCTGTAGAGAAATCAACAATATACAGATCTCCTCTCCTAAAGCCTTTGAAGACTTTGGAATGGTTAGCTTCCATGATCACAACACAATGATATCTTCCAAAGACAACAACCATATCGAGATCACAAAGCATTGAGACAGACATGAGGTTGTATCCTAAGGACTCGACAAGCATGACTTTGTCCATGTGTCGATCCTTTGAGATTGCAACCTTAGCTAGACCCAATACCTGACTTTTGCCTTTGTCAGCGAAGATGATATGCTTCAGATGTGACGGTGATAAAGGAGCATCCATCAATAGATTCTTGTCACCTGTCATGTGATTTGTACATCCACTATCGAGGACCCACTCGTTTGCTTTGGGTTGATCATCCTGCAGATGAATTAGTACAACTTACGAACTCATATATTTCATCAGTGAAGAATATGACATCAATATCATCAGATCAATTTCATCAAGAAATAGCATAGATAATTCAGTATGAGGACGTGAGAAATGAAAATTCATTTCTTCATGATTAGCCTGCGTCCTTTCAGGCACAGTTCAGGTCTCCAGCAAATTCTTCAGTCGTTTTGAGCATGACTGGAGACCTGACCCTGCAAAAGAGATTAGTTCTTTTTCTTCACCACTCACATTTGGAGGGGTGGCAAAGAATTCATCACTCTGCGAGCACCATATGAGAAAGGTGGCATAGATGTCAGTCCGCTTCGTTTCACATAAGAGGGGTTAGGGTAGGCATATGAATAAGCACAGAAATTCTTCGAGGACTTATGAACATAATGATTTGAAGAATAATGTTCATATTCATAGCCCTTAGCTTTACCCTGCGAAACAGAGGGGTTAGGACAATGATGATCATATGAGGACTTTGATCCATTTGAGGAATTGGATCCATGTGAAGAATTAGGTCCATATGAAGAATTGGATCTGGGGTTCCTGTTCTTCACTGGTGGTGTCATGAGGACATTCACTTGAAGACTTTCAAGATAACTTTTGGGAACCCAGATTTTCTTCATAGGGGAACCGTTCCTGCAGTTAGTGCCAACATATCTAGCAAATACTTCACCATTCTGATTCTTGAACAGTTTATAGTTGGAGTCAAATGACTCATCAGAAAAATGAGGAGATTCACATGTAAAGCCAGATAAATTGGATGGATCAACTGGAGGTCCCTTTGCAGCAACCCATGAGGTTTTGGGGTACTGCTCAGGCTTCCAATATGTTCCATCGGCATTGAGTTTCCTCTCAAAGGCGATACCCTCTTTCCTAGGGCTCCTGTTGAGGATGCCCTTTGAGGCTTTTGCACATGCCTGTCGTGTACAATTCTTTCAGCCCTGCATCATTAGTAGTACTAGCAATGTCCTCAGATGATGAGTTAGTGATAGCAGAGACAGGTGAAGAATTTGTAACATTTGAAGCATTTGAACATTCAGGTGAAGAATTAGCAGATTCACGTTCAATGCACTTTAGACATGGAGGAACAAATTCTTCCTGAGTAGCATTGATTTGTTGAGCAAGTAATGAATCGCGCTCCTTCTAAAGATCTTCATAACTCACTCTTAGCTTCTCAAGATCTTGCTTTCTTTAAGAAATTCATAAGAAAGCTTCTCGTGATCAGATAAGACAGTGTTATGATGACCTTGAAGGTCGTCAAACTTGGAATGGAGTCTCTGAAGATTTTCAGTTAAGTCTTTAGTGCGGTCCATTTCATCACCCAACATATCATCACTTTTGTCTAGCATGTTTTGAAGCTTTTCAATAGCCTTTTGTTGTTTCACAGCAATCTTAGCAAGTTTAGAGTAGCTAGGCTTAAGATTTTCATCAGATTCGTCCTCACTTGATTCCGAGGAGGGGTATTTAGTTACCTTGGCACCCTTTGCCATGAAGCAATAGGTGGGAGCGTAGTCATATGCCTTCATCAGCATTGTTGGTGTTGCCATTTTCTTCAGAGTTGAAGATAGACTTGCTGACAAATGTGGTATCAAGAGCTAGACTTGCCACACCAGACTCAGACTCCTCGGATGCCTCCTCTTCCTCATGATCCTCAGATTCAGCCACAGAATCCATTTCCTTGCCAATGAATGCCCGAGCCTTCTTGGAGCTGCTCTTCTTGTTAGATGAAGACTTCGAGGATTTTGATGATGAAGACTTTGAAGATTTCTTCTTCTTCTTGGCATCATCAGAACCGTAATCCTTGTATTTCTTCTTCTTTAATTCCTTGTCCCGCTGAGGACAATCTTGAATGTAGTGACCAGGTTTCTTGCATTTGTGGCATAGCCTTTTCTTGTAGTCACCAGATGAGGAATCGTTGCTCCTTGAGGATTTTCCAAAGCGACCACGTCTTGAGAACTTTTGAAATTTCTTCACGAGCAGTGCTAGTTCCTGGCTCAGTTCTTCAGGATCACCAAGGCTGCTGCTAGAGTCTTCTTCCTCAGACTCAGAGACTGCCTTGGCCTTCAGAGCACGTGGCTTGCCATAGCTCGAACCATAGAGATCTCTCTTCTCATCAAGCTGGAACTCATGAGTGTTTAGCCTCTCGAGGATATCAGCGGGATCAAGTGACTTGTAATCAGCACGCTCTTGAATCATTAGTGCCAGAGTGTCAAATGAAGAATCGAGTGATCTCAGCAATTTCTTCACCACCTCATGGTCGGTGATGTCAGTGGCGCCAAGCGCTTGAAGCTCATTTGAGATATCAGTGAGGCGATCGAAGGTTTGCTGAACATTTTCATTGTCGAGTCTTTTGAAGCGGTTGAAGAGATTGCGAAGAACGTCAACACGAGAGTCACGTTGAGTTGAGACTCCTTCGTTTACTTTGGAGAGCCTATCCCAGATAAGCTTAGCAGTTTCCAAAGCACTCACTCTACCATACTGCCCTTTACTCAGATGGCCACATATGATATTCTTCGCTTGAGAATCGAGTTGCTTGAATCTCTTCACATCACCAGCATTCAGGGAAGGTGTGACTGAGGGAACACCATTTTCCACAACATACCAGAGATCGTTGTCAATTGCCTCAAGATGCATTCGCATCTTATTCTTCCAGTAGGGGTAGTCCGTGCCATCGAAGGTAGGACACCCAGCAGAGACCTTGATCATACCTGCGGTCGACATAACTAGAACTCCAGGTGGTTAAACCAAAATCACACAGAACAAGGGAGTACCTTGCTCTGATACCAATTGAAAGTGCGTTATATCGACTAGAGGGGGGTGAATAGGCGATTTTTATGAATTCTTCACTGAGGAATTTGCTGGTGAGGAAATTCCTAAATGAAGAACTACTTGCAGCGGAATAAGTACTCAGAAAGGAACATAACAGAACACAAGCATAGTCATCATGATGAAATGAAGACAAGCACAGAGTACAAAAAGCGTAAACACAGGATAACACAAGGAAGAAGACGGACAGACTGAAGAAATAGAACTGAGGAAATTGAGAAAGTCTTCAGTCAATGTCTTCAAACAGATATGAACAGGCACACAACAACATACATGAGGAAATGAAAGAGTTGAGGAGATAGAACCAGTTAGCTCGGTGAAGACAATGATTTGGTAGACCAGTTCCAACTGCTATCTCAGTTGTACATCTGGTTGGAGCGGCTGAGTATTTAAACTCGAGGACACCCAGTCCCGGACACATAGTCCTCACCGTATTCTTCTTGAGCTAAGGTCACACAGACCTCGCCCAATCACTCGTGGTAAGTCTTCAGGTGACTTCCGAACCTTCACAAACTCGGTCACTCGGCGATCCACAATTCCTCTTGGATGCTCTAGACCTTGACGCCTAACCGTCTGGAAGAATCACAGTCTTCAAAGGAAACAAGCATCGGATCCATGCAGGATCAATCTCTTCAGTGATGCTCAATCACTTGGGGTTTTGTAGGTTTGGGTTTGGGATTTCCTCACTTGATGATTTTCACTCAAAGTCCTCGGAGGATGGGTTGCTCTCAAATGACAAGTGTCAGTTTCTCTCGGAGCAGCCAACCAACTAGTGGTTGTGGGGGGCGGCTATTTATAGCCGGGGAGCAGCCCGACATGATAAGAGATAAATGCCCTTGTCTGATATGACCGTTAGGTGGGTAGATATTTTGGGACAGCTGGCGCGTAGCACAGCAACGGTCGGAATATTTGAGGTTCGAATTCCTCAGGGCTATCATGTTCCTCACTTGTAGGCAATCCGCACTGGCGAATTCCTAACTCTTCAGTCAGAACAAATTCCTCAGAGACCAGAAGAACTTCGTCTCTGTCACTGAAGAATATGACTGAACTGTGCGAGATTTCCAATGGCTTCACTCGAAGGGATTGGTAGGTGTAGGATTTTGAGTTGAGCATCACATGGAAATTTTTCCTTAGTATTTCCTCGACCCCCTTTAACAATATGGTGTTTCCTATGAATCAAGAAAGAGAAAATGAAACAGTAAAAACAAGAGTCTTCATGCTTCATGTTCCTCGAAAGATTACCAAGTCTTCAAGGTCACACCAATTTCTTCACTTTCAAAGTCTTCAGAAATCCAAAGTCTTCAGTCGAAGAACTTCATTTTTAGGGGTCGACTTTCTCTGTAAATATCAAACTCCTCATAGACTTATAGACCTGTGTACACTCACAAAAGAATCAGTCCCTTAACCTATAAGTCTTCAATACACCAAAATCACTAAGGGGCACTAGATGCACTTACAGGCACAGCATTGTTTAACAAATATATGTGCAAGTCGCCGCCTTTGTGGCCCAATTTTACATCAATACAATGCATGCGACTGACTCACCCGTCTGCGCGGCTCATGATGCCTGCAATTGACTTGCCCGTGCGGCTTACCACGCCTGTGATTGACTCGCCCGTCCGCGCCGGCTTACAACACCATGACCGACTCATCTGTTTGTACCGCCTCTGATGCTACGGTCGTCTTTACCGTCTGTCTCTCGCGGCCCGGTCTACATCAATACACCGGGCCGCGCATGTCCGCATGAGCTATTTATTGAGTATGAGCAAGTAACTGCTTGGGTAGCCCGGTTTTCTTCTAACAATTTGGAGGCAAATTATTATATATTATCATCCGCCATCTGCACTGGATGGCTCAATGGGCAGGCGCACAAGTCGCCGCCACTACAGTCTAGTTAACTTCAATCAACTAGTTGGAAGGAACCATTGGCCGAGTTGTTGACACGGCTCATGCAGGTTCATTTATAACCCATCGTAGTCACCTCAGCCTTCTCTGGATTCGCATCGCGCTATCAACACCAATGATATACACTTTATGCTATGGTCAAAATATGAAGAATCTCAAGCTAACTCTTTGAGTCGTCTTAAGACTCGGGGGATATGATGACATAACTCAGCAAATATTGCTAGTTTCAGCAAAAATCAAGAACCACGGGTCATTGGAGGGAAAATAACCCAGTCCCGAAGGCTACTGCTGCATTTAAAAAGGTGCCTGGCAAACCAAAATTTCCGGCTCAATGGAAGAGTTCCGGGTTATCAAAAGAATATCTTGTTTAAAATCCGGCTCAAGAGACATCTCTCTCCTACAAAGCTTTGAAGCTTTCAATATCCGGTTTAAAGTCCCGGTTTAAAAGAATCAATCTCTCGCAAGCTCGAGTTCTAAGAAAAATTAAAGGTTGCCAAGGAGAACTTGCTGCCATGATGCACGGTTCAAAAATGGGTATCCTGCCTTATGGGCTTATCTTATTATGGTCATTTGGTGGCTTCTTGTTCCAACTTAGGTCGTATTCGAACCAAAGAGAACATAGCTGTCAGTACCCTCTTGATCGACACGATGCCAAACCCAGTAGGGGGCTTCTTGATCATATTCGAATCATAGCTTAACCCCTTTTCGGGTCCGACATTGATCTTATTCGAATCAGAGTCGTTAAAAAACTCTAAAGGTCATTTGGGGGCTTCCTGTTCAAACATAGGTCGTATTCGAACCAAAGAGAACATAGCTATCGGTACCCTCTTGATCGGCGCAACGCCAAAGCCACTGAGGGTTACATGATCGTATTCGAATCCTAGCTTAACCCCTTTGGAACGGTTTACTAATCGTATACGAATCAGAAGCCTCAATTTTTCTTTCTATTTGGCTTAAGTTTTTGAAAGCAATCTTTGATTTTGTCTTGAGACCTTTTTGTTCATATCTAAGGCATATATATGTGGTTTCTATTTAACCCGGCTTGACTTTGAACGATAAGTCGCCAACATATGACAAACATCAAACAGTTGGAAGTCTTGGCTTTTACAATCCGGGTCATCACCATTACTGCACGGGTATCATAAGTCGGCAGTACAATTCAATATCACACGCCATATAGCCTTGATTATATGACTCATCCTTGAGCATATTTGGGTTTGATAAACCGCTATGATGGCAGATTTAAGTCGTCGGGATATTTTGCGTTGAGCAGTCAAAATGAGGATATTTCATGGCTCCGGGTTGATACTGGCCCCGGATTATAATTATCAAGGCATCACCATGGTATTAATCTACAGGTATGTCTTTCAATAACGGTATGAGTATTTTGGGTTGATAACCCGCCCTGGCTTTTGACGTTAAGTCGCCAGGGCATATGTTGCTTGAACTTTGTACAGGATTTACAGAGCTATGACTTACATAAATTGTTAAGTCCAATCATCATCAAAATTGATGCTTTAAAATGATTATCTGTTCTGGATTTTCTCAAAGGATATAAGTCACTGGGTTATAAAAATTCCGGCTTACAATGAATGCGCATTAAGTCGCCATCGGCCAAGAGCCGCCGAGTATTTAAACTTTGGATCTACTTGGCAACCGATAAGGTATTCAAATTTCTAATAGCCAAACTTGGCTGGATTTTCATGATGATCTTGAATGATTGAGGCTTTCATACCGGATTGTATTATTCAAATTTTGAATAGCCAACATGACTGGATTTTTATTATGGTTATCGATGACCAGTATTATGATTGAGGTTTTCAAAGTCGCTTCAGCGCAATGGCTATTATTTCTTTACCAATGGATATGATTTATTCTACAATGGAAGGAATAGTCCCGAGTCGCTGCAGGCTTACGACCCGGCACTTGGGGGCTACATTATTCATATTGAGATCATATGAAATATGCAAGTCCCATGCCACTGCCAGCATGCACCATGGCACTTGGGGGCTAATGCAAAGACATTTTTTGCTCAACATTATTAAAGACCCGACTCACCACATTGTAATGAGCCGGCCCTTGGGGGCTACCAATTGCTCCTGTCAAAAATTCAAGGTACACAAGTATTAATACATTATATTGAAAGGTCCACTACTCAGTTGGTAGAGTACAAAGCTCTTAACCTTGTGGACGTGGGTTCAAGCCCCATGGTGGAGATTATATTATATGATGTTATTATCAATAAATTACATACAAAGTCCCAGCTCAGTATTATCTTACTGAGCCGGCCCTTGGGGGCTACACATTGCTGTTCAAGTTTACATGGTTATATCTACAAAGTCCCTGCTCAGTATTGCATAATGACCCGGCCCTTGGGGGCTACACTGGTTGAAGTTTTTATGAGCATAAGGCAATTACAAGTCCCAGGTTGCTGTAAGCATGACAACCCGACACTTGGGGGCTACAGGTGATATACAATTAAGGGAAGGATAACTTCATATTCTCAGTTTTGAACAAAACAGGTATTATATTATTATTGGAGAAATCTGCAAAGTTTATGACCCGGTGCCACCATAAGATTGACCCGGCATCAGCAACAATTACATGACCCCGCATCATTTGTTTATAACCCGGTAAAATTTGGCAATCATAAATCGGCAAGATCTACATCTTTAAGCCGGCTGAATATCAATTGAATATTTCAAGACTCTTATTTTTGTCAAGTCATCGCATTGAAGGCCGACTCAAATGGATTATTTATTATAATATCTCTCTCCAAGAGCCAATTTCAGCAAATTGATTATGAAGCTGGCCTATTGACCCGGATTTTTTAGAAGAAGTATTTGGATTTTTTGCATTGATAAAGTTGAAATATATCTGCTAAGGAAGATTTGCTATGAGATCATGGACATGTATATATCAACAAGGAAATGACAAGGACTTAATGATGATCAAATGCTGGCTCGGAAGAACCTTCGACCCGGTGTATTATCTATCGAAGTTGGTCTTGTTTTGCAGGATAAGTTTACCATGGAAAAATCCAAGCTAAACTAGGGGCTAATGTCGGGGATATACCCCGTGGTGTGACCCGGACAGACTTGGCGGCTTACCAGAGACCCGACAAAGATTTAACGACTCACTTGAGACCCGCCCGATCCTCGGTGACCTATTAGTGACCCGGCGGGCGGATCAGACAGACGACAAGGCCCAAGGCCCAGTAGGCTGGCTTATACTCTGGTGGGCCGGCTTAAGATAAAAGGCATGATGAATATTTCCCTTACAAGGAAGTAAGACCCGGACTTGTATCATGTTTGTAATAGAAGATAAGTTAGTCCTAGTCCTACTAGGACTTCACATGTAACCCGCCCCTTCAACTTATATGAGGGGCAGGGCACCCCCAGGAGAGACAGGCAAGAAGAAACGATCTCTAGGGCTAGACACAAAGAGCCGGCTTACCGGCGACTCCCTCATGATCATAATGAGACCTAGCCACAAACAACATGTAGGGTTATTACCGGATGATGTTTCCCAGGGCCCGAAGTTGTCTAAATCCTTGTCTTATTGTTGCATCTCTCGATTCCGCCCAACCCCTCTCAAGCTACCACATAGATGTGTTGGTCTCGCGACTAAGTCCTCACACTAAGGACATCTACTGTGACAATTCCACGATAGTAACGCATGATCACGTGGCTAACTCATTAATCACATTGAGCTCATTATGATGATGCATTACCGAGTGGGCCCAGAGATACCTCTCCATCATACGGAGTGACAAATCCCAGTCTCGATTCGTGCCAACCCAAGAGACACTTTTGGTGATACCTGTAGTGCACCTTTATAGCCACCCAGTTACGTTGTGACGTTTGGTACACCCAAAGCATTCCTACAGTATCCGGTAGTTGCACAATCTCATGGTCTAAGGAAATGATACTTGACACTGGAAAAGCTCTTAGCAAACGAACTACACGATCCTGTGCTATGCTTAGGATTGGGTCTTGTCCATCACATCATTCTCCTAATGATGTGATCCGTTATCAACGACATCCAATGTCCATGGTCAGGAAACCACAACCATCTATTGATCAACGAGCTAGTTAACTAGAGGTTTACTAGGGACATGTTGTGGTCTATGTATTCACACATGTATTATGGTTTCCGGTTAATACAATTATAGCATTAACAATAGACAATTATCATGAACAAGGAGATATAATAATAATCATTTTATTATTGCCTCTAGGGCATATTTCCAACAGTCTCCCACTTGCACTAGAGTCAATAATCTAGTTCACATCGCCATGTGATCAACACCCAGGAGTTTACTAGAGTCAATGATCTAGTTCACATCTCCATGTGATTAACACTTAGTGAGTTCTAGGGTTTGATCATGTTATGCATACGAGAGAGGTTATTAGTCAACGGGTCTGAACCTTTCAGATCGGTGTGTGCTTTACAAATCTCTATGTCATCTTGTAGATGGAGCTACCATGCGCCATTTGGAACCATTCCAAATAACTGCTCTACTATACGAATCTAGTTTTACTACTTAGAGTCATCTGGATTAGTGTTAAAGTTTGCATCGACGTAACCCTTTACGACGAACTCTTTTACCACCTCCATAATCGAGAAAAATTCCTTAGTCCACTAGTTACTAAGGATAACCTTGACCGTTGTCCTGTGATCCATTCCTGGATCACTCTTGTACCCCTTGACTGACTCATGGCAAGGCACACTTCAGGTGCGGTACACAACATAGAATACTGTAGAGCCTATGTCTTAAGCATAGGGGACAACCTTCGTCCTTTCTCTCTCTTCTGCCGTGGTCAAGTCTCGAGTCTTACTCAATACTCACACCTTATAACATAGCCAAGAACTATTTCTTCGCCGATCTATTTTGAACTCCTTCAAAATCTTGTCATGGTATGTATTCATTTGAAATCATTTTTATCTATCCTTATAGATCTTGATGCTCAATGTTCAAGTAGCTTAATCAAGGTTTTCCATTGGAAAACAATTTTCAAGCAACCCTATATGCTTTCTAGGAATTCTACATCATTTCCGATCAACAATATGTTAACATATACTCATCAGAAATTCTATAGTGCTCCCACTCACTTCTTTGGAAATACAAGTTTCTCATAAACTTTGTATAAACCCAAAATCTTTGATCATCTCATCAAAGTGTATATTCCAACTCTAAGATGCTTACTCTAGTCCTTAGAAGGATTGCTAAAGCTTTGCATACTTGATAGCATCTTTTAGGATTGACAAAACCTTCTGGTTGTATCACATACAACCTTTCCTCAAGCATCTCCTCGAGGAAACAATGTTTTGACATCCTATCTGCAAGATTTCACAAATAATGCAGTAATTGCTAATATAATTCCAACAAACTCTTAGCATCACTATGAGTGAGAAAGTCTCATCATAGTCAACTCCTTGAAATTGTCGGAAAACATCTTAGCAATAAGTCGAGCTTTCTTAATGGTGACACTTACCATCATTCTCCGTCTTTCTTTTAAAATCCATCTGTACCCAACAGCCTTACGACCATCAAGTAGTTCTTCCAGAGTCTACACTTGTTTTTCATACATGGACCATGATACGTCTCCAACGTATCTACTTTTCCAAACACTTTTTTCCCTTGTTTTGGACTCTAACTTGCATGATTTGAATGAAACTAACCCGGACTGACGCTGTTTTCAGCAGAACTACCATGATGTTGTTTTATGTGTAGAAAAGAAAAGTTCTTGGAATGTCCTGGAAATCCACGGAGGCACTTTTGGAATTAATAAGAATTTTTGGCGAAAGAATTAATGCCAGGGGGCCCACGGCCTGTCCACGAGACAGGGGGGCGCCCCCCCCCTAGGGCGCGGCCTCCTATCTCGTGGGCCCCCTGGACCTCCTCCGACCACAACTCCAACTCCATATATTCCGTCTCGGGGAGAACAAATCAGAGAGAAAGTTTCATCGCGTTTTACGACACAGAGCCGCCGCCAAGCCCTAATCTCTCCCGGGAGGGCTAATCTGGAGTCCGTTCGGGGCTCCGGGGAGGGGGATTCGTCGTTGTCGTCATCATCAACCATCCTCCATCACCAATTTCATGATGCTCACCGCCGTGTGTGAGTAATTCCATCGTAGGCTTGCTGGACGGTGATGGGTTGGATGAGATTTACCATGTAATCAAGTTAGTCTTGTTAGGGTTTGATCCCTAGTATCCACTATGTTCTGAGATTGATGTTGCTATGACTTTGCTATGCTTAATGCTTGTCACTATGGCCCGAGTGCCATGATTTCAGATCTGAACCTATTATGTTTTCATGAATATATGTGTGTGTTCTTGATCCTATCTTGCAATTCTATAGTCACCTATTATGTGTTATGATCCGACAACCCCAAAGTGACAATAATCGGGATACTTCTTGGTGATGAACGTAGTTTGAGGAGTTCATGTATTCACTATGTGTTAATGCTTTGGTCCGGTTCTCTATTAAAAGGAGGCCTTAGTATCCCTTAGTTTCCGTAAGGACCCCGCTGCAACGGGAGGGTAGGACAAAAGATGTCATGCAAGTTCTTTTCCATAAGCACGTATGACTATTTACGGAATACATGCCTACATTACATTGATGAATTGGAGCTAGTTCTATACCACCCTATGTTATAACTATTGCATGAGGAATCGCATCCGGCATAATTATCCATCACTGATCCATTGCCTACGAGCTTTTCACATATTGTTCTCCGCTTATTTACTTTTCTGTTGCTACTGTTACAAATACTACAAAAACCAAAAAACATTTATCTTTACTGTTGCTACCGTTACCTTTATTATCATACCACTTTTGCTACTAAATACTTTGCTGCAGATACTAAGTTATCCAGGTGTGGTTGAATTGACAACTCAGCTGCTAATACTCAAGAATATTCTTTGGCTCCCCTTGTGTTGAATCAATAAACTTGGGTTGTACTTCACCCTCGAAAGTTGTGCGATCCCCTACACTTGTGGGTTATCAAGACTAATTTATGGCGCCGTTGCCGGGGATCATAGCTCTCTTCTCTGAGTCACTTGGGATTTATATCTGTTGATCACTATGAAGAACTTGAAAGACGCTAAGACCAAGATTTTGCCCACAACTACGAGGGGAGGTAAGGAACTGCCATCTAGCTCTGCACTAGATTCTCCTTCCGTTATTAGTAGGCTTGCAGCACCTAAACCTGTTACTGCTATGAATTATGATATGTCGCATGTTATTGATGATGCCACTTCTGCTATGCATGATGAAACTACTTCTGTGCGTGATACTACTTTGCCATTAGGTGAATTTCTAGATGAACAACTTTCTAGAGTTAGGGGGGATGAAAATATTGAAGAACCTATTATTGATGATAGTGATGATGAAGGTTCTCCCAATGATTATGTATTGCCTGTTGTTCCAAAGGGTTATGTTATGAATGAAGAAGCTGCTAGGGAAATCTTTGCTTGCAATGATAGATCTGATCTTAAGAAATTATTAGCTAAATGGAAGCAGCAGTCTCTTAATGCTAGAATGAAACTCGATCCTGCTTTTGCTACTTCACCTATCTGTGTTATTGATAAGGATTATGAACTCTCTGTTGATCCTGATTTTATTAATTTAGTTGAATCCGGTCCTTTTTATGGCCTTGAATCTGAAACTGTTGTGGCACATCTTACCAAGTTGAATGATATAGCCACCATGTTTACTCATGATGAGAAGTCTTGCTATTTATATATCCTTAAGATATTTCCGTTCTCATTAAAGGGTGATGCTAAGACTTGGTATAATTCTCTTGCTCCTGGTTGTGTGCGTAGTCCCCAGGATATGATTTATTACTTCTCTGCTAAATATTTCCTTGCTCATAAGAAACAAGCTGCTTTGCGGGAAATATATAATTTTGTGCAAATCAAAGAAGAGAGTCTCCCACAAGCTTGGGGGAGGCTTCTCCGGTTACTTAATGCTTTGCCTGATCATCCTCTATAGAAAAATGAAATACTTGATATCTTTTATAATGGACTAACCGATGCTTCCAAGGACTACTTGGATAGTTGTGCTGGTTGTGTTTTCAGGGAAAGAACAGTCGACGAAGCTGAAATATTATTGAATAATATGTTGACTAATGAAAATAATTGGACTCTTCCTGAGCCAGTTCCTGAAGTAATTCCTGAACCAATTGAGCCAACTCCTGTGCCTATTCCTAAACCCACTCCGAAGAAGAGAGGTGTTTTATTTCTCAGTCCTGAAGATATGCAAGAGGCAAAGAAATCAATGAAAGAAAAAGGTATTAAAGCTGAAGATGTTAAGAATTGACCACCTATTGAAGAAATACATGGTCTTAATTTACCGCCTGAAGAACCACATTGTCACTACCTATTAGTAGTGTAGGGGCCGGCGCTACTAATAAGGCGCTACAGCTAACGTATAGCAGTAGCGCGGGTGCCACCCGCACTACTACTATGTCCTTTAGTAGTAGCGTGGGTAAAAACCCGCGCTACTACTACCAGCGCGGGTTTTTTTGAATTTTTTTCGAAAAAAATATTTCAATTTTTTCCCTAATTTTCAAATTTCTGAATTATTTTAACCTCAAATCTCTAATCACCCCTCATGCTGCTCAATTTAATCTCTAATCACCCCTCATCATTCCAAATCATCTAACTTCCCGGACGGTCACCCATCCTCTCACTACTCCAGCCTGAGCACGCTTAACTTCAGGGTTCTATTCTCCCTCGCTTCCAAGTCTGCACTTGTTGTTTTCCTGACAATAGTAAGATGTCAATCCTATTAACCTCAGGAATTTAGCTTGAGCATGAAGTCACACATTTCACTATTTGAGTTTGAAACTATTGTTCTAAAAAATTAGTAACACTAATATTTCTTGAATAATTAGTTTGACCACAATTTGACCATAGTTTGCCCATAGTTTGACCAGATTTGACCAAAATCCAAAAAACTAAAATAATTATTTAGTAACACTAATATTCTAGAATAATTACTTTGACCATTGTTTGACCACAGTTTGACCATGCAGTTTGAATTTTTTCGATTTTTTCCACTCTAGATCTTAAAAGCCCCGTAACTTTTTTTCTGTTTGCTTTTTGAGGATTTTGAAAATGTTTAACGGGGTTTCCCCCCCCCCCCTTAAATTTGGATGTAACTTTTCGAGTAGATGATTTTTCATATAAAAAACTTTTTCATCCGAGTTAGTATGCAAAAGTTATGCCCATTTTTACAAATTCTCGAGAGATTTTGCAAATAAAGTCGAAATTCATATTTGCAAATTTTCCCAACAACTAGACCACATATCACATGGGAAACTTATTTTCTTTTATTTTTTGACATTTTCATCATTTTCTTTTATTTTTTAAAAAACTGAAAAGGCGATCCACCGGGGGTAGAGTTTGAAAATGGGACCTTTAGTAGTAACACAGTTTTTTACCCCCTCGCTACTACTATGGCACCACTTAGTAGTAGCGTGGGCTAAAAACCAACGCTACTGCTATCAAACTTAGTAGTAGCAAGGTTTTAAAAACCCGCGCTACTACTATGGCATGTCAAGGGGGCACGGTAGAGACCGCTTAGTAGTAGCGAGGGTTAAAAACCCGCGCTACTGCTATCAACTTAGTAGTTGCGAGGTTTAAAAACCTGCGCTACTGGTAAGTAGCAGTAGCGAGGGTTAAACTTTTTGTGTATAGGCTTTTCCCTAGTAGTGTGCCTTGATAACCCGACACAGGTAGTAAAGGTAAATTCTCTCTATAGATATGATAAAGTTGAAATGCCCTCTACTAAATTTCATAGCCCATGCTTAGATGAATTTGATGACTTTATGGCTAGACAAGAAAGTTTTAATGCTTATGTTGGTAGAGAGTTAAAGTATAATGCTTTCAAGATAGGACGCGTAGGTGATAATCTGGCTAGAGTTAAAGATGAACTTCACCGCGTTAGCAAATATGCTTCTATAGTTTCTACTCAAGCTAAGCAAGTACTCAAAGCTCAAAATGATTTGCTTGATGAATTGAATAATAAAAATGACTTTGCAGTTAGAGTGGCTACTAGAACTGGTAGAATGACTCAGGAACCTTTGTATCCTGAAGGCCACCCTAAGAGAATCGAGCAAGATTCTCAGAGAAATAATTTAGAGGCACCTAGTTCTTCTAAGAAGAAGAAAAAGAAAAACGATAGAATGTTGCATGCTTCTAGTGAACCTACTGTAGACACACCTGAGAATCCCAATGATATTTCTATTTCTGATGCTGAAACACAATCAGGTGATGAAGATGAACCTAATGATAATGTTCATGTTGATACTCAACCTAGCAAAAATAATGATGTAGAGATTGAACCTGATGTTGATCTTGATAACCCACAATCAAAGAATCAATGTTATGATAAGAGAGACTTTGTTGCTAGGAAGCATGGGAAATAAAGAGAACCATGGGTTCAGAAACCCATGCCCTTTCCTCCTAAACCATCCAAGTGAAAGGATGATGAGGATTTTGAGCGCTTTGCTAAAATGATTAGACCTATTTTCTTACGTATGCGCTTAACTGATATGCTTAAAGTAAATCCTTATGCTAAGTATATGAAGGATATCATTACAAATAAAAGAAAGATACCGGAAGCTGAAATTTTCACCATGCTTGCTAATTACACTTTTAAGGGTGGAATACCAAAGAAACTTGGAGATCCGGGTGTTCCAACTATACCATGCTCCATTAAAAGAAATTATGTTAGAACTGCTTTATGTGATCTTGGAGCCAGTGTTAGTGTTAGGCCTCTCTCTTTATATCATAGACTTGAATTGAATAAGTTAACACCTACTGAAATATCTTTGCAAATGGCTGATAAATCAACTGCTATACATGTCGGTATTTGTGAGGATGTGCCTGTTGTGGTTGCAAATGTCACTATCTTAACGGACTTTGTTATTCTTGATATTCCCGAGGACGATAGTATGTCTATTATCCTTGGTAGACCTTTTCTTAATACTGCAGGGGATGTTATTGATTGCAACAAAGGCAATGTCACTTTTCATCTTAATGGCAATGAGCATACGGTACACTTTCCGAGGAAACAATCTCAAGTTCATAGCATCAATTCTATTGAAAAAGTTCCAACTATCATTTTTGGAGGTCTTGAATTTCCTCTTCCTACTATTAAGAAAAAAATATGATATTCTTATTGTTGGGGATTTTCACATCCTCGTTGAGGTAACTTAGTGTTATTCGAAATTTCTCCGGTTCCATGTTATTCGGAATGAGTTTGTTAACAAGACTTGATCAACCTTGTTAGCGGGTTCATTTTGATTATCACGAGATGGATGAAACTAGAAGGCACAACCTTCTGTACCCTCTTTTTACTTTCTGTTATTTATATTAAATAAAGCAAAAATAGTATTATCCGTCTGTTTTCTGAATTATCCGTGCATTAAAAAATAGTCCGAAAATAAAAGTGCTCCAAATGCCCTGCAAATTTAGTATGGTTTTTTCTGGAATATTTGAGGATTTTAGGCACTGAAAACACTACAGGAGGGGAAAGCACCAGGCCACGAGAGAGGAGGGCCCCCCCCCTTAGGGCGCGCCCCCCTGTCTCGTGGGCCCCTGGTGGCTCCCTTCCACTTATGCCAGCTCCCACACACTTCATCTTTTACCTAGAAAAATCCCCATCCAGCTCAAGCACGAGTTCTAGCTCGTTGTGCTGCGATTTTCGATCTCTTAGCTCAAAGCTCCATTCACAAAACTGCTTTGGGAGATTGTTGCTTGGTATGTGACTCCTCCTTTGGTCCAATTAGTTTTTGTTCTAGTGCTTTATTCATTGCAAGTTTTTGCTGCTTAGGTGACCATGTTCTTGAGCTTGCATGTTAAATTTTTGAGGTCCCAAGCAATCCCAATGCATGATATGGGCTCTAGGGACTTGTAGGAGTGGTTGCTATCAATCTTGTTTAGTTTTATGCACTTTTATTTTGAAGTTACTAAAATTTCAGAAAATTTCAGAAAAAGAAATATGCTTAGAAGAATGTACCAAGGAGGTTCCTCTACAAAGAAAGGGCCAAGGATTGCTATACGTGAACAAGATATTAAATTGCCAAGGGATGCAATTGTACGGGCTTGTGAGTGGCCATCCGATGATTTTATGGTCGAAGCAGGCTGCAAGGAAGAATTTGACGTGTATGTGCGTAATACCGAGCTGGAGGACTTCTTACAAGATAAGTGTCCTCAATATTATCAATTGACCGGTTCCTTTGTGCGGAGGTTCGAATATATTTCTGCGCGTAATTATCCTAGTGTCATGTTTGATATTTATGATACGTCTTATACCATGGATTTAGAGGATTTCACAACTGTTTGCAAACTCCCGCAGTGGGGTAATATTAATGATCCTCCCAAATCTGAATTCAGAGATTTTCTTGCTAATATTACTGTGGGAGAATCTAGGGACGTAGCACAAGCTACCATAGGGAGCATTCATTTTCCTGCTATACATTACTTTGCTCTCTTTATTGGTAGATGCATTAACGGTAAGGACGAGGTATGTCACATGTGTGCACCTAATCTTTGTGTCCTCAAGAGTGCTGTGTCAGGTTATAAAGGTTATAACTTGGGGGCAATAGTTGCACGTAGGTTGCAGAATAATAGTAGAAGGTGAGATTTCTTTGGAGGAATTTATGCAACCCGTGTGGCTAATTTTCTTAATATAGCTCCACAAGAGTGAGCTATGTTTGATCATCATTTTCTTGAGAGGAATGAACAATTCCTCCATTATCGACTAATCTATGACAGACGCAACGTCGCCCCTGTTACTCTTCCTGCTCCCTACCTTTTTGATTATCAGGCAAAAGGAAGATATGTTGTCACTAGGGAAGAAGCAACTGGATATGAGAGGGGAATGGAGGCAGCTCGCCAACACGCTGCTGCTCAGGAGGCGGTAGCCTCTGCATCTCAGTACTACCCCAGTTTCGTTTATGGATATCAGCCAGGCGGTCCTTGGTATTAAACCAACTTAGGCCAAAAGCCTAAGCTTGGAGAAGTACGTATTTCTCACCGACTTTACATTCATGTTCACACACTAGTCGTCGGTGCTCATACTCTTTCATTGTATTATCCATGCTAGTTTAAATTTCTTTTTCTAGTTTTCTTCTTGTGTGTTTGATAAACCTTGAGAAAAACCAAAAATAATAGTTAGTTTAATTTCCTTGCCTTTAGTAGGAATTAAAATGAAAACCCAAAAAGATTTCTCGTTCTTCTTTTACTTGTTGGGAGCTTTCCCATATAAATAGTTTTATTTTCTTTTCTTTCCTTTGGGGGTCAAGAAGACCATATTGAAAATGCTTAGTGGCTCTTATATGCATGATTGTTTATTTAATTTAAAGCCCATATTACTTGCCTTCTCTCTTGAGTTGAATGCTTGCAGATTCCAGCTTAGTCCAATGCACGTACACTATTATTATTATACACATCGGTCGGTCGTGCGAGTGAAAGGCAATAATGACGATATATGATGGACTTATTGGGATGAGAAAAGCTGGTATGAACTCGACCTCTCTTGTTTTTGTAAATATGATGAGTTCATCGTTCCTAAGTCAGCTATTATGAAGTAAACATATTTGCAATGACATTTAGAGATTATAGTTACTTGTGCCATGCTTGATTAGCTATGAGTTATAATGGTTTACCTTGCGTGCCAACATCCTATTAGAATGATTATGATGTGATATGATGGGATGGTGTCCTTCTTTGAATGAATTGAGTGACTCGACTTGGCACATGCTCACGCATGTAGTTGAATCAAATCAACATAGCCTTCACGATATTTATGTTCATGGTGAATTATATCCTACTCATGCTTGTACTCGGTGTGAATTAATTTTAATGCATGCTTACGACTGTTGTCGCTCTCTCAGTTGGTCGCTTCTCAGTCTTTTGCTAGCCTTCACCTGTACTAAGTGGGAATACTGCTTGTGCATCCAAACTCCTTAAACCCCAAAAGTTGTTCCATATGAGTCCACTATACCTACCTATATGCGGTATATACCTGCCGTTCCAAGTAAATTTGTATGCGCCAAACTCCAAACCTTCAAATGAAATTCTGTTTTGTATGCTCGAGCAGCTCATGTTACAACTAGGGCTGCCTATATCTTCCATGCTAGGTGGGTTATTCTCAAGAGGAGTGGACTCCGCTCCTCATTCACGAGAAAGGGCCGGTAACCGGGATGCCTAGTCCCATGATCCAAAAAGGTCAAAGTAAATCAAAATAATTAAACAAAACTCCCCCAGGGCTGTTGTATGTTGGAGGCACTCGTTGTTTAGAGCAAGCCATGGATTGATACTTGTTGGTGGTCGGGGGAGTATAAACCTTTACCATTCTGTTTGGGAATTGCCTATAATGCATGTAGTATGGAAGATACAGCCATCTCATAATTGTTACGTTGACAGCAAAAGTATACCGCTCAAAATGTTATTCAATCTCTATTTTAAAATCGAGCTCTGGCACCTCTACAAATCACTGTTTCCCTCTGCGAAGGGCCTATCTATTTACTTTTATGTTGAGTCATCATCCTTCTTATTAAAAGCACCCGCTGGAGAGCACACTGTCATTTGCATTCATTTCTATTGGTTTATATTGGGTATGACTTGACTAGATCTCTTTTACCATGAATTACAATATTTAGTCAGTCCTTGATCTTTAAAGGTGCTCTGCATTTATGTTTTGCGGTCTCAGAAAGGGCTAGCGAGATACCATTTTGTTATATCATGTTATGATTGTTTTGAGAAAGTGTTGTCATCCGAGTTTTATTATTATGGCTCGCTAGCTGATTATGCTATTGATATGAGTAATTTTGAGACCAAAGTGTTATTGTGAGTATGGTTAGTTCATAATATTTGCTGAAACTTGAATGCTGGCTTTTCATATTTACAACAACAAGAGCAAACAGAGTTTGTAAAAGTTTTTCTTTATCACTTTCAGTTTATCAACTGAATTGCTTGAGGACAAGCAAAGGTTTAAGCTTGGGGAGTTGATACTCTCCAACGTATCTACTTTTCCAAACACTTTTGCCCTTGTTTTGGACTCTAACTTGCATGATTTGAATGAAACTAACCCAGACTGACGTTGTTTTCAGCAGAACTACCATCATGTTGTTTTATGTGTAGAAAAGAAAAGTTCTCGGAATGTCCTGAAAATCCACGGAGGCACTTTTTGGAATTAATAAGAATTTTTGGCGAAAGAATTAATGCTTGGGGGCCCATAGCCGGTCCACGGGACAGGGGGCGCCCCCCCCCCCCCCCGAAGGTGCGGCCTCCTATCTCATGGGCCCCCTGGACCTCCTCCGACCTCAACTCCAACTCCATATATTCCGTCTCGGGGAGAAAAAATCAGAGAGAAAGTTTCATCACGTTTTACGACACGGAGCCGCCGCCAAGCCCTAATCTCTCTTGGGAGGGCTGATCTGGAGTCCGTTTGGGGCTCCGGAGAGCGGGAATCGTCGTCGTCGTCATCATCAACCATCCTCCATCACCAATTTCATGATGCTCACCGCCGTGCGTGAGTAATTCCATCGTGGGCTTGCTGGATGGTGATGGGTTGGATGAGACCATGTAATCAAGTTAGTCTTGTTAGGGTTTGATCCCTAGTATCCACTGTGTTCTGAGATTGATGTTGCTATGACTTTGCTATGCTTAATGCTTGTCACTAGGGCCCAAGTGCCATGATTTCAGATCTGAACCTATTATGTTTTCATGAATATATGTGTGTTCTTGATCCTATCTTGCAAGTCTATAGTCACCTATTATGTGTTATGATCCGACAACCCCGAAGTGACAATAATCGGGATACTTCTCGGTGATGAACGTAATTTGAGGAGTTCATGTATTCACTATGTGTTAATGCTTTGGTCCGGTTCTCTATTAAAAGGAGGCCTTAATATCCCTTAGTTTCCGTAAGGACCCCACTGCAACGGGAGGGTAGGACAAAAGATGTCATGCAAGTTCTTTTCCATAAGCACGGATGACTATTTACGGAATACATGCCTACATTACATTGATGAATTGGAGCTAGTTCTATGTCACCCTATGTTATAACTATTGCATGAGGAATCGCATCCGGCATAATTATCCATCACTAATCCATTGCCTACGAGCTTTTCACATATTGTTCTCCGCTTATTTACTTTTCCGTTGCTACTGTTACAACTACTACAAAAACCAAAAAACATTTATCTTTATTGTTGCTACCGTTACCTTTATTATCATACCACTTTTGCTACTAAATACTTTGATGCAGATACTAAGTTATCCAGGTGTGGTTGAATTGACAACTCAACTGCTAATACTCAAGAATATTCTTTGGCTCCCCTTGTGTCGAATCAATAAATTTGGGTTGTACTTCACCCTCGAAAGCTGTTGCGATCCCCTACACTTGTGGGTTATCAGACCCTCTCTCGGATTTTATGGCCTCGAGCCATTTGTCTGAATTCGGGCCCACCATCGCTTCTCCATAGCTCGCAGGTTCATTGTTGTCTAGCAACATGACCTCCAAGACAGGATTACCATACCACTCTGAAGTAGTACGCGTCCTTGTCGACCTACGAGGTTTGGTAGTGACTCGATCCAAAGTTTCATGATCACTATCATCAGCTTCCACTTCAATTGTTGTAGGCGCCACAGGAACAACTTCCTGTGCCCTGCTACACACTGGTTGAAGTGATGGTTCAGTAACCTCATCAAGTCTCCACCATCCTCCCACTCAATTCTTTCGAGAGAAACTTTTCCTCGAGAAAGGGCCCGTTTCTAGAAACAATCACTTTTGCTTTTGGATTTGAGATAGGAGGTATACCCAACTGTTTTGGGTGTCCTATGAAGATGCATTAATCTGCTTTGGGTTCGAGCTTATCAGGCTGGAACTTTTTCACATAAGCGTCACAGCCCCAAACTTTTAAGAAACGACAGCTTAGGTTTCTCTAAACCATAGTTCATATGGTGTCATCTCAACGGAATTATGTGGTGCCCTATTTAAAGTGAATGCGGTTGTCTCTAATGCCTAACCCATAAATTATAGTGGTAATTCGATAAGAGACATCATGGTATGCACTGTATCCAATAGGGTGCAACTATGATGTTCAGACACACCATCACACTATGGTGTTCCAGGCGGTATTAGTTGCGAAACAATTTCCACAATGTCTTAATTTTGTACCAAACTCGTAACTCAGATATTCATCTCTATGATCATATCATAGACATTTTATCCTCTTGTCACGACGATCTTCAACTTCACTCTGAAATTACTTGAACCTTTCAATAATTCAGACTTGTGTTTCATCAAGTAAATATACTGAGCATCTACTCAAATCATCTGTGAAGTGAGAATATAACGATATCCACTGCGTGCCTCGGCACTTATTGGATTGCACACATCAAAATGTATTACTTCCAACAAGTTGCTTTCTTGTTCCATCTCTGAAAACGAGGCCTTTCAGTCATCTTGCCCATGTGGTATGATTTACATGTCTCAAGTGATTCAAAAATCAAGTGAGTCCAAATGATCCATCTGCATGGAGTTTCTTCATGCGTATATACCAATAGACATGGTTCACATGTCTCAAACTTTTCAAAATGAGTGAGTCCAAAGATCCATCAACATGGAGCTTCTTCATGCATTTTATACCAATATGACTCAAATTGCATTGCCACAAGTATATGGTATTATCATTACTATCTTATATCTTTTGGCATGAACATGTGTGTCACTACGATCGAGACTCACTAAACCATTCATTTTAGGTGCAAGACCATTGAAGGTATTATTCAAATAAACAGAGTAACCATTATTCTCCTTAAATGAATAATTGTATTGCGATAGACATAATCCAATCATGTCTATGCTCAACGCAAACACCAAATAACAATTATTTAGGTTTAACACCAATACCGATGGTAGAGGGAGCATGCGATGTTTGATCACATCAACCTTGGAACCAGTTCCAACACATATCGTCATCTCGCCTTTAGCTAGTATCCGTTTATTCTGTAGCCCTTTATTTTGAGTTACTAACACTTAGCAACCGAACCGGTATCTATTACCCTGGTGCTACTAGGAGTACTAGTAAAGTACACATTAATATAATGCATATCCAATATACTTCTGTCGACCTTGCCAGCCTTCTCATCTACCAAGTATCTAGGGTAGTTCTGCAAGTTCTAAGAGAAGATGCTGGATAGAGAGACTTCCTTGAGAATGTCACTTCTTTTTGTGTGAGCACAGTGTCAGATGTGTTGACATGGACAGGAAGTACAGGCCTATACAAAGAGAAAGATCGTTCTATAAAAATGCCATGAATTACCACAGGTTTCATGCTGATATGTTCTTGGGTGTCATTGATAGGCAACTTCAGGAGCTTAATAACAGGTTTGATGAGGTAAACACAGAGCTACTTAGATGCATGGCATCATTCAGTCCAGCCAAGTCATTTTCTTTTTTTAATATTGATAACTTGGTTAATTGTTGGGTTCTATCCTCATGATTTTGACTTTGAAGAAATGCACCAACTTCCTTTTGAACTGAATCTCTATATTATTGATGTAAAGAATGATGAAAACTTCACAAACTTGAGAAATCTAGCAGAGTTATCTATGATGCTTGTTAAAATAAGGAGGGATCTTCGGTATGATATTGTTTACAAACTTCTGAAATTGGTGCTAATCCTTCCTGTTGCGACAGCCAGTGTTGAGAGAGTCTTTTCATCAATGAACTATATTAAAAAAACAAGCTAAGAAGCAAGATGGGGCAAAAATACTTGAATGATTGCTTGGTCACATTTGTCGAAAGGGATTTCTTCTTGCAAGTTAAGGATGAGGACATCATCACTCATTTCCAGAGCATCAAGGATCGCAAAGTTATCCTGTAATTTGTAAGCTTTTTTATCATTTATTATTTTCTATCCTCTATATATCTTAGATTTTGCCATGATATGTTGAACAATTTTTTACTTCTATATGTCCAACAATACCAAGTTATGATCATTTTTTATGAATATAATATATCATGTGGTATCTTTTATATAGTTTAGAACTAGTACAATATGTTGCTATAATCAGTTTTACGCACCAAAAGGAAGGTTGTAGGCCTCCAAAAAAAAGTTTTCAAATTTTGAATACACGGTCTTGAATTCCTGGGCCTGCCCTTGCCTGAGTGATGCTTGCTTAACCAAACTTAATTTCTTACTAAGAAGGATTAAGCCTGAGTGGAGGTAGCAGTTGGGTGCAGGGTTGATATGTGCAAGCTAGAAGTTAAAATTTTAATTGAGATATGTTATTATTCATGCCTGCACTTTCTCAGATATTTCAGTTTACAGGAAGAATAATAGCAGAACCATTTCATGTTGCCACACATTGAAAGAACCAACCGGAAATAACACTCGTTGTACAAACAAGAAAGTCAAAGGGGCGTGTCCCTCCCTGGCAACGGCCCAAACTTCCTCTCAAGAGGCCCAACAACTAATCCAAACAATAGGTAGGTACATCCTCAGGCTCAGCTGTATTCACGTCGATTGGCCGGTGAGGTCACCATCGATCTGTCCACTGTTATGGTCGATTGGACGATGCCGTAGGTGAGCATTGACTTGGAGCCGTCGGTTCGATCGATCCATCAGTAACCACCGCCATCAGCGTTTTACTACTGACGCGCGTGCGATAGCCACTTGCTCTACTGTATGATTAGCGTGCGATGACATCGATCCACCCACCCATACGCACCATGGCAGTATTGATTCTCGCGTAGTACATCAAGGTCTGCATCCTGAGCGGTTCGGCCGTACGTATATACTGGCCCGGGCCATAAAAGAAGTTGTTCCAACTTCGGCTTTCACATGCTAGAGTAGCGTGGTCATGGATGGGCATGGACCAGCCGCCAATCTCTTGTTTCCTTTGGCCCGTCTCGTCGTAGAGGTTGCAGCTCCAGCCGCGTGCGTTCCTGAAGCAATCAACAGTCGTACTATTTCTTTTGGCGAGGGGATTGGTACACGTACATATTATCATAGCTCAATCGGAAGCTTTTAACTCAGGTCGTGGCACCATGCTCGCTAGCGGACAACCCTAGGCACTTGCAGCGGTATTACCGTATACGTACATACGGCACGGTGGTGTGACAATCTGGTTCACGGGCGAGGCTGGCACACACTGATCAGGATCACATGGGGCGCTGGCTAAAACCCAGCTGCTGGTCCCGCTCCTTTGTCCACAAGTGCTGACATTCTATACGATCGAGATTTGTTTTTTGTCCACAAGGAAATAAGGGTTGCCGCCTTTGTTTTTCTGTTTTTTGGCGCCTCTGTTCGCCGGATACAAACAATGTATGCAGTGCCGGAGTATCCTATTCGAGGCTTCCCACATACTCGCGAGAGACCGGTGTAACCTTTTGGCCGGCCAGTTAACGTGTTCCATCGTTTCTGGTTTTAGGAAACTTCTAGAGTTTCCCAGCCTTTTTTTTCTGGTTTCAGGAACCTTCTAGCAGGTTCCCTGAACCGGTTTTCTGGGTTTTTTTCTTTTATTCATTTTTTGTTTATTATTCTTCTTTCTTTTTTCATTTCTTTTCCTTTTCAGTTTCATTTTTTCTTTTTTGTTTCTTTTTTATATTTCCATTTTAATTTCTATTTTAATGTCCATGTTTCAAAAATTGTTTGGAAACTTGAAAAACTTTGTGCTTTTCAACAATTTCAATTTTATAAAAAAATTCGTGTTTTAAAAAAATCAAAATAAAGTAGGTTCGCTTTTTTAAAAAATTTGTTTGGGAATTTCAAAAAATGTTTCCATTTTTAAGAAAAATGTTCGGGGTGTTTTTATTCATTTTTACAGAATTTTAAATAATGACCGGGATTTAGAAATTGTTGCTGTTTTCAAAAATTGTTCACAAGTTTCAAAAAAGGTTCTCGTCATCTAATTTTTGTTCATATATTTAAAAAACTATTCATGTTTCAAATTTGTTTGGGATTTTCAAAATTGTTCTTCGTTGTCAAATTTGTTCTAAAAATTCAAAATATGTTCATGATTTTATAAATTGTTCCCATTTTGAAATTTTGTTCGAAAATTCTAAAAATGTTCATGTTTATGAAAAAAGTTCAGAAATTGTTCACATATTTCAAAATTCTCGTTTTATCAAGCATTCTTTTGACCGTCTCTTTAACCATCTCCGAAAAATGTTTCTAAAAGATTACTGGTAAGCCATCTGGGCCAGGAGCTGTATTGGTTTTCATCTCTTTAACTACTAACTCTATTTCCTCCATAGTGAAAGGCTTAGTCAACTCTTCATGGTCTAGTTCTGATAGCATGTGTTTTTGTTCACGTATTAAAAAATTGTTTGTGTTTTAAATTTGTTTGGGATTTTCAAAAAAATTCTTTATTTCGAAATTTGTTCTAAAAATTCAAAATATGTTCATGATTTTAAAAATTGTTTCCATTTCAAAAAAAATTCAAAAATTCGGAAAATGACCGTGTTTACAAAAAAAATTCAGAAATTGAAAATTTTGTTCGACATTTCAGACAATTGTTTGGGTTTGTCAAAAATGTTTTGTAATTTCTTAAAATAAATCAAATTTTAGAATATTGTTTGGGGTTCTTTTCAAATAGGTTTAAGTCTGCTACCGCTATTTAGTTTTAAAACCTCGCGATGTGTATTTATCACAACACCTCTTTAGTTGTAGTCGCTAGCAGCGAGCGCACTTGGAAAGGTAGTCCAGGGTTCGATTCCTAGGATGAGCAAATTGTGAACTACCTTTTTTGTGGGGTTTTAGCATTGCATTTGCGGGGCACTGTAATGGGCCGGCCCAGTCGGGACGCACCCTGTGCGATAGGCCATCTCTTTGCCGCAAAATGCGGCACATAGGGGCTCCCTGCAGTGCCAGCACAACCGAGCTCTTTCGGCCCCGTGGTTTGGGCCGCTATTTTTCCCTCACAGCTAACTGGCTGCCGGACCTCGGAATATAAGGACATGCTTGAGGCCTATAAGGAACAATTGTTACCCCTAAAAAAGGAACAATTGTTGTGTATTGATTGCATAATTCACCAAAGACATCTTTTTTTAGGAAAGGAGGATGACCCTAGCCTCTGCATCTGGGAGATGCATGCAGCCACTTTATTAATTATTCACAAAGATTTTATAAAGTAATACATCAGTATGTCTGAAACTATCATCTTGGCAACATCTATCGCTACTTCTATCCATTAATGAAGGGGTGCACAAAATGAGAGCCAAATACCTAGATCTCTCATCTAGCCTAACATCTAAAGCCGGAGGCCCCGACCAAGCCACATACCGGGTCTGGGGCACAAACCGGTCCGAGGCACTCTCATAGTCGTCACCGCCGTCTTTCATCAATACATATTCTTAATACGTACTGACGCATCGACCTTGCTCGGCCTGCCGTCGACGCCCCCACGGCGCCAGACAGCGCCTCCTCCCTACGTGTGTTCATCATCACGCATCCATCGCCTTAGACCTCCTTGGAACTCTCCTTGGCACATGTGATAATAGCCTCTGGACTACCAAGAAGTGTTTACGAACATCAACAAGGACACAAGAGGTGTATATGTTGGCATTGTAAAGAAATCAAAGGAACATCTATGCAGTTTTCGACATGTTCTTTCGCCGCCGTCTTCCATCAATACATATTCGTAATACGTACTGATGCATCGACCTTGCTCGGCCTGCCGTCGACGCCCCCACGGCGCCAGACAACGCCTCCTCCCTGCGCGTGTTCATCATCACGCATCCATCGCCTTAGACCTCCTTAGAACTCTCCTTGGCACATGTGATAATAGCCTCGGACTACCAAGAAGTGTTTACGAACATCAACAAGGACACAGTAGGTGTATATGCTGGCATTGTAAAGAAATCAAAGGAACATCTATGCAGTTTGCGACATGTTCTTTCGTCTTCAAGGGACGTGATTCTAATATAGAGGCACGTAGCCTCACTAAGCACATTTTAGGCCTTTCTTTTGGGCGCCATGTGTGACTCCTAGACACTCCGTACCTAAATTGTATCCCAATATATTTGGAATTTGATTATTAATAAAGTATGTTTAGACTGAAAAAACAAAGACCGCCTAACCTGCAAGATCTATTTCTTGCCTAAAGCCATAGGTGAGGTTGTCTCATTATAGGAGGGCGCGAGCGGGCCGGCCCGATTAGTGCAATGGTAGTCGCTCGCTGTAGGCTCGCATTAGGTCGGGTTTTCTCCATTTTTTCTTTATTTGTTTTTCTTCAGTTCTTTTTGTTTTTTCCACCGATTTTCTTTGGGTTTTCTTTTCGTTTTATCCAGATTTCTTTTGATTTTTTGTTTCGTTTTTTTATATGTTCTTCTTTACGGTTTCATCGGTTTTTAGAACCTTTGTTGATTGTTTATTGTTCATCAGTTTCTTTTATGTTTTTCATTGCTTTTCTTCTTTTTCTTTGTTCCTTTGTCGGTTTTCATATTTTTAACATATTTTCTGTATAGAACATGAACATTTTCCAAATATGTTGAGTAATTTTTTTAAAAATACACACCTTTTGAAGTCTACATTTTTTTCATATAAATTGTACATTGCTTTGTATACATCAGCAACATTTTTTATATATGCCCTTAACATTTTTCAGATATATGTTTGAAAATTTTCTAATACATGATTAAAAAATTTATGTAAAAAATATATTTTGATGTATACTTTTCTCATACACATTCTCCATTTTTTGAAACATTTGGAACATTTTTGATATACATGTTTCGCATCTTTCTTATACAGATTTACCTTTTTTCTAATACATCATTAACATTTTTTGAAAATATATATTTTAATGTCTACTTTTGTAACACACATTATACATTAGTTTGTACACCGGGAACATTTTTTATATAAATTTTTAACATTTTTCAAATACATGATTAACATTCTTTTAGAACATATATTTTTTATATCTACTTTTTCCATATGCATTTACAGTTTTCGTATATATCAAGAACATATTTTTATACACGTTAACATTTTTAAGATACCTGATTAACACTTTTGAGAAACATGATTAACTTTTCTCAAGATACATATTTTTGATGTTTAGTATTTCCACACACATTCTACATTTTTTGTATACATCATAGACTTTTTTTATACACATTTATCATTTTTTGAAAATATTACTAACATTCTCTAAATACATGATTAACATTTCTAAAAACATATCTATTTTTATGTTTACTTTTCCATGCGCATTGTACAAATTTTTGAAATATGAACAAAAGTAAAAAAAACTAGGCAAAAAGGAAAAGAAAAAATGTGAAAAAATGAAAGGCAAAAAAGGAAGAACTACCTAATAGGGCTGGCCCATTTACGACGATTCCTGAAGCGGGCTACCCCTCCTAACCACCTCCTATGCCGCGGCAGATTAGGGTGAACCGCACACCCTGCACGCGCTTTAGATCGACTCATGGGCGGGGCGGGGCGCCCCATATTTGTTTTCTATTTTGGAAGAAAATATGCCCTAGAGGCAATAATAAAGTTTTTATTTTATATTTCCTTATATCATGATAAATGTTTATTATTCATGCTAGAATTCTATTAACCAGAAACTTGATACATGTGTGGATACATAGACAAAACACCGTGTCCCTAGTAAGCCTCTACTAGACTAGCTCTTTAATCAAAGATGGTTAAGTTTCCTAGCCATAGACATGGGTTGTCCTTTGATGAACGGGGTCACATCATTAGGAGAATGATGTGATGGACAAGACCCATCGGTTAGCTTAGCATATTGATCATTCAGTTTTATTGCTATGGATTTCTTCATGTCAAATTCATATTCCTTCGACTATAAGATTCTGCAACTGCCGGATACCGGAGGAATACCTTGTGTGCTATCAAAAGTCACAATGTAACTGGGTGATTATAAAGATGCTCTACAGGTATCGCCGAAGGTGTTTGTTGGTTGGCATAGATCAAGATAAGGATTTGTCACTCCGAGTATCGAAGAGGTATCTCTGGGCCCTCTCGGTAATACATATCATAAGAAGCCTTGCAAGCAAAGTGACTAATGAGTTAGTTGCAGGATGATGTATTATGGAACGAGTAAAGAGACTTGCTGGTAACGAGATTGAACTAGGTATGAAGATACCGATGATCGAATCTCGGGCAAGTAACATACCGATGGACAAAGGGAATAACATATGTTGTCATAACGGTTTGACTGATAAAAGATCTTCGTAGAATATGTAGGAGCCAATATGAGCATCCAGGTTCCGCTATTGGTTATTGACCGAAGAGGTGTCTCGGTCATGTCTACATAGTTCTCGAACTCGTAGGGTCCGCACGCTTAACGTTCGATGACGATTTTGTATTATATGAGTTATATGATTTGGTGACCGAATGTTGTTCTGAGTCCTGGATGAGATCACGAACATGACGAGGAGTCTCGAAATGGTCGAGAGGTAAATATAGATATGTAGGACGATAGTATTCGGACACCAGAAGTGTTCCATAGGGTATAGGGTACTTATCGGGTCACCGGAAGGTGTTTCGGGTACCCCCGGCAATCCTATGGGCCATATGGGCCTTGTGAAGGAACACACCAGCCCACAAGGGGCTTGCCCTATAAGGCTATAGGAGGAGGAGAAGGAAAGGTGGAAGGGCAAGGAAAGTGTGGATTATGATTCCCACTTCCTTCCCTCACCCCCCTCTTTCCTTCCCCTTCATGCATACATGGAAAGGGGGAGCGCACGACAAGGCAGGGCCCCTAGGGGGCGGCGGCCAACCCTAGGACGCCCCTGGCTGCCTCTCCTCCCCTCCCACCTATATATATGTGGAGAGGGGGCGCCTCACAAGGACACAACATCAGTTGTTAGCCGTGTGCGGCACGTCCCTCCACAGTTCACACCCCAGTCATATTCTCGTGATGCTTAGGCGAAGCCCTGCGCGGATCACTTCACCATCACCGTCACCATGTCGTCATGCTGACGGAACTCATCTACTTCCTCGACACTTTGCTGGATCAAGAGTTCGAGGGACGTCATCGAGCTGAACGTGTGCAGAACTCGGAGGTGTCGTACGTTCGGTACTTGATCGGTTGGAACGAGAAGTTCGACTACATCAATCGAGTTGTCAAATGCTTCCGCTTTCGCTCTACAAGGGTACATAGACACACTCTCCCCCTCGTTGCTATGCATCTCCTAGATAGATCTTGCGTGAGCGTAGGATTTTTTTTAAATTGCATGCTACGTTTCCCAACAGTGGAATCCGAGCCTGGTTTATGCGTAGATGATATGCACGAGTAGAACACAAAGTGTTGTGGGCAGTGATCGTCATACTGCTTACCACCAATGTCTTATTTTGATTCGTCCGTATTGTTGGATGAAGCGGCTCGGACCAACATTACATGACCATGTTCATGAGACGGTTCCACCAACAGACATGCAACTTGTTTTGTATAAAGGTGGCTGGCGGGTGTCTGTTTCTCCAACTTTAGTTGAATTAAATTTGACTGCGGTCGGTCCTTGTTGAAGGTTAAAATATCAAACTTGATAAATCACCGTTGTGATTTTGTGCCGTAGGTAAGAACGGTTCTTTCTAGAAGCCCATAGCAGCCACTTAAAACTTGCAATAACAAAGTAGAGGACGTCTAACTTGTTTTTGCAGGCCATGTTGTGATGTGATATGGGCAAGACATGATGTGATATACGTTGTTGTATGAGATGATCATTTTTTTGTAAAAGTTATCGGCAACTGGCAGGAGCCTTATGGTTGTCGCTTTATTGTATGAAATGCAATGCCATGTAATTGCTTTACTTTATCACTAAGCGGTAGAGATAGTTGTAGTAGCAATAGTTGGCGAGACGGCCATGATGCTATGATGGAGATCAAGGTGTCAAGACGTTGACGATAGAGATCATGACGTTGCTTTGGAGATGGAGATCAAAAGCACAAGATGATGATGGCCATATCATGTCACATATTTTGATTGCGTGTGATGTTTATATTTATGCATCTTATTTTGCTTAGTATGCCAGTAGCATTATAAGATGATCCGTTAACTAAATTTCAAGGTATATGTGTTCTCCCCGAGTATGCACCATTGCGAAAGTTCTCCGTGCTGGAACACCACGTGATGATCGGGTGTGATAGGCTCTATGTTCACATACAACGGGTGTGCTACCTCTTAGCATGCGTTGGTTTTTCCCTTGAAGAGGAAAGGGTGATGCAGCAAAGTAGCGTATGTATTTCCCTCAGTTTTGAGAACCAAGGTATCAATCCAGTAGGAGGCTCCTCCCAAGTCCCACACGCCTACACAAACAAACAAGAACCTCGCAACCAACATGATAAAGGGGTTGTCAATCCCTTCACGGCCACTTGCGAAAGTGAGATCTGATAGAGATAATATGATAACATAAATATTTTTGGTATTTTTATGATATAGATTGAAAAGTAAAGATTGCAAAATAAAGTAGATTCGAAACTTATATGATAGAGAATAGACCCGGGAGCCATAGGTTTCACTAGTGGCTTCTCTCAAGATAGCATAAGTATTACGGTGGGTGAACAAATTACTGTCGAGCAATTGATAGAAAAGTGCATAGTTATGAGAATATCTAGGCATGATCATGTCCGAAATGATTCTGCATCTACTACTATTACTCCACACATCGACTGATTCCTGCCTGCATCTAGAGTATTAAGTTCATAAGAACAGAGTAAAGCATTAAGCAAGATGTCATGATGTAGAGGGATAAACTCAAGCAATATGATATAAACCCCATCTTTTTATCCTCGATGGCAACAATACAATACGTGCCTTGCTGCCCCTGCTGTCACTGGGAAAGGACACCGCAAGATTGAACCCAAAGCTAAGCACTTCTCTCATTGCAAGAAAGATCAATCTAGTAGGCCAAACACACCGCAAAAAGAGTTACATCGAATAGATCTCCAAGAAGATCGAGGAGAACTTTGTATTGAGATTCAAAGAGAGAGAAGAAGCCATCTAGCTAATAACTATGGACCTGAAGGTCTGTGCTAAACTACTCACAACTCATCGAAGAGGCCTTGGTGATGATGGAGAGGCCCTCCGTGGTCGATTCCCCCTCCGGCGGAGCGCCGACGAAGGCTCCAAGATGGGATCTCGCGGATACAGAAGGTTGCGGCGGTGGAAATAGTTTTTCGTGGTGCTCCTGGATGGTTTCAGGGTACGAAGATATATATAGGCGAAGGAGGCAGGTCAGGGAGCCACGAGGGGCCCACAAGGCAGGGGCACGCCCACCCCCTTAGGGCACGCCGGCCACCCTCGTGGCCGCCTCGACTACTTCTTGACGTCCACTCCAAGTTTCCTGGATTGCGTTTGTTCCAAAAAGATCGCTCCCGAAGGTTTCATTCCGTTTGATATTCCTTTTCTACGAAACACTGAAATAGGCAAAAAAACAACAATTCTGGCTGGGCCTCCGGTTAGTAGGTTAGTCCCAAAAATGATATAAAAGTGTAAAGTAAAGCCTATAAACATCCAAAACAGGTAATATAATAGCATGGAACAATCAAAAATTATAGATATGTTGGAGATGTATCAAGCACCCCAAAGCTTAATTCCTACTCGTCCTCGAGTAGGTAAATGATAAAAACAAATTTTTTGATGTGGAATGCTACCTAGCATATTTCTCAATGTAATTTCTCTTTAGGGATAATTAGATTTATGCCCCTTGTTGCATCCCACTCATCTGTTTTACCCCTAATTCCTAAAAGTCACCGTTTCTGTCCAAGTCACTTTGATCCTCTTATGCTTTTGCCCTTTGACCGTTTGACCGTCAGTTTGAAAACTTCATAACTAATTCATACTAAATCAGAAAAATGCAAATAAGATACCAAAATGTTCAGAAAAACATCACCTATATGTGAGTGTCATTTGCATTCATGAAACAAGTGTTGGAAAGTTCCCATTCGAGTTTTAGCTCTTAGGCTACCACCATGAATAGTAAAATATAAAAAAGTTCCAAAAAATTCAAAAAAAATTGGTGGCAAAGAATGACAAATGTTTTAAGTGCCTGCCAAGTTTCATCAGGGAATAACATTTGTGGGTGCCGCGGCCAAAAAAAACAATCAGCACTCCAAAATAGATATTTTTTTGCCTTGACTTCCACGAATGTCGTTCCCTAATGAAACTTGGCAAGCACTTAGAACATTTGTCGTTCTTTTCCACCATATTTTTTTTGAATTTTTTTAGTGTTTACTATTCAAAAGAGCTAAAACTCGGATGTGCACTTTCCAACACTTTTTTCATGAATGCAAATGACACTCACATATAGGTGATGTTTTTCTGAACATTTGGTATCTTATTTGCATTTTTCTGATTTAGTATGAATTTATTATGAAGTTTTCAAACTAACGGTCAAACGATCAAAGGGCAAAAGCATAAGAGGAGCAAAGTGACTTGGACAGAACCGGTGACTTTTGGGAATTAGGGGTAAAACAGATGAGTGAGACACAACTAAGGGCATAAATCTAATTATCCCTTCTCTTTATTATGGCATGAATATTCAGATCCAAATGATTCAAAATAAAAGTTCATATTGATAAAAGAATAATAATACTTCAAGCATACTAACCAAGCAATCATGTCTTCTCAAAATAACATCGCAAAGGAAAGTTCATCCCTACAAAAGCATATAGTTTGGCTATGTTTCATTTTCTTCACACAAAGCACTCCCATCAAGAACAACCCCGGTTTCAGCCAAGAAATTGGTTCATACTTTTTAGCGCGCTTCAGCCTTTTTCAACTCTCACACAATACATGAGCGTGAGACATGGATATAGCACTATGGATGGAATGGAATATAATGATAGGGATTATGTGGAGAAGACAAAAAAAGAGAAAGTCTCACATCGACACGGCTAATCAACGGGCTAGGGAGATGCCCATCAATTGATTTCAATGCAAGGAGTAGGGATTGCCATGCAACGGATGCACTAGAGCTATAAATGTATGAAAGCTCAACAAAAGAAACTAAGTGGGTGTGCATCCAACTTGCTTGCTCATTAAGACCTAGGGAATTTTGAGGAAGCCCATCGTTGGAATATACGCGCCAAGTTCTATAATGAAAGAATCCCACTTAGTAAATAATAGTGACAACATAGAAGACTTTCTATCATAAAGACCATGCTGCTATTTTGAGCACAAGTGTGGAAAAAGATAGTAGCATTGTCCCCCCCCCTTTTGTGCATTTTTTTGGCCTTTCCTTTTTTATATTTTTTATATTTGCCCTTTCTTTTTTTTGGCCTTTCCCCCCCTTTTTTTAGGGACAATGCTCTAAAAATGATGATCATCACACTTCTATTTTACTTACAACTCATGAATTACAACTCGATACTAGAACAAAATATGACTCTATATGAATGCCTCTGGCGGTGTACTGGGATATGCGATGACTCAAGAGTGACATGTATAAAAAGTATGCATGGTGGCTTTGTCACGAATACGATGTCAACTACATGATCATGCAAAAAGCAATATGACAATGATGAAGCGTGTCATAATAAACAAAACGGTGGAAAGTTGCATGGCAATATATCTCGGAATGGCTATGGAAATTCCATAAGAGGTAGGTATGGTGGCTGTTTTGAGTAAGATATAAGGAGGTTTATGTGTGATAGAGCGTATTGTATCACGGGGTTTGGATGCACCGGCGAAGTTTGCACCAACTCTCAAGGTGAGAAAGGGCAATGCACGGTACCGTAGAGGCTAGCAATGATGGTAAGGTAAAGTGCATATAATCCATGGCCTCAACATTAGTCATAAAGAACTCATAATTATTGCAAAAGTTTTATTAGCCCTCGAAGCAAAGTACTACTACGCATGATCCTAGGGGGGAGGTTGGTAGGAGTTAACCATCGCGCGCCCCCGACCTCCACACATAAGGAAGGCAATCAAAAGAGCACCCTATGCAATGAATTTGTCACACAATGGTTACCATACATCCATGCTACGGGAATTGCAAACCTCAACACAAGTATTTCTTAAATTCACAATTATAGAAACTAGCATGACTCTAATATTACCACCTTCATATCTCAAAACAATTATTAAGCATCAAGTTGATCATAGTATTCAATTCACTTTTCATGATAGTTTTTATTATACCCAACTTGGATGCCCACCATTCTAGGACCAATTTTATAACCATAGCAAATACCATGCTGTTATAAAAGACTCTCAAAATAATATAAGTGAAGCATGAGAGATCAATAGTTTTTACAAAATAAAATCACCACCGTGCTCTAAAAAGATATAAGTGAAGCACTATAGCAAAACTACATAGCTCAAAAGATATAAGTGAAGCACATAGAGTATTATAATAAATTCCAAATAATGTGAGTCTCTACCAAAAGGTATGTACAGCAAGGATGATTGTGGTAAAATAAAAAGCAAAGACTCATATCATACAAGACGCTCCAAGCAAAACACATATCATGTGGTAAATAAAAATACAGCTACAAGTAAAGTTACCGATAGACGAAGACGAAAGAGGGGCTGCCTTCCGGGGCATCCCCAAGCTTAGGATTTTGGTTGTCCTTTAGTATCTTGGGGTGCCATGGGCATCCCCAAGCTTAGGCTCTTGGCACTCCTTATTCCATAGTCCATCAAATCTTTACCCAAAACTTGAAAACTTCACAACACAAAACTCAACATGAAATCTCACGAGCTCCGTTAGTGCGAGAAAGAAAAACCACCACTTAAGGTACTGCAATGAACTCATTCTTTATTTATATTGGTGTTAAACCTACTATATTCCAACTTCTGTATGGTTCATACCCCCCGATACTAGCCATAGATGCATCAAAATAAGCAAACAACACACGAAAAACAGAATCTGTCAAAAACAGAACAGTCTGTAGCAATCTGTAACTTTCGAATACTTATGGAACTCCAAAAATACCAAAAAAATAGGAAATCCTAGGTAATTTTTCTATTGATATAATGCAAAAGGAATCAACTCAAAAGCACGTTTCTGTGATTTATTGAATTTTTTCTTGTGAGCGCAAAGTTTCTGTTTTTCAGGAGAATCAAATTAACTTTCACCCAAGATGATCCTATAGGTTCTACTTGGCACAAACACTAATTAAAACATAAAACCATATCTAACCAGAGGATAGATGAATTATTTATAGAATAAAATCAAGGAAAAATGTTGGGTTTCTCCCAACAAGCGCTTTTCTTTAAACGCCCTAAGCTAGGAACTGAGATTTCGATGATGCTCACATGAAAGACGAGAATTGAAGCACAAAGAGAGCATCATAAAACACGTGACAAACACATATAAGTCTAACATACTTCCTATGCATAGGCATCTTATAGGAAAAAAATTATCAAGGCAAGCAAAAACTAGCATATGCAAGGAAGAAGACGATAGCAATCTCAACATGAAGAGAGGTAATTTAGTAACATGAAAATTTCTACAACCATATTTTCCTCTCTCATAATAATTACATGTAGGATCATAAGAAAATTCAACAGAATAGCTATCACATAACATATTCTCAACACGATCCACATGCATGCAAAGTTGACACTCTTCCAAAATAGTGGGATTAACATTAACTAAGATCATGACCTCTCCAAACCCACTTTTGTCAAAAATACCGTAAGATTGAACATACTCCAAATATGTGGGAGCTAAAGTTGACACTCTTCCAAAACCACTTTCAATATTATTGCAAACACTATTATCAATCTCATATTCATCATGGGGCTTAAATAAATTTTCAAGATTATAAGAAGAATCACCCCAAACATGATCATTGCAACAAGTAGTAGACATAGCAAAACTAGCATCCCCAAGCTTAGGGTTTTGCATATTATTAGCACAATTGACATCAAGAAAATTTATAGTAAAATCATTGCAATCATGCTTTTTATTCAAGGAGTTATCGTGAATCTCTTCATAAATTTCTTCATCATAATTTTCAGATTCACAAATTTCGAGCAAAGCTTCATAAAGATAATCTAGTGCACAAAACTCACTAGCAATTGGTTCATCATAATTAGATCTTTAAAAAAGATTAGCAAGCGGATGAGGATCCATAGATCTTAGGTTCTTCATTTAGCAATAAATAAACAACTATTCCAACCAAACGAGCAAACGAGCCAAGTAAGACATCAAAGCAAAGGAAAAGACGAACAGAAGAAGGGCGAATAAAACAGCAAGGGTGAAGTGGGGGACAGGAAAACGAGAGGCAAATGGCAAATAATGTAATGCAAGGGATAAGGGTTTGTGATGGGTACTTGGTATGTCTTGACTTGAGCGAAGACCTCCCCAGCAACGGTGCCAGAAATCCTTCTTGCTACCTCTTGAGCATGTGTTGGTTTTTCCCTTGAAGAGGAAAGGGTGATGCGGCAAAGTAGCGTAAGTATTTCCCTCAGTTTTGAGAACCAAGGTATCAATCCAGTAGGAGGCTCCTCCCAAGTCCCACGCACCTACACAAACAAACAAGAACCTCGCAACCAACGTGATAAAGGGGTTGTCAATCCCTTCACTGCCACTTGCGAAAGTGAGATCTGATAGAGATAATATGATAACATAAATATTTTTGGTATTTTTATGATATAGATTGAAAAGTAAAGATTGCAAAATAAAGTAGATTGGAAACTTATATGATAGAGAATAGACTTGTTGGCCATAGGTTTCACTAGTGGCTTCTCTCAAGATAGCATAAGTATTACGGTGGGTGAACAAATTACTGTCGAGCAATTGATAGAAAAGTGCATAGTTATGAGAATATCTAGGCATGATCATGTATATAGGCATCACGTCCGCAACAAGTAGACCGAAACGATTCTACATCTACTACTATTAATCCACACATCGACCGACTCCTGCCTGCATCTAGAGTATTAAGTTCATAAGAACAGAGTAAAGCATTAAGCAAGATGACATGATGTAGAGGGATAAACTCAAGCAATATGATATAAACCCCATCTTTTAATCCTCGATGGCAACAATACGATACGTGCCTTGCTGCCCTTGCTGTCACTAGGAAAGGACACCGCAAGATTGAACCCAAAGCTAAGCACTTCTCCCATTGCAAGAAAGATCAATCTAGTAGGCCAAACCAAACTGATAATTCGAAGAGACTTGCAAAGATAACCAATCAAACATAAAAGAATTCAGAGGAGATTCAAATATTTCTCATAGATAAACTTGATCATAAACCCACAATTCATCGGATCTTGACAAACACACTGCAAAAAGAGTTACATTGAATAGATCTCCAAAAAGATCAAGGAGAACTTTGTATTGAGATTCAAAGATAGAGAAGAAGCCATCTAGCTAATAACTATGGACCCGAAGGTCTATGCTAAACTACTCACAACTCATCGGAGAGGCCTTGGTGATGATGGAGAGGCCCTCCGTGGTCGATTCCCCCTCCGGCGGAGCGTCAACAAAGGCTCCAAGATGGGATCTCGCGGATACAGAAGGTTGCGGCGGTGGAAATAGTTTTTCGTGGTGCTCCTGAATGGTTTCAGGGTACGACGATATATATAGGCGAAGGAGGCAGGTCAGGGGAGCCACGAGGGGCCCACGAGGCAGGGGGCACGCCCACTCCCTTAGGGCGCGCCGGCCACCCTCGTGGCCGCCTCGACTACTTCTTGACGTCCACTCCAAGTTTCCTGGATTGCGTTTGTTCCAAAAAGATCGCTTCCGAAGGTTTCATTCCGTTTGGACTCTATTTGACATTCCTTTTCTGCGAAACACTGAAATAGGCAAAAAAAACAGCAATTCGGGTTGGGCCTCTGGTTAGTAGGTTAGTCCCAAAAATGATATAAAAGTGTAAAGTAAAGCCCATAAACATCCAAAACAGGTAATATAATAGCATGGAACAATAAAAAATTATAGATACGTTGGAGATGTATCAGGGTGCAAGCCAGTTTTGCACATGTGGAATACCTGGGCTAAACTTGATGAGCCTGGCATGTACAGACATGACCTCGGAACACTGGAGACCGAAAGGTCGAACGTGAATCATATAGTAGATATGATCAACATAGAGATGTTCACCATTGATGACTACTCCATCTCACGTGATGATCGGACATGTCTTAGTTGATTTGGATCATGTATCATTTAGATGACTTGAGGGATGTCTATCTAAGTGGGAGTTCTTAAGTAATATGATTAATTGAACTTTAATTTATCATGAACTTAGTCCAGATAGTATTTGAAAATTATGTTGTAGATCAATAGCTCATGTTATAGCTCCCATATTTTTTTGTATGTTCCTAGAGAAACCTAAGTTGAAAGATGATAGTAGTAAAGATGCAGATTGGATCCGTGATCTGAGGATTATCCTCATCACTGCACAGAAATAATTGTGTCCTTGATGCACCACTAGGTGACAAACCTATTGCAGGAGCAAATGCACACATTATGAATGTTTGGCAAGCTCAATATGATGACTAATTGATAGTTTAGTGCACCATGTTTTACGGCTTAGAACCGGGACTTCAAAAACGTTTTGAATGCCATTGAGCTTATGAGATGTTACAAGAGCTGAAATTGGTATTTCAGGCTCATGCCCGTGTCGAGAGGTATGAGACCTGTGACAAGTACTTCGACTACAAGATGGAGGAGAATAGCTCAACCAGTGAGCATGTGCTCAGAATGTCTGAGTACTACAATCGCTTGAATCAAGTGGGAGTTAATCTTCTAGATAAGATAGTGATTGACAGAGTTCTCTAGTCACTATCACCAAGTTACTTGAACTTCATGATGAACTATAATATGCAAGGGATGACGAAAACGATTCCCAAGCTCTTCGTGATGCTGAAATCGACGAAGGTAGAAATCAAGAAACAGCATCAAGTGTTGATGATTGACAAGACCACTAGTTTCAAGAAAAAGGGCAAAGGGAAAGAAAGGGAACTTTGAGAAGAATGTCAAGCAAGTCGCCACTCCCATGAAAAAGCCCAAAGCTGGACCCAAGCCTGAAACTGAGTGCTTGTACTGCAAAGGAAATGGTCACTAGAAGCAGAACTGCCCCAAACATTTGGCAGATAAGAAGGATGGCAAAGTGAACAAAGGTATATTTCATATACAGGTTATTGATGTGTACCTTAGTAGTGTTCGTAGTAACCCCTGGGTATTTGATACTGGTTCAGTTGCGAAGATTAGTAACTCGAAACAGGAGTTGCAGAATAAACAAAGACTAGTTAAGGGTGAGGTGACGATGTGTGTTGGGATTAATTCCAAGGTTGATACGATCACCATCGTACACTCACTCTAACTTCGAGATTAGTGTTGAACCATAAATAAATGTTATTTGGTGTTTGCGTTGAGCATGAATATGATTGGATCATGTTTTGCGATACGGTTATTCATTTAAGACAGAGAATAATTGTTATTCTGTTTACATGAATAAAACCTTCTATGGTCATAAACCCAATGTTAATGGTTTATTGAATCACGATCGTAGTGATACACATATTCATAATATTGATGTCAAAATATGCAAAGTTGATAATCATAGTGCAACATACTTGTGGCGCTGTCGTTTAGGTCATATTGGTGTAAAGCGCATGAAGAAACTCCATGCAGATGGACTTTTAGAATCACTTGATTATGAATCATTTGATACTTGAGAACCATGCCTCATGGGCAAGATGACTAAAATTCCGTTCTCCAGAACAATGGAAGGAGCCAATAACTTATTGGAAATAATACATACCGATGTATGCGGTCCGATGAGTGTTGAGGCTCGTGGAGGGTATCGTTATTTTCTGACCTTCACAGATCATTTGAGCAGATATGGGTATATCTACTTAATGAAACACAAGTCTGAAACATTTGAAAAGTTCAAAGAATTTCATAATGAAGTGGAGAATCCTCTTAACAAGAAAATAAAGTTCCTACGATCTGATCGTGGAGATGAATATTTGAGTTACGAGTTTGGCCTTCATTTAAAACAATGTGGAATAGTTTCACAACTCACGCCACCTGGAACACCACAACGTAATGGTGTGTCCGAACGTCGTAACCATACTTTATTAGATGTGGTGTGATCTATGATTTCTCTTACCGATTTGCCACTATCGTTTTGGGGTTATGCATTAGAGACAGCTGCATTCACGTTAAATAGGGCACTGTCTAAATCCATTAAGATGACACCGTATGAACTGTGGTTTGGCAAGAAACTTAAGATGTCGTTGAGGGAGTCCTAGATTAAGGGGTCCTCGGATGGTCGGACTATGATGTGTGGGCCGGACTGATGGACTATGAAGATACAACACCGAAGACTCTCTCCCGTGTCCGGATGGGACTCTCCTTGGCGTGGAAGGCAAGCTTGGCGATTGGATATGAAGATTCCTTTCTCTGTAACCGACTTTGTATAACTCTAATCCCCTCCGGTGTCTATATAAACCGGAGGGTTTATCCTATAGGGGAGAATCATAATCATACAGGCTAGACTTCTAGGGTTTAGCCATTACGATCTCGTGGTAGATCAACTCTTGTAATACTTGATTCATCAAGATCAATCAAGCAGGAAGTAGGGTATTACCTCCATGGAGAGGGCCCGAACCTGGGTAAACATAGTGTCCCCCGCCTCCTATTACCATCGACCTTAGACGCACAGTTCGAGACCCCCTACCCAAGATCCGCCGGTTTTGACACTGACATTGTTGCTTTCATTGAGAGTTCCGCTGCGTCATCATCAAAAGGTTTGATGGCTCCGTCAATCATCTACAACAATGCATTTCAGGGGGAGGTTTTCCTCCCCGGACAAATCTTCGTATTCGGCGGCTTCGCACTGCGGGCCAACTCGCTTGGCCATCTAGAGCACATCGACAGCTATGCCCCTGGCCATCAGGTCAGGTTTGGAGGCTTGAATTACGTTGTCGATATCTGCGGAGACTTGATCTTCGACGGATTCGAGCCCATGACAGCCGCTCCCTGCCACCATGATGAACATGACCTAAATCTGTCATCGGACCGTGCCCAGGAGATAGCGCCTGTATCTGCTCTGGCCCTAAATCCGGAGCAGATTGTGTCGTCCGAGGACAGGAAGCTCAACGCCGCCACGAAAGCCATAGACTCAGCGGCGTTAGATTCGCACACAAATCCAACCACGAGTGGGGCCTGTGTCACCGGAACCTCGGATTCATCTCCGGCCATAGGTTATGAACCACGTGCATCCGCGCCCATCGAACCCGATCACACGCTGATCCTTGAGCTTAGCTCCGCAGACATCATCCTGCACTCACCTCTAGGCGATGTGTTAAACTCATTAAAATCCCTCTCCTTATCAGGGGCTCTCAGCGGAACTATGTCCGGCTTGAATTGGAAGCTGATTACGAAAAATTCCGCTTCCCACCCACCACCCACTTCATAGCCACTATCAAAGATTTAACCGATCTACTTGACTACACCTCCGAAGACCTCGAAGGGATGGACCTCGAAGCCGGAGAAAATCTAGACCAAAACCCACCCGTAACCGGGCGGTGGACGGTCACGTCCTCATACGATGTATACATGGTGGACACAATTAAAGAGAAGGAGGCCGACAGCGATAATGATAAGCCTATCGATGAACCTCCCAAGTGTCTGCGTCAGAAGCACCGATCTCGATCCGGCAAGGAAAAAGATAGCAACATGGTCACTAACGATGGTGATAATCTGGACCAAGCCGAAGACCCTGAAGATCCAGCGATGGAGCAGGACAAGCGAGAGGACAGCAAGCACAGTCCGGGGCCGTTGTCCGACCACAGCGATGCTGAAGATAGCAATTACAAACCTGTCTCCAAAGAGGAGGTCAGCTTGGGCGACGACGAATTCGTCATCCCAGAAGAACCCTTAGAACAAGAGCACCTCCATTGGAGGCTCATCGCTACCGCAAGGAGCCTGAAGAAGCAGAAGCAGTGGCTTAAAGTCGCACATGATACGCTCAATGATAGATGGAACAAAGTGCTAGACACTGAGGAAAAATATGGATATAATCGCCAAACAAAGGGCTATGCCAAGCGCAAACGGCTGCCCGAGTTCAACGACGAGGCTATTGCGCCTATACCACCGAAGAACAATACTGCCAACAAGCCCGACCGACCACCTCGTGGACGGGACAGAGTGGCTAGCAATGGTGTACACAAGCCCGCACCTCCTCCCCGTAAAGGAAGAGAGGCCGCGGCTCAGGGCCAGAAACACGATCTACGTGAGGACCTGAATGAAAGGGCTGGCAAAGCCAGATCCATCTACGGATCTAGGGACCGTGCCCCCACGCGGGGCTATGGTTATCAAGCCAAATATGCCGGCCATATACCAGTCCGGAACCGATACCGAACATTACAACCGTCGGACCCACGCCACGACACAGCCAAATACAGGGGTGCCGCGCACCCCCTGTGCTTCACTGATGAGGTGCTGGATCATGAATTTCCAGAAGGATTTAAACCCATAAATATCGAGGCATATGATGGAACGACGGATCCTACTGTCTAGATAGAAGACTTTATCCTTCACATCCACATGGCTCGCAGAGATGATCTCCACACCATCAAATACCTACCCCTCAAGCTGAAAGGACCAGCTCGGCACTGGCTGAAAAGCCTGCCAGAAAACTCCATTGGAAGTTGGGAAGAACTTGAGGATGCTTTTCGGGCCAATTTTCAAAGGACCTATGTCCGACCCCCGGATCCTGACGACCTAAGTCACATAACTCAACAACCCGGGGAATCAACCTGTAAGCTGTGGAATCGGTTTCTCACTAAGAATAACCAAATCATTGATTGTCTGGACGCCGAAGCCTTAGCGGCCTTGAAGCATAGTGTCTGGGACGAATGGCTAGCTAGACACCTCGGCCAAGAAAAGCCAAGGACAATGGCAGCCCTAACTACACTCATGACTCGTTTTTGCACGGGCGAGGACAACTGGTTAGCCCGTAGCAGCACCAGGCGATCCTAGCACATCTGAGGTCAGGGATGGCAATGGAAAGCCACGACGTAACAAAAATAAAAGTTGAAACAATGAAGGAAGCCTAGATGATACAGCGGTAAATGCCAGATTCAGTGGCCCCAGACCCGGTCAACGGAAGAAGCCATTTAAAGGTAATAACGACGGTCCATCCAGCCTGGACAAAATTTTAGACGTGCCCTATCAGATCCATGGCACCCCCGCTAAACCTGGAAACCATACCAATCGCAGTTGTTGGTTCTTCAAGAAGGCCGGCAAACTAACCACTGAACACAAGTGGAAGGGACCTCAGAGCGAAGACGAGGATGAATCTCGCTAGCTGAACACGGGGGTATAGAAGAAATTTCCACCGGAGATCAAAACAGTGAACATGATCTATGTCACTCATATCCCAAAGTGGGAGCGCAAATGCGCACTCCGAGATATCTGTGCCATTGAGACCGTTGCCCCCAAATTCAACCCATGGTCGGCCTGTCCGATCATCTTTGATCGCAGGGATCATCCGACTAGTATCCGTCACGGGGGTTCGACTGCCCTAGTGTTCGATCCAATAATCAGCGGATACCACCTCACCTGAGTCCTTATGGACGGCGGAAGCAGTCTCAGTTTGATATATCAGGACACTATCCGCAAGATGGGGATAGACCCGTCAAGAATCAAGCCAAGCAGCACGACCTTTAAACGAGTTATACCAGGCGTAGAAGCCCGCTGCACGGGCACTTTAGCATTGGAGGTCGTATTCGACTCTCCCGACAACTTTCGAAGCGAAGAGCTAACCTTCGACATAGCTCCGTTCCGAAGTGGCTATCATGCACTACTCGGAAGAACGACCTTCGCCCGTTTTAATGCAGCCCCGCGCTAAGGTTTCTTTTTAGATTAAGACCATGTGTAAACCTTTTTATCTCTTTTTGTTTTATACTTTTCTGGCATGTAAAATGTCCACGGAAGCTATTGGCATTATCTGTAAATACACGGCTCGCCGTACTAGAAAGGGATATTATAGAAGGAGCTTGGTTCACATTATATTTGGAGTTTTATTCTCTCACCAACTGCGTTCTCCCCCTGTGTCCGATTGCCACAGTGCCTTGATACTAGGGTCCATTACCAGGGGCTGTATTCATCCCGGTATATGTTGAAAAGTCCAAACACCTATAGGGAGTGTTCGGCATCACAAGTGTGGCCTTATATGCATCAGCTTCGAATCATGTCTTTAGTCAATAGTTGGGTTGCCCGGCTCCTGTGCTTACTACCTTACGTTTCGCTCTATCGGCTAGGGTAGTAAAGGGAGAACTACTGTGATTGTGTCCTGGTTCATCTGGATGAGCACCTCAGTAGAGAAAGCCGAAAACTAACTGTCATGATGCGGCGAGAGCTGGTGAACCACTCGATGACTCAGCGGAATCTTCGCGATTCCTTCCACATTAACGAAGGACCATTCTTCCGGTCACGTAGGTAAATGCACCGTATTCAGATACCCGCGTGCATACCAGGGGCTATATAGTAGCCCCACTGTCAAACTCCTATGGCCAAGTGAAAGTGTTAAAACCCTATAGTCTGATTGCCTGGTTCGCACATTGACACCTCCTTAATGGACCAAGACCTTGGGTCAAGAGTGATCAAGTGCTTTTTCGAACACCCCCGCATTATATGTGAGGGGTTGAAGCCGACGACTAGTAAACTTTCAGATTATACAAAAAACGGCCGCACAGGAGGCACCAAAAACTCTTTAGGCAAAAGTATAAAAAACATAGCCTTAACTATATCATAATATTGTTTTTACAATTTCAGTACAATTCACTCGAATATAATATCTTTCGAGCACTGACACTCTATCAAGCGGGCATCCTCTAGGACATCTTCAAAATAATGTTATGGCGTGTGATGGTCCTTGCCCTCGGGTGGACTTTTCACTGCAATATCAGAGGCCTTCTTCTTCGCCCAGTACGTCTTGACGCGGGCAAGGGCCATCCGTGCACCTTCTATGCACGTTGACCGCTTAACAGCGTCGATACGCGGCACCGCATCAACAAGTCGTCGCACCAAACTGAAATAACTATTCGGAATCGACTCATTCGACCACAGCCGGACTACGACGTCCTTCATGGCAGATCCGAATAGCTTGTGGAGCTCGGCCCACAGAGTCATCTGCTCGTTCAGCAACAACGGACGCCATGGCATGCTGAATTGCGACCAGAAAAGCTTTTCCCTCGCATGTCCCTCGTGCACATGGAAATACCATGTCGCATCAGAGACACTCTTCGGCAAGTCCAAAATGCGTCTAGAGAACTCCACATTTGATTAAGCGGGGTATAATTCAGATCACCGAACTTAGTTCGTAATAAGAAGGGCTTACCAGCCGCGATCTCCCCAGCTTGCCGGATCTCCTCCCGAGCCGCTCTCGACACAGATCGTGCTTCCCTTGCCTCTTGTAAGGCCTTGTCATGTTCGGTTGCTCTGGCTTTGTTATCTTCCTCAAGAAATTCGCATCGGCTAGCGGCATCTTTTGGCTCAAGCGACATGGTAGATATTCTCTCCTCGCACTGGCGCCAAGCAGCCTGTTCGGCCTTCAGTTCAGCAGCTGCCTTTTCGGCAGCCATATTACCCACCCTGGCTTGCTCCTTGGCCCGGGAAAGCTCAGCCCGAAGGGTCTCAACTGCGGCGGCACCATCTGCAGTTATGCATACCTCAGTATACAATTCTCAGTGTCATGCTCATATTATAATACCTACATATAATAACTGCCCCGAAGACATACCTTGCGCCTCGTCGAGCTGCTAGTTAATAAGCATAATGTCATCATCCGCCACATCAAGTTTCTGCTTCAGGTCTACAATCTCTGTAGCTTGGGAAGTCGCGAGGGAGGTAACAACATGTGTTCCAATTAGTCAGATTATTTCCTGAGCATATCTTTCTTGATCCTCTGATTGCCTCCTCTTGGATGCCAACCAGAGTCTCAGGGGCTACTATCTATACACAGGTGCATTTTGCATTTATAGCACAATTGAAAATATTACATTACATACCTCGAAACTTCTTAGCAGGCTCGTAAAGGCTTCATTCAATCTGCTTTTCACAGATAGAACCCTCTCAACCACCATACCCATCAAGGTACGATATTCCTCTGAGACGGGCGCATGTCTCGATATGTCCATCAATGTATCCGGCACATCCGGATCCCTGGAAGCAGCTGTAGGAGTACGAATTCCCTTCAAAGGAACGTGTTTACTCGACCTCAGAGTCGTCTCTGGCTGCAAATCGGGTAGTCCGGGGCCTTTATTGTTGGTCCCCGTGGGGGCCGCACACCCTGGACCCTGGACGGCCGAAGTGTCACCTTCGGGCCTAGTCCTCATTGTCCCTCGCATTGTTTGATCGGGAGAGATCCTCTGGGATGACAACTCGGTGTCGTCTATCCTATTGGGCGGGGAGATCGATGGAGGCGTCTCACTATCCATCATCTCCGGAAGGAGATCTCCCGAAGAGGAGGACTGTTGAGGAAGGCTGCATGCCGGACTGCAAACATATATTTTAAAATATTACCCTTGTAACCAGGAAAAAAGGGGATATGTTTAATACGCCCTTGTTCACTTACGATTCAGCTAAAGGCTTATCCTTATGGAGGAGCTGCGTGACAACATCGCCTCCCGAATCGGAACCCCCTGACAGGGATATCTTCCCTCGCTTAGAAGCCTTTGTCTTCAAGTCTTCAGAGGCGGTCCTCTTCTTCCCATGGGGAGAAGGGATGTCAGTGTCTCCCTCCCTTTCATCTTTGGAAGAGGGAGTTCCAACCTCCTCGAATGAGGTGCCTGGCGTACCTCTAGAATGGGAGCTGCCCCGGGCCTTCTTGATCTCCTCCTCGTCTACCCTCGTCGGCACTTGATATGGTGTCGGAGCCAGCATCCTTGTCAACATCGGATTAGCTGAGTCTTTAGGAAGAGGGGCCGAACACCTAATTATCTCCGCCTTCTTTATCCAGCCCTGGCCGAGTATGGTTTTCTTAGTATATTGTTATGAGAAGTTTAACTAAGGTGTGTTCGAGAGTCGAGTGCTTACCGAGGTATCTGGATGGTTGCAGTCGAGGCCGATGTCCTCTGAAGTATCTGGACATTGTTTTCGTATCCCAAAGAATAATTTCCATATCTCTTTGAGCGTCATGCCAAAGAGGTGCTGAAGGGTTCGTAGTCCTTCTGAATAGAACTCCCACATTTGGAGAGGCCGTCGCTAGCACGGTAGGACCCAACGGACTAGCATTACTTGGATTACGTTGATAAGACCGGTGTCCTTTTCAATGAGGCCCCGAATGCGGCTTTGCAGCGTCTGCACTTCTTAAATTGATCCCTAGTCCAGCCCCTTATTAATCCATGATGCAAGCTGTAGCGGGGGGCCAGATCGGAACGCATGTGTAGCTGCGCACTTGGTACCACGGGGTTCAGTAATGTAAAACCACTCCCGTTGCCATAGGTTGGAAGTTTCTGTGAAGGAGCCTTTTGGCCAAGGAGTATTGGTGAGTTTTCTCACTACAACACCACCACACTCCGCTTGTTCCCCGTCAACTACCTTTGGCTTCACATTAAAGGTCTTGAGCCATAATCCGAAGTGTGGGGGTATAAGGAGGAAGGCCTCGCACACAATGATGAACGTCGAGACGTGAAGAAAGGAGTCCGGAGCTAGATCGTGAAAATCTAGTCCGTAATAGAACATGATCCCTCGGACGAAGGGATGAAAAGCGAACCCTAGCCCTCAGAGGAAGTGGGAGATGAATACGACCCTCTCGCCAGATCTGGGAGTAGGAATAACCTGCTATTGAGCAGGAAGCCTGTGGGGGATTTCCGCCGTCGGGTATCTTGCTGCCCGGAGCTTCGCAATATCCTCCTCTGTGATAGAGGAGGCCATCCACCGGCCTAGAAGGCTGGGTCCGGACATGACTGAGAAGCTCGAAGCGGGTAAATTGAACCTTGGGTGTTGGAACTCGAGGTGTGAAAGGTTGAAGAAAGGGTTGGTGTAAAGGAGAAAATACGGGTCTTAGCCTCTTTATAAAGGCAGTGAATATCGAACGCCCCTCCAAGGCCTTAAAACCTGCCTATTCCTAAGGAATCATGCCAACGGAGTGGTTGGGTTACCCACGCACGTATTGATGAGAATCCCATAAAAAAGGGGACACGATCTCTGCTTTGGCAAAATGTGCCAATGAAACCGCCTCTCGAAATATGGAGCGACAGGTTAAAAAAGGTTCAAAATAATGGCCGGGCGGCGACGTGATGTCACGCTACAAAAAGTTGTCAGCGGATCAGACTCGTGAGATATTATACTCTCTACGGTTGTGTGTGGAATTTGTTTTGCAGAGCCGGACATGATTCTTGTGTTCGAAGACTATTTTGGAGTATTCGGAGAAGGAACCTGCCTTGCAATGCCGAAGACAATCTACACGCCGGACGCCTCATCATTGAATCCTGGTTCAGGGGCTACTGAGGGAGTCCTGGATTAAGGGGTCCTCGGACGGCCGGACTATGAAGTGTGGGCCGGACTGATGGACTATGAAGATATAAGACCGAAGACTCTCTCCCTTGTCCAGACGGGACTCTCCTTGGCGTGGAAGGCAATCTTGGCGATCAGATATGAAGATTCCTTTCTCTGAAACCGACTTTGTATAACCCTAGTCCCCTCCGGTGTCTATATAAACCGGAGGGTTTAGCCTATAGGGGAGAATCATAATCATACATGCTAGACTTCTAGGGTTTAGCCATTACGATCTCGTGGTAGATCAACTCTTGTAATACTTGTATTCATCAAGATCAATCAAGCAGGAAGTAGGGTATTACCTCCATAGAGAGGGCCCGAACCTGGGTAAACATCGTGTCCCCCGCCTCCTGTTACCATCGACCTTAGATGCACAGTTCGGGACCCCCTACCCGAGATCCTCCGGTTTTGACACCGACAGTCATTTCTTAAAGTTTGGGGTTGCGACACTTATATCAAAAGGCTTCAGCCTGATAAGCTTGAACCCAAATCAGAGAAGTGCATCTTCATAGGATACCCTAAGGAAACAATTGGGTACACCTTCTACCATAGATCCAAAGGCAAGATCTTTGTTGCCAAGAATGGAACCTTTCTAGAGAAGGAGTTTCTCTCGAAAGAAGTGAGTGGGAGGAAAGTAGAACTTCATGAGGTAGTTGTACCTTCTCTCAAATTGGAATGTAGCACATCAGTGAAAATCTGTTCCTGTGATGCCTACACCAACTAGAGAGTAAGCTAATGATGATGATCATGAAACTTCAGATCAATTTACTACTAGACCTCGTAGGTCGAACAGTGCACATTCCGCACCAGAGTGGTACGGTAATCCTGTCCTGGAAGTCATGTTATTAGACCATGGAGAACCTACGAACTATGAAGAATCTATGATGAGCCCAGATTCCGACAGATGGCTTGAGGCCATGAAATATGAGATAGGATCCATGTATGAGAACAAAATGTGGACTTTGGTGGACTTGTCCAATGATTGGCAAGCCATTGAGAATAAATGGATCTTCAAGAAGAAGACCGGCGCTGATGGTAATGTTACTGTCTATAAAGCTCAACTTGTCGCAAAAAGGTTTTTGACAAGTTCAAGGGGTTGACTGTGATGAGACTTTCTCAACCGTAGTGATGCTTAAGTTCGTCTGAATCATGTTAGAAATTGCCACATTTAATGAAATTTGGCAAATGGATGTCAAAATTGCATTCCTTAAATGGATATCTCTAAGAAGAGTTGTATATGATGCAACCAGAAGGTTTTGTCAATCCTAAAGGTGCTAACCAAATGTGCAAGCTCCAGCGATCCATCTATAGACGGGTGCAAGCATCTCGGAGTTGGAATATACGCTTTGATGAGGTGATAAAAGCATATGTTTTATACAGACTTTTGGAGAAGCCTGTATTTACAAGAAAGTGAGTGGAAGCTCCATAGCATTTCGAATATTATATGTGGATGACATATTGTTGATTGGAAATGATGTACAATTTCTGGATATCATAAAAGGATACTTGAATAAAAGTATTTCAATGAAAGACCTCAGTGAAGCTGCTTATGTATTGGGCATCAAGGTCTATAGAGATAGATTGAGACGCTTAACAAGACTTTCACGAAGCACACACCTTGATAAAATTTTGAAGGAGTTCAAAATGTATCAGTTAAAGAAGGAGTTCTAGCCTGTATTGTAAAGTGTGAAGTTAAGTAAGACTCAAAGTCCGACCATGACAGAAGCTAGAAAGAGAATGAAAGTCATTCCATATGCCTCAGCGATAGGTTTATAAAGTATGACATGCTGTGTATCAGACCTGTTGTGTGCCTTGATATGAGTTTGGCAAGAGGGTACAATAGTGATCTAGGAATAGATCACTGGACAATGGTCAAAATTATCCTTAGAGGACTAAGGAAATGATTCTCGGTTATGGAGGTAATAAAGGGTTCGTCATAAAGGGTTGCGACGAAGCAACCTTTAACACTAATCTAGATGACTCTGACTCTCATTTTGGATATGTATTGAAAGTGGGAGCAATTAGTTAGAGTAGCTCCATGCAGAGCACTGTAGACATAGAAATTTGCAAAATACATACGGGTCTGAATGTGTTAGACCCATTGACTAAACTTCTCTCACAATCAAAACATGATCACACCTTAGTACTTAGGGTGTTAATCACATAGCGATGTGAACTAGATTATTGACTCTAGAAAATCCTTTGGGTGTTGGTCACATGGCGATCTGAACTATGGATGTTAACCACATAAAGATGTGAACTATTGGTGTTAAATCACATGGCGATGTGAACTAGATTATTGACTCTAGTGCAAGTGGGAGACTGAAGGAAATATGCCCTAGAGGCAATAATAAAGTTGTTATTTTATATTTAATTATATCATGATAAATGTTTATTATTCATGCTAGAATTCTATTAACCGTAAACTTGATACATGTGTGGATACATAGACAAAACACTGTGTCCCTAGTAAGCCTCTACTAGACTAGCTCATTAATCAAAGATGGTTAAGTTTCCTAGCCATAGACCTGTGTTGTCATTTGATGAACGGGATCACATCACTAGGACAATGAGGTGATGGACAATACCCATCCATTAGCTTAGCATATTGATCGTTCAGTTTTATTGCTATAGCTTTCTTCATGTCAAATACATATTCCTTCGACTATGAGATTATGCAACTCGCGGATACCGAAGGAATACCTTGTGTGCTATAAAAAGTCACAACGTAATTGGGTGATTATAAAGATGCTCTACAAGCATCTTAGAAGGTATTTGTTGGGTTGGCATAGATCGAGATTAGGATTTGTCACTTCGAGTATCGGAGATGTACACTACTGGAATCAGCTTCTTTGTCATCTGCCATGGTGGACGGCAAAGGCATGAATGCCGGACAACAAAGTCATATGTCGTCTGCCAACAGACGGCAAACTGTCTGTCTGAACGAGTGCCGGCTAAGGCCTTCTTTGTTGCTTGCTTCATAGAAGCGGGCGGCAAAGGGTTGTGTTGTATGCCGTCAGAGGCCAGCAGACGGCAAAGATCATGGACGGCAGTGGGGTGGGCTGAGAGCCGTTAGGGGTTAACGGCATGCTTTGCTGTCTGCCAGCGGATGGCAAAGAGGCAAAGCTCTTTGCCGTTTGCTGACAGACGACAAAGAGCTTAGCTCGGCCAGCACTGGGAAGCTGCCACGTGGCCAGCTATGCCATCTGCCAGCGGACGGCAAAGAGCTTTGAATCTTTGTCGTCCGCTGGCGGAAAGCATAGCTGGCCCTGTTTGCCAGTCCTATTTGGGAACTTTGCCGCCTGGTGGCAGATGGCAAAGTGCCCAAATAGGCAGCCCGGTGTTCCTAGTTTCTACAAGTAGCTGCCACGTGGCCTCTTTGCCATCTGCTAGCGTCCGTCAAAGCTCTTTGCCGTCCGCTAGCAGACGACAAAGAGGCTATATATCCCCTGTTTTTATTTGAATCCATTTAATTTTACAGGATTTCACACACAGATATACATACATACATATCCAACATATCCAACAACATATAACAGCATGTCCAACAACATATTTTAGCAAATCCAACATATCCAACAACATAGTTTAACAAAGTCCATCCTATCCAACATATCCATATATACATACATATCTAGAAACAAGTGCCCAACAACATATCCATATAGACATACATATCCAAACAAGTTTTCATAAACAACAAGGAAGTTCCAGAAGAATAGTACACTCCATCAATGCAAGCTTGCTCATCTAAAGCAAATCTGCAAATTGGGAAAGATGAAAGTTAGAAGAAGAAGAAGAAGAAGACTAGCTAGAAGAAACTTCTTTTCTAACTAATGTAGGTAAAAATGCCATTTTTGGGCTAAGGTGGGTAAAAATGCTAAGTGTGCAGGTCAATTTAGAGCTAAGCTAGGTAAATAGGTCATTTTGGAGCTAACATAGGTTAAATGGATCATATTGGAGCTAACCTAGGTAAACTTGGTCATTTTTTAGATAACCTAGCTAATTATGCCATTTTTTTACCTAACTAAGCTTATTGTGTCATTTTAGAGGACAATAGGCTAAGTATATGACATTTATGAGGTTAGCAAGGTTATTATGCCATTTACGAATAAAAACAAGTAAGAGGAGGAAAAGAAGAAGAAGAAGAACTCTTCTTCTTCTTCTTTTCTTCCTATTCCTTCTTTTCTTCCTCTTCCTTGATTTTCTTCATCTTATTATGTCATTTGTAAACTAAATAGGCTAAATTATGTCATAAACGGACTAAATAGGTTAAATAAGAAGAAAAATACCGTTATCACGGAGGTGAAGGAATGGTCGGGGCTCCGCCAATGGCAGACAGAGGTGAAGGACCGGTCGGGGTTCCGCCATTGGCAGACACAGAAGGATTGGTCATTGCTTGTTGGGAGGCATGCTGCACGAAAGATCATTTCCAATAATGTCTCATTAGCACGATGCAACTGAAATGTGAATAATAGTAACTAACGACCATTCAAATCAAACTCACCGTGGTCGCCGGATGTGTACCCGAAGAATAACAGGGAGGCACTAACGAAATTCTGCGTCGGATCCGGAGCAGAGCATATGGGAAAACAAACCCAATCTACTCATACTCAGGCTGTCCATGGATAATGTTGGACAAATTCAAAAGAATCACGATTATAAATATGCAAATGCATGCATATTTATAGATGTAATCCTTTCGAACAGGAGACGCATAGTGGTTGCGCATACTGATGATTAACACCTATAGCTAGCAAGTTTCATCGACACAAAGACCGGAACAGAGCAAATGAAGGGGGAGGAGGAGATGTCATTTGTGCTCACCAACGAACGCAGGGGCGGAGATCGTCGAACGCACGGGGAGGTCGTCAAACACCACACCCTCGCAGTGACGAAACAACTGCACATTTAAATCCACCCGATCAACACAAATATATATATATATATATATATATATATATATATATGATATTTTGCATAAAAAATCAAAAAATATACGACCTAACTCATAATTCACAAATATATGACCCCATCAGGTTCGGGGTTGGGGTCGGGGCATGGTGTCAGGGTGTCGGGGTCGGGGTCGGGATGTGGTGTCAGGGTGTCGGGGGTCGGGGGTCAGGGTGTTAGGGGTCGTCGTGTCGTTCGTCGGGGTATCAGGGTGTCAGGGTCGGGGTCGGGGTGTAAGTGGTCGGGGTCGGGGTGTCGGTGGTCAGGGTGTCAGGGTGTCGGGGTGTCGGTGGTCAGGGTCGGGGTCGGGGTGTCGTGTCGGGGTGTCGAGGTCGGGGTCGGGGTGGGGTGTGGTTTGGGGTGTGGTGTCAGGGTGTCGGGGTCGGGGTGTGGGTCGGGGTGTGGTGTCAGGGTGTTGAGGTCGGGGTGTCAGGGTGTTGGGGTCGGGGTGTCAGGGTGTCGGGGTCGGGGTGTCTCCTTCTCCTTCTCCTTCTCCTTCTCCTTCTCCTTCTCCTTCTTCTTCTTCTTCCTCCTCCTCCTCCTCCTCCTCCTCCTCCTCTTCTTCTTCTTCTTCTTCTTCTTCTTCTTCTTCTTCTTCTTCTTCTTCTTCTTCTTCTTCTTCTTCTTCTTCTTCTACAACAGGACAGAGCTTTAGTAACACCGTCTTGTGTTACTGCAGGGCCAAAAGTATGTTACTAGGCCATATAGTAACACAGTTTGAAATGTGTTCCATTAGACCGTGTTACTAAGTGGTGTCAACTGTCACACATAGTAATTGTTACCATATACTTAAAAATGTGTTACATTTACATTGTAGTAACATGTGTATTATGTGTTACCAAACACACTGGTAACACATTTTTGTAATTATAGTAACACGATAGTAACATATTTTAATAGATGTAGAACATTGGTGGTAACATGTTTTTGTAAGTATAGCAACACAACTGGTAACACATTTTTTTAGGGTCGGAAAACAACTAGTAACATAATATCCAAATATTGTAACACTATAATTTATAGTTGTCAACTACTCTAGTAACAAAAAATGTAACTATGGTAACACCATCGGCAACACTACTACATCAATATGGTAACATAATTAATGTATTTATTTTTTTATTATTAACCACAAAAGTCGATACCTATTTTATGGAATATAAATTTATTTAATAAAATCAATGCAATTGTACAAATAGTTAACCATTTTATTATTATGCTTCGCAACTTCAAAATGATATAGAAATTGAAGCACAACACATATAGAAATTCAAAATATGAAGCTATTTATTACGAATATACATGACTGTATGACACATATACATTACAATAAAGATATCATTTATATCATTTTGAGCGTAGAAAATACAACTATGGAGAATATTACACCATAGCATTTGCATCAGTTAGAGGAAAGAAAAAGATCTTGTGGATGATATTACATTTTTCATTCTATGTATGTAAACTACGACTATTGGTAGCTAAAATCTTCAAATTTTATTTGCTTCTTGATCCAAGAATTCAGCTGCAACTCAATTACTTCTCTTGAATCTGTAAAGGAAAAATTGCACCTTAGATATATGTGATTAAATGTACACAAATATGATTTCAGAATGTGGAAATATGATTTCAGAATGTGGAAGAGAATATTTTAGCTTTCAAAAGTTGAAGGCCAGGCAATTAAGTATGCTGAAGAGAAAGCTTCAACAATTGTCTTGCAATCAGAAACTTTCCTTACCAAATCCTCATTATCAAGAATAGGTTGATCTCTGCGCACAAGGGCAAATTCAGCACCTAACTCAATACCACCGGCCTTAGTTCTTGAATCCATACTCAGAATACTACTATTGAAGCAGCCTATATCATGATCAATATTAGCATTCGACGACAATGATAATATAATTTGCATGAACAATATGAGCTCTCTAAATGTTAGCCCAGTATAGGTGCCCCAAAAAACTAAATAAACTGGGCCCGACATCGAAGTCTAAGCCCAAGGTCACCTCGCTTGCTAATGCTTGGATGAATTTATCCTTTACTTACATATAGCAGATTGAGCAAAATTTGTAACAAAATCCATTTTTCAAGCAGGCATGATAGTTTGGGTGCAGTAAACCATGCCCCCTGGCAGATCTTTACCTTGATGGAAGAAGTACGCCTTTTTTTAGCAACCTGGGTGTGGGTGTTCAATTCCAGTCCCCTGTTGGTTTAGTCTTGAAAAAGATTCACCTGTAAGATCCCTCGTTTCCCTCACCTACCAAGAGACAATAATATTAGATGGAATGATATTGAAATCTTGAAGCTACAAAAAGCTGCAACTTCAAATCTCAAGACCTTCTCCTTAAACATACAAATGGACAGCTTTCACAATCTCGGGGTCGGACAACATTTGCATCACAAGACCTTGAAAATAAATGTGAACTAAGTAGGGGCTACCTAGACGGGTTTTTTTCGCATAGATTACAGAAAGTCAATTGCCTGAAAGCCAACTTCCTCGATCATCAAGATTCAGTAATAATACGAGACATCACGCCTCATCATGGATATTTGTAAAATTTTGGCTTCCTGATTTGCACCTTCATAGTGCAGGTATATGGTCAACATGTCCATCGCCATCCTAGATATAATTAAAAATGTCAGAAAAACCATTACAAGTAAAGAGAAATTAACTAATGACATAACAGAGACAATTTAACTTGCCAATAGACATGCTACCCTAGCAGATAAATGAGGGAAGGAGAAAGGAAAATCCACCTAGGACAAGATTGTAGTCTCAGACAGGGAAATCAAGTAATACAAGTTGTGGAAGTCCCCTCAGCAGTTTGGGTCCCAGAACCGATGAAACCTACGAAAAGAAACATGTGAATGGAGAGGGCAGAAAAGTACACAGTAGCATATCAATGCACTATCAGCTTATCATAACTAAAATAGAGAGAGGAGGTACAAGACCATGGGTCCGGCCACACACACACTCAGATATAACACTGTCGACATATGGATTCAGAACAGGTTTAAGTTGAAAAATATACAGATTATGCAAAGTTAGCAGTATTCAAGTGACGGATAAGATTCTGTTAAGCACTAGGTGACAGGAGAGCAGCAGCATGTTGCCTCATGTGCCATCCAAATAAGTCGTTCAAGAAGCAGCAGCCAAGGTGGCCACAGTGTGCCAACAAACAACATTAGTGTGGATGTTCGCCATGATATTGCTACATCAGGTGTATGTGTAACTACAATTCCACCAACTATTCAGGGTGATATAAAATCATCACTACATCGGGGACACCGAAAATTGATTCCAACGCAAATATACCAAATAATTTAAAGATGGGTGAGATGTCAAAATCTTCGGAGAAGCTAGCGACTCTTACAAGTAGAAGTCCTGATGATGTTGACTGCTTCCCTAAACAGAAGGGAAAACGAAAGCCCGTCTGAGTTTGAGATTAACAAAAGCAATCCTTCAATCAAGGGAACTCCAAAAAGCTTGCATCGGTTGAGCCAAGATTTGAACATGAGGGCGGCGAAACACTATTGCTGACGTAAAAGACGGAATATTACAGTATATTAAGTGTTATGATAGTGTCGATGATAAAGAATAAAATTATTTTCTAGAACTAAAAAAATAACAATTCTCCCCAAGAATGTTGCAGCTCGAAGTTTTAAGCAATTGGTTTGAAAAATAATTTACCACATTAGTTGTTCATGTCTTTCGTTTCATCTTTGACTACTATATATAAAAGGACACATAATTAGTAGACTACTTTACTATTTTATATGAAACATTAATCAACCAGTTTAAGGTCTTACTTTACAAAATAAAAAATCTACTCTCATCGTTCATATAGGGATACAATGTATGGTAGGTACACATCAATAGATCGACCTGATTGATGGATTAGGCACTGGCCCATCGCAAAATTATAGTCTCACAACCGTACATGGTTTAAGGGGCTTTTCTACATCACTAATGGTTTAATTATTTGTGTACGTATGGGCTAATTATGCAATTAGCTGCGGCCATTAGGCATATACAGTACAAACTGTCTGCTACGAATCGTTGAGGGGGGCGAGCCATTGGCAAGGGTCTGAACCCTGATAGCCCCTCCCTGTCTCCGACCCTACATCGGTATAGTGGTGTTTCACCTAGCATGCACCTCAGAGAACTCATAGCAGTCAGATCAGGGAAGCGGTGGGCGTTCAGATCCATACCAGCGACGAGATCGTGCTCCTTCAGGATGTAGGTGCTGAAGCTGAAGGCCGACGAAGACGTCGCCGCAACGATCCAAACGGCGGCAAGGCATATCGAGGAAGCGGCGGCGAGGTAGATCGAGGAAGCGGCAGATCGATACGGGGTGGAGGTGGGGGTGGTTGCAGGTAGCGGCCGCGTTGGGCGCTGAGGTGGCGGCGTGCTGGGTATTGGAGTGCGGCGTGATAGTCGCCGGATGGGGGCTGGGCTGGATGTAGATGGGTTTGAGACCCAATTTATTTAGCGTTTTCTAGTTAATTGGAGGGAAAAGTAAGCGCGAAGATTAGAGCTTTTGCGTCAGAATTAATTTTTTCACCACCGTCGAGAACTAGAGGGAAATTTGGATCTATTTTTTATCCAAGGAGAACCGGACGAAAATTGTTTTGAAAGAACCGTGACATTGTTACATATATTTATTTGTTTGGCATGGAAATTTTCGTAGAAGTGTTTTTGACCAAGAAAAATAGAGTATATTTTATATTTTATTTATTATTGATTGAAAGGGAAATTAGATACATCTAAATAGTAAGGAATTTATAAATTTAATTTACGTAACATGTGCTAAATAACCTATATCACGGTTTTCCTCGGCTAACTAGTTGATATAAAAAAGCATTGATCTTGAAGCTGCGACGGGCCTTGGAGGAAGTTGTGATCGGGAGATCTCCGTTGTTGGGACAATGGACGCGATGGTGTTTTCATGAACATCGGCGATCAGTTTACAGATCTCGCTCCTGATCGGTTGCCTCGACCAAGATCGTGTCATTCCCACACGTCTTCTCGTGAAAACTACGGCTGGTGTGGGAGAGAACTGCGACCGGTAATGCTAGAAGCTGCGACCGGCCCGGGAATATGTTGTGACCAGCGAGGCCAGCGACTTTTGCTCGGTGATGAGAGTGTAAGCGATGGTGCTACAAAGTGGCAATGATGATATGCATCAGCTGCGACCAACTGCAGACGGTGTTGTAACGACATATCCGAGAGCCTGGCACATCAATCTAGTCTCCTCCTTCCTTCCACCTCCATGGCGATAGAGAATAAGGGGAGGGTATCCCAACTACACCCATGACCGTACTTTCAGTCGTACTAGAAAAAGGAAACCTTCAACCTTGATTGTTAGTTAAAGAAACACAGTGTAATTCGACCGACCGATCTCACTCCTGATCTATCACCTCGACCAAGGTCGCTTCATTCCCACACGACTGCCCATGGAAGCTTCGACAGGTGTGGGAGAAAGCTACAACTCACGATGATAGAAGCTGCAACCATCCCGGGAGCATGTTGTGTCCAACAAGGTCGGCGACTTTTGATCAGTGCTGAGACCGCATGCGGTGGTGCTACAAAGCGGCAATGATGAGATGCGTCAGGTGGGACCGACCACCGACGGAGTTGTAACAACAGATCTGAGAGGCTGTCGCATCAATCTAGTTTCCTCCTTCCCTCCACCTCCATGGTGATAGAGAATAAGGGGAGTGTATCTCAGCTACACCCATGGTTTAAAAAACCGACCGTACTTGCAGTCAAACCGAAAAAGTAAACCTAAGATCTTGATGGTTGCTTAAAGAATAACATTGTAATTCTGCTTAGGACGTTAATTGATTGACTTTACACCGGTCAACCGAGTCCTTGAACATGGAGATACACAGTGGAGAATGGGACAAGCAACCACCCCACCGTTACATTAGACCATAGTTTAAAAATAAGGACCCAGACGGGTGGTTGGACTGGGAAAAACCAAAACCGATGACCTGGGCAGTTGGCTTAGCTACATGGACCATCCACGCAATCGAAAAAACCCGATCAAACCAAGTATTCTTATAAAAAAACGTTGAGCAGGAGGGAGACTCAAGCGGAGAACCAGAGCATATTTGACGCTTCAGGCGGGGAGCTCCTATTAAGCGCCTTCAGTGCCGGGGAGGTCAACTAGCGCTTACTGCAACCTTCAGTTGGGTCGGCCCACGAATACACAACACAACAAAACTTAAACGCGAAAAAGCACCTCAAAAAGTTTTTCGAAATAAGTTCATCTAACTTGAAAAAAAGTTCAACGGTTTTCAAAAAGGTTCATCAATTTTTTTTCTAAACTTCACAAAAATAAATAAAGTTCATCAAATTTGAAAAAAAAATCATCAAATCTGGAAAAAGTTCAAAGAATTTTAAAAAAATCTCATCAACTTCAAAAAAAGTTCACCCAGTCGTTAAGTAAACAACAAATTTGAAAGGATTCCATCAATTTTGAAAAAAACTCCTGAATTAAAAAAGTTCACCGATTTCAAATAATTCAGCTATATTTAGAAAATCATAAACTTTTAAACAAGTTCATCAATTTTGGAAAAAGCTCGTCGCTTTTGGAAGAAAGTTCTCGAATTTGAAAAAATAGTTCAACCATTTTGAGAAAAGTTCATTGATTTTGAAAAAAAACTTCACGTCTTTTGCAACAGAAATAAAAGAAAATAGAAAAGAAAAAGGAAATAAAAAGTTAAACAAAAACGTTCTAAAAGTAGAGAAAAGATGAACAGGAAAAGGAAAAAAAGGAGAAAGGAGAAAAGAATGAAAAAAAAGAATAAGTAAAGAAGAAAAGAGAGAAGAATTAAAAAAAACGTAATTGACAGGTTCGATTCGCACTAGCGTACCAGATTTAGCTCCTATGAGTCGCTGGCGTAACAGATAACTTTTCCTCTCTTTATTCATTTTTTTTCCTTTTTTGGTTTTCCTTGTTTGGTTTTATGTTTTTTCTTTTTTTTTCTTTTTCGTGGTTCGATGATATTTTCGCAAATACGTGAACGTTTCTTCAAATTGATGATCTTTTTGGAAATTTGATTAACTTTTTCTAAACTGATGTAGAATATTTTTAAATCCATGAATTTTTTTTATTTTGATGATTTTTTTTAAAATTTAATGAACTTTTTCGAATTGATACTTTTTTCCCAAAATCCATGACTTTTTAAAAAATTTGATGATTTTTTTTTCCAAATTTGACAAACTTTTTTTAGGCTCGCTGCATTTTTTGACATGGATGATTTTTTTCGAAATTGATGAAAATTTTCTATTTTTTGATTTTTTCCGAATTCATGTTTTTTTTCTGAATTTCTTATCAAATAATAAATTCTGGGTATATAATATGTACTTTTTTTCTGGTAAGAGTTTATAATATTTCTCTAGGAGAAGGGTCAAATAGGTCTCGTTTCATAAAGTGGACTAGCTTGGCATCTATGAAGAGTTCATCTCCCAGTTCTCCCTTATATATTCCAATAAGTATAAATATATTTTTGCAGTTTTCCTCCCCTGCAAGTGCTGTTAGCGCCAACCGGCGCTTACGGTGCCGAATAGGTGTTCCCCGAAATTTCAGCGAAGCCACGTCTTTTTGACACTTGCGCGCGTCAAATAGGATCTGCCTCTTTCTAGTTCGCCCCCTCCTGGTCGCAAATTGCAAGCCCAATTGGTATTGTTTGGTTTTCTGTTTTTTTTCTTTTCTTATCCCTGGTTCGATGATATTTTCGCAAATACGTGAACGTTTCTTCAAATTGATGATCTTTTTTGAAATTTGATTAACTTTTTCTAAACCGATGTAGATTTTTTTTAAATCCATGAACTTTTTTAATTTGATGAACTTTTTTTAAAAAAATTAATGAACTTTTTCGAATTGATACTTTTTCCCAAAATCCATGAATTTTTTAAAAAATTGACGAATTTTTTTCCAAATTCGACAAACTTTTTTTTAACTCGGTGCATTTTTTGAAATGGATGATTTTTTTTCGAAATTGATGAACTTTTTCTATTTTTTGAATTTTTTTCAGAATTCATGTTTTTTTGTGAATTTCTTTTCAAATAATAAATTCTGGGTATATAATATATCCTTTTTCTGTAAGAGTTTATAATATTTCTCTAGGAGAAGGGTCAAATAGGTCTTGTTTCTTAAAGTGGACTAGTTTGGCATCTTGGTGTGGTGGTTCTGGCATACTCTTCGTTAGATGAAGAGTTCAATTCTCAGTTCTCCCTTATATATTCCAATAAGTATAAATATATTTTTGCAGTTTTCCTCCCCTGCTAGCGCTGTTAGCGCCAACCGGCGCTTACGGTGCCGAATAGGAGTTCCCAAAGCTTCAGCGAAGCCACGTCTTTTTGACACTTGCGCGCGTCAAATAGGATCTGCCTCTTTCTAGTTCGCCCCCTCCTGGTCGCAAATTGCAAGCCCAATTGGTATTGGGCTATTGGGCAAGCGACGGCTCAAGGTCAATGGTCCCATTCCTAGTTTTAGACGATTTTTTTTATTTCGCTAGAAGAACATTTTTTTATAATTTACTAGTTTTCCCCTAAAAGGCCGACATACTTAAAAACCTGGACGAGGCCTTAGTTCCCTTTTTTCGGTCAGACTGGCAGTCTAATTCTTAAAACTATGTTCAAATTTAAGCTCTTGTTTCATGTTGGTCTTTCACTCTTGTCAGTATTGATGTCAAATACTTAATATCATATGATCATTTCAAAGTGTGCATTTTGCATTTATGGTCGCCGAGTCATCCAAAAATTCACGTAAAAATATGGTTAATATGGCATTCACTGCAACCGTACCAAAAAATAGTTTGGTATTTACCAACCAAATTGTATTATTTTTTCATACCATATTACCAAAGAATGATAACACTATTTACCAAAGCAAATAAAAAAGTCATGTTGACACATGGGCCCTATGTGTCAACGAATTTGTGATCTATATATGCATTTGACTTTAGTTTTCTCTAGTTCCCCCTATAATGGAGCTTGTAACACTATGTATCAACCATGGTTATATGTTACTATAGTTGATATGTGTAACACATTTCACTAACACATATTTATATGTTACCATGTCAAAACCTATGTAACACATTCGACCAACACATATTTATATGTTACCATTACAATAACAATGTAACACATTTTGAGGCCTTATATAGTATGTGTTACTGCCTGTTGTTCGACACAAAATGATGTGTTACACTAATTTTCCTTGTCACACATTTTTCAATCTGTTACATGATTGTGTTACTTAAAGTCTGTTTTGTTGTAGTGCTTCTTCTTCTTTTCTTCTTCTTCTTTCCTCTTCTTCTACTTTTTTTCCATCTTTCATCTTCCTCTTCTATTTATCTAAGCCTAAACCTACACCTAAAAACTCAAAACTAAACCTAAACCTAGCACTAACCTACACTACTAGGAAAACCCTTATAGATAGAAGTTTACCTGTAGTGTTTGTTTGTGACCCAACGCTACTAGTACTTAGTAGTAGCACTGGCTTGAAAGAGCGCTACTGGTATATGTTAGCAGCAGCGCTTGTTTCCTAAACACACGCTACTGCTAAGTGTAACACACCACAATATCTGATCACAAAATATTAGCAGCGCTCGTCGCCAAACCAGCGCTACTGTTAGTTTTGGATCTATAGCGCTTGTTGATATAAACACGCTACTGCTATTTTTCTATCTATAAAATTTTACCAGTAGCGTGTTATTTTGGCCCGCGCTATAGGTAGTGCACCACCAGCCGTAGATATTTTGCAAGCTCCATAGTAGTAGCGTGCATACGAGACCCACGCTACTGCTATGCCCGCTAGCCACCTACCACCTTTCCCCTCCTTCCTCCCCTTTCTTCTTCCTCCCCCTCCCCTTTCTCCCCCTTTCCTTGCACCTTGCTTGTTCCAATGCTCCCCCTCCACCACCCCTCCATTAGAGCCCTCCCTTCCCCTCTTCTTTGCCCTTCCATCACCCCCTCTTCTTTGCCCCTCCACCACACCCCTCTTCTTTGCCCTCCACCACCCCCCCTCCATTAATGCCCTCCCTCCCCCCTCTTCTTTGCCCTCCACCACCCCCTTCCATTAATGCCTTCCCTCTTCTCCTCTCCCTCTCCTCCCACTCTCTCCCTCTCCTTCTCTCCCTCCATTAATGCCCTCCCTCCCCCTCTTCTTTGCCCTCCACCACCCCCTTCCACTAATGCCTTCCCTCTTCTCCTCTCCCTCTCCTCCCCTCTTCTCTTCTCCTCTCCCTCTCCTCACACTCTCTCCCTAGCTAGCTAGCTAGTTAGAGCTATATATCTATAGAGCTACTAGGTAATTAAGACGAAAGGTGCTCGATATCCCTCTCGACACATAGGTGAGCAAAAAAAGTGTTTGTGTGGATAGGACCGAAACTATATATATATGGGTGATATGAGAATATACCAAATTGTGTGTGGCATAATTTGAGTTGCCTACATTGTGTATTTGATGAAATAATGTGGGTGACATTAGTTGCCTATGTTTTGCCGAAATGTCGATTCAATTCCGTTTCGGCAAATTTCGGGCATGCAAACTCAATATGTCCTATGTTTAGGGAAGGTCATGCCGAATTTTTGTATGAATTTGATCCATGCGTGCATATATACGTGGTTATAATATTTGCTCCGCCCGCAGGTGATCATGAAAGTCAATGGAAGGATGGTGGAAAGATACTGGCAATCCGCTGTGGATGATATGTATGAAAAAAGACCGAGGGATGTTTTATGTCTGTGTCGAAAATGCAAAGGAAGAGTCAGGCTCGTTCCCTTTGAGGGTGGTAAATTCAAGGCGCACCTGCTCATGCATGGTTTCATGCATGGCCATACTCGGTGGATAAGTGAAGAAGAAGAAGATGATGATGATGATGAGGAGGAGGACGTCGACAGGGAAGGAAATAACGACATGGGGCCACCAGACGAAGAGATGGGCGATTATGTTCCTGAAGAGGAAGACGGCCTCGGAAATGTTGATGGCAAAGAGGCAGTTCAAGGCGGAGAAGACGCGGACACGCCACCGTATTCGTCGCTACTAAGTTCAGCCATGCGGGACCCGCGTGTTCGAGACCTGCTTCGCAAGAAGACGACTAGCGACGGAGCTGCTTCCAGAGAGGAGGCCAAACTGGCGCAACTGGAGGTAGACTCGATGACTCCTTTGTATGATGGTTGCAATAATCCTGAGGTGACCCGCTTGAGTTTCACATTAGAACTTCTAAAGATGAAGGCAAAAAACAAATGGACAGATACAAGCCTGGATGAGCTTCTGAAGTACCTAAAGAAGGTTCTTCCCGCGGGAAGCATGTGTCCTACTAGTGTCGAGGAGGCAAAGAAAATCGTGTGCCCTCTTGATCTGCCACATACTAGATATCACGCATGCATCAATGATTGCATCATATATCGGAACGAGCACGCGGAAAAAACCATCTGTCCAAAGTGCAATGCTTCACGATATAAAAAGGCCGGAAAGAAAGCTCCACAGAAAGTTGGATGGTACTTTCCGATCACTCCGCGTCTACAGCGGTATTTCGATATCCTAAGGAAGCAAAGCTTATGCGTTGGCACGCGGAGAGGGTGAAGCCAGATGATGGAGATGAACCGAAGGTGAGACACCTCGCAGATGCTAGCCAGTGGAGAGCATTAAATGCTGAATTTGAATTTTTTGCAAATGATCCAAGGAACATCGTGCTTGGCGCTAGTAGTGATGGCATGAATCCATTTGGCAACCAAAACACCAATCATAGCACATGGACCGTGTTTGTATGGATGTACAACCTCCCCCCCTGGTTGTGCATGAAGGAAAAATACATACACATGGCTATGCTTATTCAAGGGCCGAGACAACCGGGAAATGATATAAATCTGTATCTCGGGTTACTGAAAGAGAAGTTACAGACCTTATGGACAACGCCGACCAAGACATGGGATGCAAGCAAATGAGAGTATTTCTACATGAGAGTCGCGCTGATCACGATGGTGCAGGACTATCTCGGTTACGGCTATCTCTCCGGCCAGGTGTGCCATGGATATTGCGGATGCACGAGGTGCATGGATGATACAACTTCTCTGCAGCTATCGAAAGATGGCGGGTCTTTGAAAATCGTGTACATGGGGCATCGAAGATGGCTCGAGAAGGATGACCCATGGAGAAAGCGTTGAGATCTATTCAATGGTAAGGCTGAGCATCGAGGTCCTCCACATAAGCGTAGCGGTGCAGAAATATATGAGTTATTGAAGAACTGGGAAGAGTGCCCCTCGCCGGGAAAAATGAAGAAAAAGGCGCCGGAGCCCCCGCTGAAGATATGGAAGACGAGATTTGTTTTCTGGGACTTGGAATATTGGCCCATACTCAACACGCCTCATAGCCTTGATCAAATGCATATCACAAAAAATATCCTTAGAGTTTGCTTGGAACATTGATGAACATGCCGGAGAGGACCAAGGATGGGCCGAAGGCAAGAAAAGACTTGGAATTTTTGAAAATCAGGAAAGATCTTCAAATGCCCAGTAAAAGGTCGTCAGAGGAGACCGAGACGGAGATGGATACGAAAGATAGGGGCAAAAAAGTAAACAAGAAGGAAGAACAATATTGCCCCCCTCTTGCTTCACCTTAGATCCGAAGGAGGTCGATCAATTGTTCAAGTGTGTCGGTGTCAAAACCGGCGGATCTCGGGTAGGGGGTCCCAAGCAGTGCGTCTTAGGATCATTGGTAACAGGAGGCAAGGGACACAATGTTTACCCAGGTTCGGGCCCTCTTGATGGAGGTAAAACCCTACGTCCTGCTTGATTGATATTGATGATGTGGGTATTACAAGAGTTGATCTACCACGAGATCAGAGAGGCTAAACTCTAGAAGCTAGCCTATGGTATGATTGTTGTTGTATATCTCTATCAACTAGCCTGGCCTCGGTTTATATAATACACCAGAAGCCTAGGATAACAAGAGTCCTAGCCGAATACGCCGGTGGGGGAGGAGTCCTTGTCTTGATCTCCAAGTCTTGTGGAATCTTCCTTGTATGTGGCAACTGTCCGGACTAGCCAATGAGTATACGGCCATGGGGATCCTTGGCCCAATCCAACTGATCGGGAGACGACATGGTGAGTACCCCCTAGTCCAGGACACCGTCAGTAGCCCCCTAAACTGGTGTTCAAGTTGGGGACGCTCCTCGATTCTTCCGAACTGTTCTTCATCTTCGGTCGTCGGTCTTGAAAACTGGTTCAACAAATCTTCTCATCTTAGATCTTTAGGATCGCCGAAATGCATTCGACGAGTTTACACGTCGGGTATCCGAGGAGCCCCTTTAAGTTTCCGGCCTTTATCCATGCCTTGTTATTTTTATGCCACACCTCGGGTTTGAAGTTGTTCCCGGGCGGCAACGTCCTCTTGCATCCGAGCTCCAACGCCGGACTGCATTCGAGGTATCTTTTGCAGTCGAGCACCAATGCCGGACTGCTTCCCAGCTCTAACGCCGAACTATGTATCCGAGCTCCAACGCCGGACGGTACCCGAGCTCCAACGCCGGACTATGTATCCGAGCTCCAACACCGGACTATGTATCCGAGCTCCAACGCCAGACTGTATCCGAGGTGTCGTAAATCACCTTGGTTCAAAGAAGTTTGAAGGAGTTTAGCCGAGCTTAATGCCGAAAGTGCCCTCTATGGAGCCAGCCACTAGCGCCCGAGCTTTACGCCGGACTGCTTCTGAGGTGGTGCACCACCCCGAATGTGGGCCAATTTTTGTCAATATTTTTGATTGGTGCCAGTAGCCCTCAAGGTGGGTATCGGTCTAAAACCCGAGATGCACATGAAGGATGACATAAGGCCGCTGATCCCCGTAGCCGCTGAGACTCATGTTGATTTGCAAAATCGGTCTGAGGATCAAGTCCTAGCTCGGCAGAATACTTCGGGACACAAAAAGCGGCGTGCTCAGTCCTCGAGACTCAGGTTGGGTGCGGCCAACCAACCTAGGATCAAAATCTCCTCGGAAACTGTATTGCACTTAAAATTTTCTGCATAGAACAGGCAATGCAGTAGCCCCCGAGACACTAGTCAGGTGGCAACACCAGATCAGGGGATCGATGTGCCCCTTTAATATTTGTAAATAATAAGCCCAAAGCCCAGTAGTCCCCGATCCTTAATGCGGGCACGGGAGGCCGAATTAAGGATCAATATCCATAGTAAAATCACAAATTATGTGTAATGACTCTATGTATCCAAGTACTTTACGTCATTAATGCTCGGATCCGCATTGTACAAAACTTTGTTGGCCGACCATCGGCTTCCACCTCCTCGGCCAATAGCCGAGGAGTGTTTGTCCTACTTTATAAAGCCTTTATGAGGGCAAAGATTTACAACAAACAAGGCAATCTGGCCATACGGTTTTATAAACAAAGGTACGCGGAGAGACATGTTATATTACTGTTTAACAGAAGAAATGTCTTCCAAAGAAAATAGTCCCGCTATCGGTTCCTTTCTTTGGGTTGTCATGCTAAGCATGATCATGAAACCTCAGCTCCAATGTAAGAGCAAAATATCGAGGATTTAGTTTGGGAGGCCAGTTAATAGCCCCCGGTAATGTTCGGCGACAGTCGAGGTCAAGCCGTAAACACTTCGGCCATTGTTATGAATGGCCCGTCGTTTAACGCCGTCATCAGATCGCCGACCAGTTTACGCTTATTGTGACAGTCAGTTTTCGGCTTTCTCCACTGAGGTGCTTAACCATGTGAGCTGGAAGCACAATCGCAGTGGTTCTCCCTTTGCACACCTAGCCGAACAAAGCGGAACATAGGAGGCAAGCGCAGGAGCCGGGCAACCCAACTATTGACCGAAGACACAATTCGAAACCGATGCATATATAGCAATATCCGAGAATGTTTTTGCCGAATCTCTAAAGGTGTCCGGCGTTGCACTGCGAGACTTGTGCTGAAAACACACAAATAGTTTAAAAGTGCCATGGGCTCGAAAAGCCAAAAAACTTATTCAAAAGGTTAATGTCCGAACTAGATCAAGTGTTCGGTGCCAATCCGAAAATTGGACTTTAGAAAAAAAGGTGCTTCTGCCGTGCTTTAACATGACACATCCTATCTCAAAACTTCAAGCGGGTCAGCCTACGGCTTCAACCTCCTATCCCGAAGGCGGAGTACTTCTTACTAGGCCAGTTTAGCAAACTAAACTCTAGCGGCTTTGAGAGAGAAATTAGGCTCCCCGGCTAGTGACCGCACACTTGTGTCGAAAAAAGGAGTGATAAATAATAATAAAAACTTTGCAACGACTAAGAAGAAAAACACTTATCATAAAACGGCTCATATAAATTTAAGAGCCCCCAAGTGACTTGGGTAAAAGAATGATTGCATGTACCGAAGTACTTATATCATATCTATGTTCAACCGAACTTTAAACGCGTCTTAACCGACCGTCGGCTTCTCCCTCTTCGGTCAAGGACCGAAAAGTGTTATGTACTCCATCTGTCGAGAATATCGACGGTGTTTCCAATAACCAGGCAATCAGGCCATAAGGCTGTAACAGACAAAGCGCGCTCAGGGAACTTATGCTATATTACTGCGAAGAGTAAGAAGCATCTTCGAAGAAAATAGTACCCCCACCGATACCTTTCTTCGGTGCTCATTGTTATTATGAGACTTGTGCAATAGATTTTTTGTACTCATGAGTTCCGTTGTGTGCCGACCATGATTGAAAACAATAAGAGCGCTAGCTTTCGGCTTCACCCAGTCTGAGGTCCGGCTCGGGTGACCCGATCGTGACAATCGCAGAGGTGCTCCCTTTACTCCCTAGCCGAACAATCGGGAACGTAGGGGAAAGCACAGGAGCCAGGCAACCCAGCTTGCAAATCGCTTAAGTCAATATGGTGCATATTGTGGCGTAATACACGAACAAGGAACGAAGCCGTACAAGTATAACCATATGCAAGAGGAAAAAGCTTCATGAAGGAAGCCCCCAAGTAAACGGGGTATTTCAATTTGCGCGTCACAAACAAAGTTTATACAAGGAAATTTTTACAAGCAACTTTTTTTCCAAAAAAGTATAATGCTTGGCCGAGCCGAACAGAAGTTAAAAATTTAAAACTTTGAGCATGAAGACAACTTAGCTGGTTAATGTGTTCGGTATTGATGACGCGGTCCGAGCTTGATGCGGGACAAGGTTCCATCCCCGAGCCGGTCCCGAGGTGGCGGAGCAAAGAGCTCGGCACTCCGAAGTGGTGACATAGCACGGTCAATGCAGGACGGCAGGGTGAAGCCGAAGTCCCCAGCATGGGGTAATGAAGTGTTGACGAAGCCCCCCGTCCAGCCGAGGTGACGCCAAAGGATATAGTCCGGCTGGATCATTTTCCTGTGCACAAAAAATAGTGCAAACCGGAGATAATAGTAATAATAATAAAAAAAATCGTTGCATAACAAATAATTTATGCAAAGTGAGTAATAAAAGAAATATGGCATGGCGCCGAAGTCAATGTCGATGCAGGGCGGCGGCGTGATGCGGTAAAGGCATAGCAAGGCCTGAGTTCATAGGTCAGTTCGAGTTCCAGATGCGGCGTTCGCCGGACTATATACGGAAACTGACCGAACCCTCATGTGACCGTCGTTAATGCGGCCACCATTTGATAGACCTGCGTACATCTGACGGACAAACCAGAGTAATAATTCATTGGGAAAAATGAACCCTAACAAGCAAAAAATACTAGGATTAATGGCACCTGGCTTATTTGTTGTAGCAATCCAAAGAAAGTTGATTCCCAAAATTGGGACTCGATCCGCACACCTATCGCCTGAAGGGCGATAAATCAACGGCATGGCGATGCTGGCAAAGGTTGGCTCGCCGAGGCAAAGCCCTCGGTCCAGCTAACGTGACGGAGCTGGTCGGCCAGCGACGCCAAAGTCTCCGAAGTAGGTTGATGAAGAGATGATGAAGCCCCCGGTCCAGCGATGCAGGTCGTGACGTGGTCGATGCCGGCTTGATGAAGTGAAGATTTATCCTTCGTGATGCCGAACTATTGTTCGTGAATACGTGGGGCGGCGATGTTGGTGAAGATTTATCCTTCGTGATGCCGAACTATTGTTCGGCTGGCCGAGATGATGATCCGAAGAAATTGAGCTCGGCTCAACAAAGCGACGACATGTCTAACGCAGGTCGGCCGCCGTGGAGTGATGTTGTCGGGCTGGTTTGACACCGGCGCGACGGTGAAGCACGTATTGCAAGAATACTTTTAATACTACTGGGATGTGTTTGAGAATAAAACACATCACCCCATACGAAAACTTCCTTCAAAAAGGATGTTCGAGATCCTGTTCATAAAGAAGATGAATTCAGGTCGGATTCGTTCTCGCGCAGAAAACAGATCCAAAAAGTGATTCACTAATCGGAAGTTTCCCGGAGTTTGGACGGTCGGATCGAGCTGAATTTTTGGCAGCTGGTAGATATGGGAATTCCTCAGCAAATCAACGGTTGGATCCTCCAAAGGACATCCGAGCTAGATGCTAGATACCACGCCCTAAACTCGTCCGGATTCTCGTCCAGATTCAACAGGGCTCCGGTATATCGGAGATTGCCGGAGATTCCTCCATCGGAACTCAACGAAATTTTTGCAGGGTTGTTGTAGACTTAATTCCGCATAATTCCACTGAAGTAATCGTTTAAGCGACACTCGAGGAGGCGGTGGCGGCGGATACAAGTTTGCTGTCCAGAAAAACAGCACGGTCGCCTGAGGGCAATGTTGACGTTGAGCCCCCGAGCTCCATGGATGACTCCTCCATGATCTTGATAGAGATCGGAGTTGGTGTTGATGAAGGCCTTCATCCGAACATGACGATCAGAGGTGGGGAGCAGTCCTCGGTCAAGCCAAGGTGACCAGTCAAGCCGGTGATGAAGAAGCCGACGTCGCAGTTGACCTGCGGTCGAGCCATTGATCCTTTCGCCGATCACACAACGAAACTCTCAATGAAAGCACCAATGTCGGTGTCAAAACCGGCGGATCTCGGGTAGGGGGTCCCAAGCAGTGCGTCTTAGGATCAATGGTAACAGGAGGCAAGGGACACAATGTTTACCCAGGTTCAGGCCCTCTTGATGGAGGTAAAACCCTACGTCCTGCTTGATTGATATTGATGATGTGGGTATTACAAGAGTTGATCTACCACGAGATCAGAGAGGCTAAACCCTAGAAGCTAGCCTATGGTATGATTGTTGTTGTATATCTCTATCGACTAGCCTGGCCTCGGTTTATATAATGCACCAGAGGCCTAGGATAACAAGAGTCCTAGCCGAATACGCCGGTGGGGGAGGAGTCCTTGTCTTGATCACCAAGTCTTGTGGAATCTTCCTTGTATGTGGCAACTGTCCGGACTGGCCCATGAGTATACAGCCATGGGGATCCTCAGCCCAATCCAACTGATCGGGAGACAACGTGGTGAGTACCCCCTAGTCCAGGACACCGTCAAAGTGCCTTGCCGGAATCAAAGTTAGTTCCGGATACTGTGGGAAGATAAGCAGATATCTGGACACTAAGAAAAAAGGTTCAGTGGGATGAAGTCTCACAACTGTCATGTGATGATGACGTAGTTACTCCCGGTTGCACTTAGAGGGATTATGGACACACATGTGCGTGAGACGCTTACTGACATATGCCACTTTTTTGATGCTATCTCTCGAAAGTCGATCAGTGTGAAGCAACTCCATAGGCTACAGGAAGAGATTGTTGTCATACTCAATGAGCTAGAGATGTACTTCCTGCCCGCGTTCTTTGATGTCATGGTGCATCTATGTGTCCACATCGTGGACGACATCATCGACCTAGGGCCGACATTCCTGCATAGCATGATGCCGTCCGAGAGGATGAATGGGGTAATCAAAGGATTCGTTCGTAACATGTCCCGTCCAGATGGAAGCATAGCCCAGGGATATCTGACCAAAGAGGGCATCTCTTTCTGTGAGAGTTATCTGACCAAAGACCCTGTTGTTGGTTTGCCCGTCAACAAGCACTGTGGAAGGCTCGAAGGCGAAGGTTACACCAACGGTCATAGGGATGTGAATGTGTTACGCTCGGGCCGACAAAACGACCTTGACAGGGCAAACTTAGTAGTTCTACAACACCTAGATGTGCTAGAAGATTTCGTGACACTGCACAAAGAGACCATCGCAAAGAAGTACCGTGACCGTGGGGTGCACAGGACGGACGCTGAGAGCACAACTCCACTTTCTTGCGTCGGTTCAAAGAGCGAGTTCTGGCTAATCCCCCGGATGAGGGTTGTCTGAACGGAACACTCATATACGCCTTAGGACATGGCCCCTCGACCAACCTCGCGACTTATCAAGCATACGATATCAACGGATACATGTTCTACATGAAGGAGAAAGATAAAAACAGTGATGACCAAAACTCAGGGGTGACGATAGAAGCCATGACCGGGAATGTACTTGAAAGATATTACGGAAGGGTCGAAGAGATATGGGAGCTTAACTACTCTGGATTGCATAACGCGACGATGTTCCGTGTCAGATGGGCTAAAAATGTACACAGAGAAAACCGACATTTCACTACCATGTGTATACCCGACTCCGATGATAGCGGTACCGTCAATGCCATCGCCAAAAATGAGCCATGGGTACATGCTAGACACGTGAAACAATGTTTCTTCATAACCGATCTGATCAATCCCAGCTGTGTTGTCGTGAGGAGAAGCAAAAGGAGCATCGCCGGAATGGATGGAGTCGCCAATGAGGAAGACTATGACCAGTACGGTGATCAGATGAGGTAAGATGATGCTGATGACGACGAAACATATGTCAAAAGAAGAATGAAGACTGCATTAGCTACGAAAGATCGTAATCCCTGGATAAGGAAAAGTCATGACCATGGGCTCAATTATTCGACAACGAACAAAAGAGGGAAGAAGATTAGTCTGAAGTGTCGTCGTCGCCCAAGCTGACAAACTCATCCCAAAGTTTGTGTGTGTCTAGCTATTTTGTATACCGCCGATAGCGGTCAAATGATGTAAGATATATATTATACTAATTATTATCCAGAGGTTAACAATGGTATATTGCAAAATGAAAGAAAAAGAAAAATAAAAGTGCAAATGAAAGAAAAAGAAAAAGAAAAAGAAAGGAAGTTTTGCAAAATGAAATGAAAAGAAAAAGAAAAAGGAACTAATAAGTTGTGGAAAATGAAATGCAAGAAAAATAAAAAAAGAAAAAAGAAAAAAAAGAGTTAGCAGTAGCGCGTTTTATCCAGGGAAGCACTATAGCTAAGAAAAAGGAAAATAAAAAATAAATAAAGAAAAGAAGTAGCAGTAGCGCGTTTTTGCTGGACCAGCGCTATAGCTAAGTTAGCTATAGCACCGGTCCGCTCGATCCCCTCTGAATCTCTCTCACTCGCTCCGCTCGATCCCCTCTTGACTCCACCGCCGACGCTAGCCCCGCCCCGCCCCGCCCATGCCACCGATGCCAGCCCCGCCCAGCCCCGCCCACACCGCCAACGCCAGCCCCGCCCCGCCCCGACCCCACCCGCTCTGGTATGCCCCCCGCCCCCTCTTCCTTCCTCTCCGACCCCTCAGCCCCGGCTCTCTCTCTCTCTCTCTCTCTCTCTCTCTCTCTCTCTGACCCCCTCCCGCTCTCTGCAGATCGGCGACCCCGGCGACCCCGACGCCGGCCACCGACCCCGACCCCTTCAGCACCTCCCTCCGTGAAGCAGCCGGCGACGCCCAACAACGCCAGCTAGCACTAGACAGGTGCCTTTCCCTCCCCTCCCAAGTGTTAGTTAGCTTAATTTAATTGCTGTTAGTGTTAGTTAGCTTAACTTGCTGTTAGTGCTAGTTAGTTAATTGTTGTTAGTGTTAGTGTTAGCCCAGTGATAGTTAGTGCTAATATTGATGCATGTGTGATGCTTCTGTTTTTGAAATTCAGTTAGTGTTAATATTGATGCATGTGTGCTGCTGCTATTGATGCATGTGTGCTACTGCTATTGACAGTAAATTCAGTTAACTGAATCATGCATGATTTAGTTAATTCAGTGTGTGTGATGATGATTTGGCTGCTATTGAGATCTTCTATGTAGTGAGATCAGTTTTGCAGCTTATATTGATGAGTTGGCAAAATATTGACCTAAGTGACCTATGTTTTGCCGGAAATGTTGATTCATTTCCATTCCGGCAATTTTCAGGCGCTCTATATGTGCACTTTCTAGAAAAGGTCATGCCGAAATTTTCCGTGAATTTCAGCATGACTTGTGCTAGAAAGTTGGACATATCGAGTGCTTGAGATTTGTCGCGACGGGAATGAACGACATTTCTGGCAAAACAAAGGTCGTCACTTTTTTTGTCATTATTCACTTTATTATATGAAGCTCGATAACTAAACGACTATGACATTGAACCCTAGGAAACATGACCGACACTGATGGGGTCGGAGGTTCTCACTCCCAATTAGGTCGAGCACACGCCTACCTCGACTTTTTGGCGGATCAGGATAGATAGGAAGCTGGGTGTCCGACGGATGACAACGGTGGTGGCGCCGGCGCCGACACTGATGCCACCAACAACACCGGCACTGAGACTGGCACTGATGATGTTCTTAACTATATCACGGAAGGTGGGACCTCCCAAGCCAGTGAGTGAAAGAAGGAAAAGAGGACAAAGCTCGGCACCAGAAGACTAGTGGTCATGGCGGTGCACCCTGGCGAGTTCGAGCCAATAGAGCCGCGAGAAGTGGCAGCGTGTTACGGCAACCAACTAGCATGCATCCTACGGGATACCGCTAACATCAACACCACAAAAATATGGAAGAATGATCATTTGAAGAAGCTGCTTCTAACTAGGTTGCACGCAAGATTCCGGTTCCACGGTCGTAATGACGAAGTCGACCCATCGGATGATCATGCCATGAAAAAAATCAACAACAAAGCCCTAGGGAAGTTTAGCAACGCATTGAGCGCTTGGAAAACTATGGTGAAAAAGGCGATTCAAGTAGACCATGAAACCTATGCCGAGATTGTTGCAGACAATTCGAAAATTACGATAGAGGACTTTGAAAAGTTCAAGGAGACTTGCAATGAAGAAGCTGCCAAGGCCAGGTCGAAGAGAGGCAAGCAGCTGCAGGCAAAGAACATGGGGAACCACCGCCTTGGAAGTCGTGGTTACACGAGAAAGAGCCCCGTGTGGGCTAAGGAGGACGCAGAATGTGAACGTCAGGGGATCCGAGACCCATTGGCTGAGTTCACCGACCAGCAGGAGCACGACTTCATCAGGGCCCGATTCTCGTGGGACCCCAAGAAAAAGATTTTTTTTCACCGACGGGCCGACTAGGAAATTCATGAGAATACTGGTAATTATCCTTTTACCACCTTACATATTAGCTTCTGATCAACGAAGTCTACTACATTCTAGTCGCATTCGTAAATGATTCACGGTCCATTTTGCCGAGAGAGCAACACAAGCTTGCGGCGGCCGAGAGCGACTCGTCGACTCAGTCGACTTAGTCGTCGGCGAAGTACAAGTGGGACACTCCTTTCGACCGGGCCATGAACATAATGATGGGACACCTGCCCGGCCAGTGGCCACAATATGGACGTGTGCATGGTGCCGGGGATGGGGCCACTTGGAAGTACTATTATAGCGAGGACCTCGAGGCCAAAAGACAGAGAAAGAAGTTCAGTCAAGTGACTATCGACGAGAAGGTGGCGCGGGCGATGGAGAAAGCAAAAGCTGAGACCAAAGCTCAGATAATCGCTGCCTGTAGATCTGATTTCGTGGATGCCTTTACAACCTTGATTCCAACAGTGGTCACATGGGTGCAACAAAATCCAAATGCGCCACCAAGTGAATTTCCCATGCCCACCTTCACCGGGAGCAACTCAATGAACATCGCACCCATACCCATACCTAGTATGGCAACCACACCTGCACCTCCTCCAGCACCTGCTCCTGCGCCCAGCTCTCACAGCAGCCCTAGCTCCGTCTCTAGCTTGAATGTCGGGCCGTCGACATTGGATGAGCTCGACGCCCTCACGGTAAATACGCGTCGTCGCACCTTCATCAACTCAACTAATTAATTAATCTTCAGTTGCCGTTCTTTTTGGATCTCTGATGCCGCACGTATATGTCTTTGTAGGCTGACTCCACTCCATGCACCCTCCTTTACAACATGAAGGGCGGGTTAGTGGATGTAGGGAAGGGTACTATAGTGAAGCCTAAGGATTGATTGTTTCACCGCCGGCAGATGCCTGATAACGCCTTAAGGGTCTCCGTGGCGAGTGTGAAAGCGGGCTACGAGGGTCTCCCTCGTCCGATACAAACCAATGGAGAGGATGACGAGACCCCCACTGTGACGCCCGGATAATCAAGCTACAGTAACCCTCTATTAATGATGCCTTGTCACCACTGTTACTATTGTTAATCTCGCGTTAGTTCGAAACCGTTTCGAATTCAAAATTCAAAATCAGGGCAAAGGATAAAAGTTTTCAAACGTTCAAACTAAAATGTTCAAAATGGGACAAATAAATCCTAAGTAATAATGGTGAAGAGACCACACTTGTATAAAATGTGTAAATACTCAAAAATGAATAAAACATCAGCAAAATAAATTAATTAAATGCCTTTTGTATTTTGTAAAATATTAAACTATTTTATTTAGCTGTCCAAATTATTGTGGCAGTGGTATATTTAACATACTACATTTAGGTGTTATTCTCACATTCTATAAAATTGAAATAAATTAAAGATTTAAGAAAACCGAAAAGAAGAAATAAAAGAAAATAAAATAAAAACAACAAACAAGAAAATTAAAAGGAGAAGGAACCCCCCTGCCGGGCCACGGCCCAGTTGGCCTAGCGACCAGGCCAGCCCACCCCGCGCCCCAGCCTACTTACCGCCCCGGTCCACCCGACCGAAACCCTAACCCCCCACTCTCCTCCCGATCCCCACTCTCCCCTCGCACTCCTCTCTCTCCCTCCTCTGCCCGATCTGGATCGGGGCAAACCCCGATCCCATCGGCCCGACGCCGCCGCCGATTCCCGCGGCCACTACGCAAGTCCCCCCTCGCTGGGACGCCCTCCCGCCTCTGCGCGAATGCCCCCGACGCCGCGGAGCTTCGTCACCAACCGCCGGAAGCCGCGGCCTCGACCCGGTGCCGCCTCGTCGTCGATCTGAAGCCGCCGTCCGTCGTCACCGCCACCTCGTCGCCGCCCCGTCATCATCTCCTTCCCGCGTAGCTTCACCGAGCCTCGCCGCCCCATACCCCTGCAACGTCGGTGAGGCCCCCGGCCTCCGCCTCGCCTCTTCCTCTCCCTATACAGAACGACACCGCCCCGCCCCGTTCCTCCCTGTCGCCGTTAGCCCCGCCGTGGCCTCGCCCTAGCTCGCCGGCGTCTTCCCGTTCCTGCCCGCGGTCGTCGCTTGCCGTCAACCGTTGCTGGCTGCTGGCCCTCCCTGCCGCAGCCTCGCAACGCCGCCCGACCACCGCCGTTCGCCGCCGGCCGCACTTGCTGCACGCGCCCTGGCCGTGCCGCTCGCTCCGGCCTCGTCGTTCCCATGCGCGCTCCAAGCGCATCCCGCCCCGCTCTCCCTCGCCGACTCCCTGCGCTCGCCTCGCCCAGCTGCCGTGGCCGGCCGGTGTGACGCGCCGCCGAGCGCGCCCCCAACCCCGTTGCTCCGACGGCCGTCGCCCCGTGCCTGTTCGCCGGTGCCCGGGCCCTCCTCGCCACGGCGATCTGGGCGAACGCCCAGTCGGGCGCCGCAACGCCCGACCCGCCCCGTTAGTGCCCAGCGCCCGAAAGGCCCCCTGGGCCACTGACACGGGGGCCCCATGGCCCCAGAACGTTTTTATTAAAAAAGAAGATTTAAAAAAAGGATAATATAAAAATATAATTAATTAATTAATTAATTAATTAATTACAGAAATAATTAACTTAATTAATTATGATTAATTAAACTAGACAAATAATTAATTTAATTAAACATTAGTTATCTAATTAACCTGGTGAGTTAATTAGCTAATTAATTAGTATGACAGTGGGGCCCACCCCTAATTAATTTTGATTAAGTTTAATTAAACTGTTTAATTAAAATGTGTCACCGACCAGTGGGACCCACTGGTCAGGTTGACCAGTCAACTCTGTTGACTGCTGACGTCAGCATGACATCATGCTGATGTCATAAAACCAAATTTCGAATTAAATTAAATAATTAATTAAATTCCAGGAATTAATAAAATCTTTAGAAAATCATATCTTTTAATCCGTAACTCAGATTAAAATATCTTCAACATGAAAGTTGCTCAGAACGATGAGACGAATCCGGATGCGCAGTCCGTTCGTCCGCCACGCACCCCTAACATATCAAACTCGCAACTTTCCCCCTCCGGCTCCTCTGCCCGAAAACACGAAACACCGGGGATATTTTCCCGGATGTTTCCCCCTTCACCGGTATCGCCTATCCCTACGTTAGGTCACCCCTAGCACAACGTATTGCCGCGTCTTGCTTTGTGTTACATTTGATTGCTCTGTTATTTATTGTGTTCCCCCTCCGTTACTCCTTTCCGGTAGACTCCAAGACCGATGCTGATGCCCCTGTGGTCGACTACGTCACCGACGACCCCTCCTTGTCTGAGCAACCAGGCAAGCCCCCCCTGATCACCAGATATCGCCTATTCTACTCTATACTGCTTGCATTAGAGTAGTGTAGCATGTTACTACTTTCTGTTATACCTATTTTGATGCATAGCCTGTCCTTGTTACTACTGTTGTTACCTTTACCTGCAATCCTACTTGCTTAGTATAGGATGCTAGTATTTCCATCTGTGGCCCTACATTCTTGTCCGTCTGCTGTGCTATACTATCGGGCCGTGATCACTTGGGAGGTGATCACGGGTATATAGTATATGCTTTATACATGATACATGTGGAGACTAAAGTCGGGTCGGCTGGTGGAGCACCCGCGAGTGGATCTTTGAGGCGGAGCGACAGGGCAGGTTGAGACCGCCTAGGAAAGAGGTGGGCCTGGCCCTGTTCGGTGTTCGCAGATATTTAACACGCTTAATGAGATCTTGGTATTTGATCTGAGTTGGCTACGAGCCTATACGCACTAACCAACTACGTGGGAAAGATATGGGCACTCGGCGTCGTGGTATCAGCCGAACCACTTCGTGACGTCAGCGACTGAGCAGCGCGCGCCGAATTGGACTGGAACGCCACTAGGCTAGGTCTGCTTTCGGCCGCCCTCGCAACGTGCAGGTGTGTTCAGGGCGATGGGCCCAGACCCCTGGCGCCTAGGTTTAGACCGGCGTGCTGGCCTCTCTGTTGAGCCTAGGTGGGGCTGCGACGTGTTGATCTTCCGCGGCCGGGCATGACCCAGGAAAGTGTGTCCGGCCAAATGGGATCAAGCGTGTTGGGTAAGTTGGTGCACCCCTGCAGGGAAGTTAATCTATTCGAATAGCCGTGATCTTCGGTAACAGGACGACTTGGAGTTGTACCTTGACCTTATGACAACTAGAACCGGATACTTAATAAAACACACCCTTCCAAGTTCCACAGACAACCCGGTGATCGCTTTTCCACAGGGCGACGAGGGGAGGATCGCCGGGTAGGATTATGCTATGCGATGCCTGGACTACTGGAGATGGGCTACTTGGAGATGCTACTTGGAGATGCTACTTGGGGACTTCAATCTACTCTCTTCTACATGCTGCAAGACGGAGGCTGCCAGAAGCGTAGTCTTCGACAGGATTAGCTATCCCCCTCTTATTCTGGCATTCTGCAGTTCAGTCCACCGATATGGCCTCCTTACACATATACCCATGCATATGTAGTGTAGTTCCTTGCTTGCGAGTACTTTGGATGAGTACTCACGGTTGCTTTCTCCCCCCTTTTCCCCCTTTTCCTTTCTTTCTGGTTGTCGCAACCAGATGCTGGAGTCCAGGAGCCAGACGCCACCGTCGACGATGACCCCTACTACACCGGAGGTGCCTACTACTACGTGCAGCCGCTGACGACGACCAGGAGTAGTTAGGAGGATCCCAGGCAGGAGGCCTGTGCCTCTTTCGATCTGTATCCCAGTTTGTGCTAGCCTTCTTAAGGCAAACTTGTTTAACTTATGTCTGTACTCAGATATTGTTGCTTCCGCTGACTCGTCTATGATCGAGCACTTGTATTCGAGCCTTCGAGGCCCCTGGCTTGTATTATGATGCTTGTATGACTTATTTATGATTTTAGAGTTGTGTTGTGATATCTTCCCGTGAGTCCCTGATCTTGATCGTACACATTTGCGTGCATGATTAGTGTACGATTGAATCGGGGGCGTCACAAGTTGGTATCAGAGCCGACTGCCTGTAGGAATCCCCCTTCCAACTCCTTGGCCGAAGTCGAGTCTAGACATTACAAAACTTTTACTAACTTGGCTGTGTGCCTTACGGGCCCACGTCGCCATCGTGTGGTATTAGGATCTTTTATTCCTCGACCTATACTCTGGGACTCTGATCTCTCTTCTATTCGGGTTAAATGATTTTTGCTAAATCTAACATTAGGATCTCGTTATCACTTCCACTCGGAGAGCCCCTTATAATGATGATCGTCTGCGGCACCTGAAGACCCTGAAGATACTCTTCGCTGTTAACCCGAGAACTTATGTTCATCGCATTTGCAATTCCCCTTCCACTGTCAACCCTTATGGATAACTACTTGCAGTTGTTATTCTTACATTCATCCCCAGTTGGTCTTGTTATTACCAGATACCTCGAAACACTCGTCGTTGTTTCGATAATCCTTTGAGCTTACCGCCTTGCTGTTCTTTGTCACTTGAATACCCCTATGGATAATTCTCGCACTTATCGAGTATCCGCTCATCCCCAGTTGTTCATGTGTTTCACAAAAGTCTTCAAAATACTAATCGATCTTCCGAAAATCCTCTGGAGCCTTTGGCTCTTGAAATTCTTGCTTGCTTGCATTATGGTTAATCCCATAACTCTCGTAGTCTTATTGACATTCCTTGTCATTATCATTTTGAGTCTTTTGACTCAATATGTTTGCGAATACCCGCAATCATCTTTGATCCATATAAGTTACTTTTCCGGCTGAGCTGCCATTCTTTTAACTGGAATTGGTTCTCGACCAATCCAATTGTCGTTGATTGTACCATAAGGCTATTCTACTTATCCATCCCTAATCAGAGCATTGCTTCTGATCCCTTGATTTGGAAATCATAATTCCTTTGCATTTGACAAATTGATTTAGTCAGTCGTTTCTATAATCTGATCTCCTTGCATTCTTCTTCCTCTAGTTGAGTACTGATACTCATGTCAGATCCCTTGTGGACCACCAGATCCTTTGTTGGGTTTTATCTGACAGCGCCCTTCATATTCAATAACCTTGTGAGCATTCCCTCTGATACATAATGCCTTTGGTAAATTGTATCCTCTACTTTTTCCAACCATGCTCTGCTCTTGAGCATCTGTTATTTACTATTAAAGCTTGTGGTGTATGTTTCCACGATGCCCTGATGGGTTGAACCTATGCCTTTCTTAATCTATGTGAACCCGAGAGTTTTCACGGGTCATACTCCTCTGGTAATTCACCAGGTAGGTTCTGACATTGAAATAATTTTTATCTAGAGTAGTGAATGAAAGATTATATGTTGAACAAGTGGGAGTCGACCTTGAACCCCGTGTTCATGCCCATGGACCCGATGTATACCTTATCATGGAAGCTTCTCTTAAAATAATTATCCCCTTGTTATAAGTTCATCTTGTAGCCATGGACGTGGTTCCGACCATGTTCCTCCTTGATTCCGTTTCTCGTGCAAGTTTGAGCCCTTATCTTCTGCAGAGCAACACCCTAGTCCAACCTCTACCTTGATCTGTCGTCGAGTATTACCCATTGGTATCTTGAGATAATCATGGAACTGCATAACTTCTTATGAGTTCTTCATCAAGTGCTACCTTCTCACTGATTCTAATTTTCCACGGGCTGGAGTTATTAGACACTCAAAGACACTGATAACTGAATCGAGATCGCACCGCAATTAAACAACTCTTGGTAACCTTCATTACTTACGAATTTGAACTCGATCACGTAAGTCCTGGCCTGCTCGACTATATCATTATCATGCTAAACTTTAACTGTACTACCTGGTCCTTAATCCCGGAGCACCACTTTCGATGATGAGCTAAGCTTACGACGATCATGCGCGTCATATCAGTTCACCTTGAACAACAAGATTGATTTCAAGTTTGTGTCCTACCCATGGTTCCAATAACCTTCCGCTCCATCATTCCTTTGACCTGATGTCGTCGCTGATTGGTTACTTCTTCATGAAATTCCTCGACAAATGTGTCGTGATCATCATCGACCTTATGAGCTCTTCCAGGATATCAATTGAGTTCATGATGAGAAATATTATCCTTGACCCCGATGATTTGTGTTAGTTTTGACCACTTTATTGCCTTCCGGTCAACACAAACGTGTTCGTGTTTTGTGTTATACCTTGAGTTCCCTGCTATCCAGCATTTGTTCTTCTTTACCTTGGAGTATTACCATCTTTTAATATCAAGGATGTTGTGAGGATTGCTCCACCTCTTAAGAATTCTTGGAATAGTGATACTTCTCATCATCACCATTCTTTCTTGGTCCTCACGTTGATTCCAACCGGGGTACCAACAAGTGAACGGTGCTGTTTGGATTCTGCCTTTCTAGCAACCCTATTACTTTGAAGTTAATGGCCGGCCATTCATTCTTAGACTATTGATTATTGAATCACCATTCTGACATTGGTCGTGCAGCCCAACCATATTTTGGGCGCATCTTTCTACCAATGTTTAACTGTGTATGTTTTCCTCCAGCATACCTCATTATATCATTTGATCTGACAAATGTTATCTCCTTGTTCACTTAGTTGTGGAAATCCATCCTTTTTGGAAATGTCAATGGATTGTCGCTGAGTCAATCCGCCACCTCCTCATCCTCTCCTCGGTCTAATGATGAACTATTGTTTTGGGACCCACTTCCATAGTTCATTTCCCGAGAATCTTACAATGTCGTCTCGTCGATTTGTGTTGAACCTTTTCATCTCGGACATCCTGCGTCTGAGGTATCATGGCACCAACCAGATCTGAATCTCAGTCAGATATGATGGTTGGGACTTATTTCCAAGAGTTATAACATTGGTCCTTATATATCGGCAAGGTGAGGTCATGCCTATCACCCCTGGCCGGAGGACCTATTGTTATAGTTCCCTTTTTAGCAAGCTTAGCGATTCTTCCCTGAGGAAATCATAATACTTATGCTATAAGTTGTTCCTGATGAATCCTTTGTGCATCCAAATTCCGACCCCTTACTTGATGATCACGTCAATGCTATCTCGAAGCATGTCTATGGTACTCCGTTTTTCAACAAGAACATTTGAAGCCCAGTGCTAAATGTTTCTTGCTCAATTATCCAATCACCGTTGTATGGGTAATGTCATGAAATTTCTCTCCCCTTCCCTGAAGGGTTTTCTACTTAATATCCTGCTAGGGATATCATGCTCTATTTTTCCTTGGGAAGGATATACCCCTGAAGTAAGTGTTCAAAAACATTTTCCTTTCCATTGATCTGTTTAATCTGATAATCATACTATCCTTCCCATTGTATTGATTAACATTTCTAGTAATCTGACTTATCTGAGCAGTGGCATTTCCCTGCTTAGCTAAGCACCTTGTTGTACCAGTCAGTAAGACCCTGTTACTCTTGTTGATGACATTCCGGTAGCCACCGATGGACGAGAATTTTGCCTATTGGTCCGCCTCGTTCAACGAGCAGGAAAATGGTTCTCTTCGTCCCTCGCCCTTGGTACCGATGTTGTTGCCGACATAAATGATAGGCTATAACCCACCTGGTGGGCCCATAACCCACAGATCACAGGATCGAAACCTGACTCTCATGTGCAACCCTGTTTCCAAAGTTATTCCTCACGCTTGGCTTCGTATGTAATTCACGAGCCACCTTTCGGGGAATCATCGATTCTGTTATTAAACATAATACCTATACTCGTTGCCTTGTTTCAGGCAACGACGATTGTCTATCCGTTTCAAACTTCTTATGGTACCTTACTTTGCTCTCGATGTGTTTTATTTGTTCGACTCGAGAGATACCCTTATGATCATTCTTGGGATACCCCCAAATGAATTTCCCTTATAACATTCAATTGTTGTAAAGCTTCCCCTTACCTACTCGTAAGTACGATGGAGTTCCCGAAGAAAGGACGACAACTTCATCATGATGACCTGAAACAGCGAAATGAAGACATCAATGTAGTGGATCAACCTCTTCGAGAAGGACAACCAAGACCAAGAACACTCCCTAGAATTTCGTAACCCGAACCTTCCCCCCTTTACTTCCCTCTTAAATCTCGGGACGAGATTTCTTGTAGTGGAGGAGAATTGTGACGCCCGGATAATCAAGCTACAGTAACCCTCTATTAATGATGCCTTGTCACCACTGTTACTATTGTTAATCTCGCGTTAGTTCGAAACCGTTTCGAATTCAAAATTCAAAATCAGGGCAAAGGATAAAAGTTTTCAAACGTTCAAACTAAAATGTTCAAAATGGGACAAATAAATCCTAAGTAATAATGGTGAAGAGACCACACTTGTATAAAATGTGTAAATACTCAAAAATGAATAAAACATCAGCAAAATAAATTAATTAAATGCCTTTTGTATTTTGTAAAATATTAAACTATTTTATTTAGCTGTCCAAATTATTGTGGCAGTGGTATATTTAACATACTACATTTAGGTGTTATTCTCACATTCTATAAAATTGAAATAAATTAAAGATTTAAGAAAACCGAAAAGAAGAAATAAAAGAAAATAAAATAAAAACAACAAACAAGAAAATTAAAAGGAGAAGGAACCCCCCCTGCCGGGCCACGGCCCAGTTGGCCTAGCGACCAGGCCAGCCCACCCCGCGCCCCAGCCTACTTACCGCCCCGGTCCACCCGACCGAAACCCTAACGCCCCACTCTCCTCCCGATCCCCCACTCTCCCCTCGCACTCCTCTCTCTCCCTCCTCTGCCCGATCTGGATCGGGGCAAACCCCGATCCCATCGGCCCGACGCCGCCGCCGATTCCCGCGGCCACTACGCAAGTCCCCCCCTCGCTGGGACGCCCTCCCGCCTCTGCGCGAATGCCCCCGACGCCGCGGAGCTTCGTCACCAACCGCCGGAAGCCGCGGCCTCGACCCGGTGCCGCCTCGTCGTCGATCTGACGCCGCCGTCCGTCGTCACCGCCACCTCGTCGCCGCCCCGTCATCATCTCCTCCCCGCGTAGCTTCACCGAGCCTCGCCGCCCCGTACCCCTGCAACGTCGGTGAGGCCCCCGGCCTCCGCCTCGCCTCTTCCTCTCCCTGTACAGAACGACACCGCGCCGCCCCGTTCCTCCCTGTCGCCGTTACCCCCGCCGTGGCCTCGCCCTAGCTCGCCGGCGTCTTCCCGTTCCTGCCCGCGGTCGTCGCTTGCCGTCAACCATTGCTGGCTGCTGGCCCTCCCTGCCGCAGCCTCGCAACGCCGCCCGACCACCGCCGTTCGCCGCCGGCCGCACTTGCTGCACGCGCCCTGGCCGTGCCGCTCGCTCCGGCCTCGTCGTTCCCATGCGCGCTCCAAGCGCATCCCGCCCCGCTCTCCCTCGCCGACTCCCTGCGCTCGCCTCGCCCAGCTGCCGTGGCCGGCCGGTGTGACGCGCCGCCGAGCGCGCCCCCAACCCCGTTGCTCCGACGGCCGTCGCCCCGTGCCTGTTCGCCGGTGCCCGGGCCCTCCTCGCCACGGCGATCTGGGCGAACGCCCAGTCAGGCGCCGCAACGCCCGACCCGCCCCGTTAGTGCCCAGCGCCCGAAAGGCCCCCTGGGCCACTGACACGGGGGCCCCATGGCCCCAGAACGTTTTTATTAAAAAAGAGAAGATTTTTAAAAAAGGATAAATATAAAAATATAATTAATTAATTAATTAATTAATTACAGAAATAATTAACTTAATTAATTATGATTAATTAAACTAAACAAATAATTAATTTAATTAAACATTAGTTATCTAATTAACCTGGTGAGTTAATTAGCTAATTAATTAGTATGACAGTGGGGCCCACCCCTAATTAATTTTGATTAAGTTTAATTAAACTGTTTAATTAAAATGTGTCACCGACCAGTGGGACCCACTGGTCAGGTTGACCAGTCAACTCTGTTGACTGCTGACGTCAGCATGACATCATGCTGATGTCATAAAACCAAATTTCGAATTAAATTAAATAATTAATTAAATTCCAGGAATTAATAAAATCTTTAGAAAATCATATCTTTTAATCTGTAACTCGGATTAAAATATCTTCAACATGAAAGTTGCTCAGAACGATGAGACGAATCCGGATACGCAGTCCGTTCGTCCGCCACGCACCCCTAACATATCAAACTCGCAACTTTCCCCCTCCGGCTCCTCTGCCCGAAAACACGAAACGCCGGGGATATTTTCCCGGATGTTTCCCCCTTCACCGGTATCGCCTATCCCTACGTTAGGTCACCCCTAGCACAACGTATTGCCGCGTCTTGCTTTGTGTTACATTTGATTGCTCTGTTATTTATTGTGTTCCCCCTCCGTTACTCCTTTCCGGTAGACTCCGAGACCGATGCTGATGCCCCTGTGGTCGACTACGTCACCGACGACCCCTCCTTGTCTGAGCAACCAGGCAAGCCCCCCCCTTGATCACCAGATATCGCCTATTCTACTCTATACTGCTTGCATTAGAGTAGTGTAGCATGTTACTGCTTTCTGTTATACCTATCCTGATGCATAGCCTGTCCTTGTTACTACTGTTGTTACCTTTACCTGCAATCCTACTTGCTTAGTATAGGATGCTAGTATTTCCATCTGTGGCCCTACATTCTTGTCCGTCTGCTGTGCTATACTATAGGGCTGTGATCACTCGGGAGGTGATCACGGGTATATACTATATACTTTATACATGATACATGTGGAGACTAAAGTCGGGTCGGCTGGTGGAGCACCCGCGAGTGGATCTTTGAGGCGGAGCGACAGGGCAGGTTGAGACCGCCTAGGAGAGAGGTGGGCCTGGCCCTGTTCGGCATTCACAGATATTTAACACGCTTAACGAGATCTTGGTATTTGACCTGAGTCGGCTACGAGCCTATACGCACTAACCAACTACGTGGGAAAGATATGGGCACTCGGCGTCGTGGTATCAGCCGAAGCACTTCGTGACGTCAGCGACTGAGCGGCGCGCGCCGAATTGGACTGGAACGCCACTAGGCTAGGTCTGCTTTCGGCCGCCCTCGCAACGTGCAGGTGTGCTCAGGGTGATGGGCCCAGACCCCCGGGCGCCTAGGTTTAGACCGGCGTGCTGACCTCTCTGTTGAGCCTAGGTGGGGCTGCGACGTGTTGATCTTCCGCGGCCGGGTATGACCCAGGAAAGTGTGTCCGGCCAAATGGGATCAAGCGTGTTGGGTAAGTTGGTGCACCCCTGCAGGAAAGTTAATCTATTCGAATAGCCGTGATCTTCGGTAACAGGACGACTTGGAGTTGTACCTTGACCTTATGACAACTAGAACCGGATACTTAATAAAACACACCCTTCCAAGTTCCACAGACAACCCGGTGATCGCTTTTCTACAGGGCGACGAGGAGAGGATCGCCGGGTAGGATTATGCTATGCGATGCTACCTGGAGATGCTACTTGGAGATGCTACTAGAGATGCTACTTGGAGATGCTACTTGGAGGACTTCAATCTACTCTCTTCTACATGCTGCAAGACGGAGGCTGCCAGAAGCGTAGTCTTCAACAAGATTAGCTATCCCCCTCTTATTCTGGCATTCTGCAGTTCAGTCCACCGATATGGCCTCCTTACACATATACCCATGCATATGTAGTGTAGTTCCTTGCTTGCGAGTACTTTGGATGAGTACTCACGGTTGCTTTCTCCCCCCCTTTTTCCCCCTTTTCCTTTCTTTCTGGCTGTTGCAACCAGATGCTGGAGTCCAGGAGCCAGACGCCACCATCGACGATGACCCCTACTACACCGGAGGTGCCTACTACTACGTGCAGCCCGCTGACGACGACCAGGAGTAGTTAGGAGGATCCCAGGCAGGAGGCCTGTGCCTCTTTCGATCTGTATCCCAGTTTGTGCTAGCCTTCTTAAGGCAAACTTGTTTAACTTATGTCTGCACTCAGATATTGTTGCTTCCGCTGACTCGTCTATGATCGAGCACTTGTATTCGAGCCTTCGAGGCCCCTGGCTTGTATTATGATGCTTGTATGACTTATTTATGTTTTAGAGTTGTGTTGTGATATCTTCCCGTGAGTCCCTGATCTTGATCGTACACATTTGCATGCATGATTAGTGTACGATTGAATCGGGGGCGTCACACCCACGCAGCTTGGCCAATGCAAAAATTGGCCGATCCTATGGCCGAAAAATCTTCTTCGTGCCGAGGTGGCCGGGAGCACACCAACGGGACCTCATGAAGGTATGACCACAACACCACCTACACAAGTACAACCATCGTCTGTGCTGCTTGCTGAGATCGAGAGACATGAGGAAGGAGGGCCAACCGCTCCGCCGGCAGATGATGACATCTGCCCCATGGAAGAGGATAGGGATCATGACATGGAGGATGCTGACGATGACCCTAACCAGTATCTCAATACTGCCTTTGACAACGAAGTAATAATGAGTCAACCATATGAATATGAGATGCATGTACCAGAGCCGGAACGTCCTCGGGAGTGCAAGAAGTCTTTGTTCATGCAATCCTCGCAGGACACGCCTCCAGATGTCGGCTCCACCCAAGCTCAACTACTTAGCCAGAGTCGTCCAATGCTGAGCCCGATAATACTAGGGGTGGTGCTCAGGGAGGATCTGACAGACCTACCAGCACCTCAGCCCATGAAGAATAAGCAGAGGAAGAGACCGACGGCAAGAAAATCCAATAAAGCTGGCAATGTTGGTTCTAGCAGCCAGCAGCCTTCGACCAAGGTTGACCAAGTATCGATGAAACATGCGCCATTAATCCATGTCGCGAGAGAGCCAATGGTACCACGAATGCACTAGCTGCCATAGAAGGGGATCTTAGGAGACTCCATGACCATGTGCTATCGACAGAGAGAAGCCTCCTCGCCTCGGATGATCCAGGATACCCACTTTATATGGTTCATGTGTTGAGCAGTTGCAAGATGTATGTCCACACATGCCCCGCAGACCTCTTCTTCCTGAGGTTTGATTACATCTTACAGATGTTTCAAATGAGGAGACTCGATTTTACGTTTGTCCGCCTGTATGCGTTGCACATGAACTACATCGTCAGGAGAGAGCAAGTCACCGGTCTTGCGGTCGCGGACCCATACTACATGCATGAGGGCTTCTTGTCAGTCAACGACGCCAACTGTCAATATGCGAGTCAGTACATCGAAGAATTCTTGGTCAGCAATAATGACAAAGAAATGATTCTCCTACCTTATCATCCCAGGTAAGTCATCTGTGGATAGCACTATAACACATACATCCTTTCGTGCATTTCAATAGTTACTTTGCATGCATGGAGGCTAAACTTGATCGTGTATTTTGCGCAGCGGGGGGTGTCATGCCGTTCTCATTGTTCTTTACCCGCATTACTCCCGCGCTCTATATTTGGACCCGTCGAAGAACATACAGAAGAAAGATTACACACACATAAAGTATGTTCTGGACAGAGCTATGCTGGGCTTCAGCATGTGGGGTGGCTACATCCAACACAAAAAAACAAATGAGGTCGGGCTTTGTTTCACCCACAAGACTGACTTCTATTGCATCCAGCAACCGGCAAGAAGTGAGAATGATGGATTCTACGTCATCCATCTAATGATGGAGTACAGAAGGGATGTGCAATCACTTTGCATGAAATCTTCATCCGATACACATATCTAGAGATGGGACAAAGTCTTTGGAGCCGTGCCGGATAATCGACTTCGAAATGATTTCTACCGGATCCAACAGGAAATTGCGTCCATCATCATCAAAGATGTCCTCGAAGAGAATGGGATGTTGTACGCCGGCCCAATATCGCGAGCTGACGTCCGAACCCGCATTGCCCTACAGCGTCAGGACATGACGCCTTTCACTAAGCTTGGGTCTGTCCTCCCAGATATGGACAGATGGGAAGAGTGCACTGCTTAAAAACATTGTGTCTGTTTAGTTACTTGTTACTTTCTGTATGACGAAACTTCAAATCTCTCAGTACGACGAAACTATTAGATGTATGGTGCCGCGCTCTAGTTAATTACTTTCGGTACGATAAAATTTGTTAACTATGTTTACTATATATGTTGCTTCTATTTCATAATTGTTTTGTTGAATTCGCTTCATGGTATATATATGTGCATCTCTGACAGGTATATAGATCAACGATGGCGAGGAAGTGGTATGCCGTGTATGTAGGGCATGTTTCGGGTGTGTATGATGAGTGGCCAGAGTGTCAGGCCCAAGTTTATGGCTTCTCCGGCGGAAGCCAGAAAGGGTTTGATAGAAGAGCGGAAGCCGAAGCTAGTTACTTGAGATTCATAGCAAACCAGGGGATTCAGAACCAGCTCCGCTACAAAAACTACTACATAATACTGCTTTTGATCATCGTGATCGCTCTTATCGTGTATGTCTTAGTTTAGGTAGATGATGAAACATGTGCCTACGTTGACAATGTAAGATACATGTCATCATTATAACTTGTATGGCTATTTCGAGATGATGATGAGATCGACATCATTTGTGTTGAGACTATGTTGATATGACGAGACTATGTTGTACCACTTCGATGATGATGATGAGACATTCTTTTTTCATATAGTTCCAGTGTATGTGTATGTTGTAACTGTATAAAACATGTAAAAATACGAATACATCAACATAAAAAAAATACTAGCAGTAGCGTGGGGTATTGGAGTAGTAGTAGCACTGCTTACCAGTAGCGTTTGTTTGTTGGGCCATGCTACTAGCATTAGCAGTAGCGATGGGCAGAGGTGCGCTACTGCTAGATACAGATAGCAGTAGTGCTGGTTCAAACAAGCGCTACTGCTAAAAAATAGTTGTAGCACCGTAGGAGTAGCGTGCCCACCCGCGCTACTAATAGCCAAATAACCAGCGCTACTGATAAGGGTTTTCCTAGTAGTGCTAAAACAAAACAGGAAAAAACAGAACAAAAAATAGGAAAAAACAGAAGAAGAAAAAGAGTAACCTCCTTGCTCCGGCGAGGTCGGCTGGTGGTGCGGGGCGGTGCAGGGGACACGGGGAGGAGTCCGGCAGCGGGATGGGGCGGCGCAGGGGCCGTTGGGAGGGTCCGGCACCGGGGCGGGCCGACGCAGGCCTCTCCAGCGACAGGGCGCGGCGGGGCGGCCGCCGCGGCCTGGCTCGTGATGGCGCGGGAGGCGGGAGGGCTGGACGGCGTCGGGGCGGCGCAGGGGCCCTGGGAGGGGTCCGGCATCGGGACGGGCCAGCCTATCCGGCAACGGGGCGCGGCAGGGCGGCCGCCGCGGCCTGGTTCCTGTTCGCGGGGGGAGGGCTGGACGGTGGCGGGGCTGCCCGGCGGCGGGGGTTGGGTCTGGGGGGCGGGGCTGGCCAGCGGCGGCGACTGCGGCGGCGGCAACGGGAGGAGAGAGGCGGGCGCGTGGGAGGGAGAGAGAAAGAGAAAGGGAGAGGGAGACGGCGCCACCCGTTAAGTGGGCCTTCTTTGCCATCTGCTAGCAGACAGCAAAGAGGGCGACCGTCAGGGCTGGCCCACATCTCCTCTTTGCCGTCCGCTAACATTGCCGTCGGCTAGCTGTCGGCAAAGTAGTCACCTCTTTACCGTCCGCTAGCAGACGACAAAGAAGCTGACTTAGCCACGCCGTGCCCTGTGGGGCCCACCTGGCTCTTTGTCGTCTCCCTTTTATCTCTTTGTCGTCCGCTGGCTGACGACAAAGAAGCAGCTAACGGCAAATACCCTTTTTTCCATCAGCACTTTCTTTGCCGTCGGCTTCCTGAAAGTGGATGACAAAGAACCTGTTTGCCGTCTGCTGGCAGACGGCAAAGAGGTGGCAGTCGGCAAAATGCCAGATTCCAGCAGTGGTATCTCTGGGCCCTCTCGGTAATACACATCATAAGAAGCCTTGCAAGCAAAGTGACTAATGAGTTAGTTGCGGGATGATGTATTAAGGAACGAGTAAAGAGACTTGCTAGTAACGAGATTGAACTAGGTACGAAGATACCGACGATCGAATCTCGGGCAAGTAACATACCGATGGACAAAGGGAATAACGTATGTTGTCATAACGGTTCGACCGATAAAAGATCTTCACAGAATATGTAGGAGCCAATATGAGCATCTAGGTTCCGCTATTGGTTATTGACCGGAGAGGTGTCTCGGTCATGTATAGATAGTTCTCGAACCCGTAGGGTCCGCACGCTTAACGTTTGATGACGATTTTATATTATATGAGTTATATGATTTGGTGACCGAATGTTGTTCGGAGTCCCGGATGAGATCACGGACATGATGAGGTGTTTCTAAATGGTCGAGAGGTAAAGATTGATATATATGACGATAGTATTCGGACACCGAAAGTGTTCTGGAGGGTATCGGGTACTTATCGGGTCACCAGAAAGTGTTTAGGGTACCCCCGGCAATCCTATGGGCCATATGGGCCTTGTGAAGGAACACAACAGCCCACAATGGGCTGGTGCGCCCTATAAGGCTATAGGAGGAGGAGAAGGAAAGGGGGAAGGGCAAGGAAAGTGTGGATTAGGATTCCCACTTCCTTCCCTCACCCCCCCCCCCCCCGCCTCTTTCCTTCTCCTTCATGCATACATGGAAAGGGGGGGCGCAGGGCAAGGCAGGGGCTGGCGGCCAACCCTAGGACGCCCTGGCTGCCTCCCCTCCCCTCCCACCTATATATATGTGGGGAGGGGGCACCTCACTAGGACACAACATCAATTGTTAGGCGTGTGCGGCGCCTCCCTCCACAGTTCACACCCCGACCATATTCTCGCGGTGCTTAGGCGAAACCCTGCACGGATCACTTCACCATCACCGTCACCACGCCGTCGTGCTGACGGAACTCGTCTACTTCCTCGATGATTTTCTGGATCAAGAGTTCGAGGGACGTTATCGAGCTCAACGTGTGCAGAACTCAGAGGTATCGTACGTTCGGTACTTGATCGGTCCGAACGAGAAGAAGTTCGGCTACATCAATCGCGTTGTCAAACGCTTCCGCTTTCGGTCTACGAAGATACGTAGACACACACTCCCCCTCTCGTTGCTATGCATCTCCTAAATAGATCTTGCGCAATCATAGGAAATTTTTGAAATTGCATGCTACGTTTGCCAACAATTTTTAACTCAAAAAGTTTTCATAAATTCAAAAAATGCTTTGGATTCAACATGATTCATCAATTTGATTATTGTTTCAAATTTTAAAAATATGTTTTAATTTTAAAAATGTAACATGATTTCAAATATTGTTCCAAATCTGAAATAATGTCACAAATTTGAAAAATGGTCATGGAATTTAAATGCAAGTATTTCAAAAATTGTTCACGAATTTGAGAAATGTTCAGTTGTTCATGAATTTAATAAATGTTTCAAATTTCAAAAAAATTCTTGAGTTTTGAAAAGGTTCTTGAATTTCAAAAATATTCAGAAAAAAGGAAATAAAAACCAAAAGAAAGACACGCAGAAAAAGGAAAAAACAATTCAGAGAAGGTTCTCGAACTTTCTCAAAGCCGATGGAAAAAACCCGCAAATGGGCATGCCCATGTAGTGCCGTTGCCGCTTTGGAGGTGGAAGCGCGCGCTATCCGCCACGTTACGCAGAAAATAGGAATCGCCAATTCGCGCATCAATCCTCAGCAATCGACAACATCTTTATGGAAGAAACCCAGGCCGTAGAGTACATGAAAAGCGCACGCGCGCGCGCACACACACACACACCTACCTGAGAGCATCTCCAATATATAATGTAAAACTTGGTGATGCAAAAAACTATTATAGGGTAGAAGTGAGATGATTTTTGGGCATCGTCGCTGATGTTGGTCCAATAGATGCCCGAAAACTGCTGCCTAGAAATTTGAAAGTTGTTGCTCTAATAGATCCAACAGCGGTGGGGGATGGGGGATAGGAGAACTGATCTGATGATCGACAGGAGCCAACCTCGATTTAGGCCAACGGAGCTCATTAGGCTGCCAAGGACAAAAGTCGGGAGGGATCAAGAGATGGGGCGAGGGGGGGGGGGCAAATTTGGCAATGGCAAGCCGCCCAACCCCTCGTAGAGCTTTGAACAGAGCCGGTGGCTCAGTCTTGGTCGTGGCAATCAATTGGAGGTTGCCCGGCCGCTAATCGACCTCAGCAGGCGGTGATGCGGTGAAGGCCATCTTGCGCGGTGGAGGTGGGCGGGGTAAGGCCGGAATCAGCATCTTCCCAAGCTTCTGCGACAGTGGTGCGGGTCGCGAGGGTTGTCTCAGCCGACGGGAACAAGTTGCGGGGTGGCGACAAGGTCAAGGGCGGTCGCCGAAGTGGCGGTCGTGGTGACAGGCGGCGAGAATCTGCCGATGATCGGGCAAAGTGAATGTTCCAAAGTGACGGTTGGGTTCCCGCGCGCAGTTGTCTCATCCATCCTTGTCTGTTGCGCCTCTACAACGTGAGCACAATGGAGGGCCGGTGGCGATCCTATGGGTAGGAGGAGGAAGGTACATAAAGAAGGGGCTAGGGTAGGGGATGCAAGAGGAGGAGGAGGGGCGGCAGCGGAGAGGAGGGGCTAGAGTTAGGGAAGTGGGGAGTGGAGGGGGAAGTGAGGAGAGGAGGGGCACGACTTGGTCTCCACTAGGGACGAGAGCGATATTTATGGGCCCAGGTAAAATGATCAAAATGCCCTGATAAGGGCATGGAATTTACATTTTGTTGCAATTGGAATTTTATCCGACGGCTGAGTTCGATTGTAGTGAAAACCTCACGGCTCACATCAAAACAGTCGGAAATCCAACGACCAGGATCGCAGAGGAAAAACGGTTGGATGGTCCGGAATATCAAATCACTGTGAGCACTCATTCCCTCACGGCCTGTACTGCTGGGATATGTCCAACCTCAGACAGAGACTCTCGGTTTTCTCTTTTTTATTTTCCACTTTAGACTGTCACGTTATCTTGACCCTTTTTATCGTAAGGTCGTTATTTGGTTGTCAAATCGTGTTAGGTGGATGATCTCGATCGGCCGGTCTGGAGCTTAATCGGAACACACATGCGAGAATTGTTCAACATGGATGTTACTTCCGCGCGGCTTACATTGGCTCCATCGGAGGGATGGATCAACGGTCACAAATTAATCGGTGTTTATCTTACCTTTATTTGACCGGTCAGTTTTCTGGCATGCGTAGACCGAGGGGCGAGGCATACGTACGTGTTCGTACACTCGATATATACTCAGTATGAGCGTGACAGGTCTGTAATACACACACCTCAGTACCTCACTGACCCGAAACAACTGGTATTTATACAACTCGTAAAGAATTTACACATGTTCTAATTAGTAGCTATCGGTGTGAACTTACACATGTCATAATGCCTGAAGAATTTTCGGCGAAGGGAAAAATGCTTTCTGAAGAATGGTTCGCCGCAGCCTCTCGGTTCTTAGTTTTGCCCCTTTTTATAGTAGGTGGATTCGTTTCGTCGTTGATCTTCATGGTTTGAACATCCATCCAAATCCAAGAAATGAAATAATCAACAATGCTCGTTATCCGCTGCTACATTTTATACGACGGATGAACGACCCGCGCGGCTGCTAAGCTAAACAATATAGGAAAAAACTAGAAGGTTAATTTAAATATAAATCTGTCTCCTCCACAAAAGCTAGGATTTTTGCCTCCCGCCGCCGCCGCCGCAGGTCCATCTCCTCTCCGATGGCCTTAGGGCCATGGGGGCGCAGTGGATCTCGGCAAGGGTCGGCGGGAGGGCTTCGTTTTTAATCGTTTCTTTCAGTTTTGTTAGGGTTTGTGTCCTGCTCAGGAAGACGAGACGGCGGTGGCTCCCTGAAGATGGAATAAAGGTCTCCCCGCCTAGCCCCCGTTCCGGCGATGCGTCTAGCATCGTTGGTGGGCGTGTGGAGGTGTGTCTCCGGCGGATCTATCTTTGGTGGATTTGCTCGGATGTCGTCGTTGTTCGTCTACGTTCGTGTGTCTTCGGATTGGATTTTTCTGATCTACGTTATTCTTCATCTGCGGCGGTTGCTGTTCTGGTGCGCTGGTTCTATGGGGCCTTAGCACGACGACTTCCCGACTGTCTACTACAACAAGTTGTGCCCGACTCCGGCGATGGAGGGGCGATGACGGCGGCGCGCCTTCGGCTCGCTTCAGTGCTGGTAGTTGTCGCTAGGTGGTCTACGGATCTGGATGTAATTTTTTATTATTTTTGGTATTCGTTGTACTGCCATGATTGAAGATGAATAGATCGGAAATTTTCTCGCAAAAAAAATAGGAAAAAACTAACATCTCTCCTTGGAGCATCTCCAAAAGCCGCCCAACATGCGGCGCCAAAAAACGGGTTTACAACGCGTAAGGGCGCTAGAAGACGTTTGCTCCAACAAGCGCTGCAAAATATGATGCGCGCTCGAGTCCAGCGATGTCAATCAAGCGGTCCCATCTGCAGCAGCCCAGAGTTTGCAGCGCGCGCGACCGGACGCATAAAATATGCTGTGCGCAATGTCTTTTTAATGCGCGTGCTGCATTAGTTATAGCGCGTGCTTTTTGTGCGGCTACTGGAGACTTTAAATTGGGTCTACGTGCGCTAAAAACAGTTCTTATAACGCGCATCGGTTATATAACGCTTCTGTTGAAGATGCTCTTGCCCACTTCCCTTCTTGGCCTTATGCTAGCAACTAGTTGTAGCAGTAATTTGAAATAACTACATGATACCCCGCGCGTTGCTGCAGGAATTTTTAGCACTACATGATAAATATTTATGATGTAAGAAATAATAAAATCCTAAAAAATGTATTTTTTTAACCTTCGATGAAACAATATGAAAAGCTAGGAGAATTCGTATATTGTAGAGTATCTACATACTTGCTTAGATTTTCCTGATAATAATTCAAGGTAATATAATTTGATTATCTATAAGAAGTGCATCAGAGCAAAAAGAAATTCATGCTAATTTGCGAGCCTTGTGTGTTAATATGCCAAAATAGAAATTAGCTTCGATTGTCCACTATGATAATAATTTTGGGTGGAAAAGTAACCAAAGGTACACAAATTGTCATGGTTACTAAGTAGGGCAACAAATATACTCCATGTTCAACATCTTATTTAAAAGACTGCTATCCAGCATAGAACAATTAAACTTTAGGAGAATCAGAAATGGCCATACTGGATCCTCTCACCAAGGATTGTCATTAACACCAGAACAATCAAATAGTGATATTCCAAATTATTCTTACATTTTTAAAACGAAGCTATTGCCCGAGAGAAGATTGTATATTATAATTATGCACACATGGTTGAAAACATAACATCACTTAATATCCTAGCATAGATAAATAATAAAATGATATCATCTATCTTCAAACCAGAAACACACCAACAGTCTTATTTGTCATCACAGTTGTACATCCCAGGGAGTAGACATGACTGGGTATAAAATCTTGTAACATTTGCAAATTTTTATTAGCATAACATGGGCGAATTGCATAAAGGAAAAATTGAAATAACAATGCCAATAGCAATAATAGTCTCTTTAAGGATTCTTATGAAAAAAAAAGCATAGCAGTTTGTTCTGCCGAAGCGTGAATGAGGCAATTGCATGGAGTGAACATATTGGTAGTTGTGTTACCTTCATACGGTGCAAATACTTAATAAAAGCTTCATTTTTTTAGATTAACTTCCTCACTCTATTTATTCATGAAGTTGAGGGATTTCAAATTACATGCATGATACTATCAGGTGGCACATGCAGCCATACTTTACGAAGATCATTCAAGACCCCTTCCTTCGCCATCATATGCGCCGTTGTGTTTGCTTCTCGATGAACCCTCATTTACAAACAGTAGCTTGATCTCCTCAACATCCGGCCCCAGCACAGAGAAATTCTTGTGTTGATCATTTAGCACAGAAGCTACAGCCCTGCAATCGATTATGAAAGCTTCAACTTATGGAAGGAAATGTATAACACATCATTATGTAAAACAAATGCAAATATAATTTATTTTATTTTATTTGTATAATATCTGGAAAAATTCCCTTTTAAACTTACACTTGAAGCCGCTAGTCGATTAACCTGCAACTCATATCCACAACAATATTTACAGAATCTTCCATTTTGAATGATAAATCTGAAACACATGGCTAATCTATCACTGTGCTAGCTCGACAGGCTAGATGATGTTCAGATAGAACAGTACTACTGAAACACACATATACCTAATAAACCATCTATTCGGGTATCAGATCGTTCTGATGGCATTCATAGTGAAATAGTACTGTCGGTCAGGAACATACCTGAAAATGACCAAAGGAATATGCCTTGATTCACAAAACAATCAAAGAAAGAAAAACAATAAAATTCATACTAACCTACACGTGTGTGCATGTATGAGAGAGAGAGAGAGAGAGAGAGAGAGATGCGGGATTGTAGTTGCACGTACTTATTCCTTCCAATCAGCGCCTTATATACAAAAGAAAAAGAAAAGAGAACAGTACGACCCATCGTTTCCAATCAAAGTTGTTTCATTTGTTTATTCCTTCCAACTATGAATATAAAGAAAATAAAACGAAGAGGAATCAGAGATTGTTGTTTAATGCTTGCGGGGAGTGCTTGCATTAGAGAGGATTGGGGATTAGAAAGACTGACCGGACTTGGTGGGCGGAAGAGTACGCTGGAGACATAACAGATCTGCCTTCTAAAAAATGCTTCCTGCCCCACACAAATCAGAGCTTCCAACCCAAACAAACTCAAGATCGTTAGGATTCGTCGAGATAGAGAGGAAGGAGAGCCCCCACCTTTTGACACAGGTGATGTTGGAGGACAATGACAACGTTGAGACGTGTGGCTCACCTAGAGCTATGGTCGACATCGGGGCGCGGGCTTGGGTCAGCACTGTCCGCGGGGCTTGATTCGACAACGGATTGCAGGCTCACAGGGGCCCGGGTCAGCAGCAGCATCCTGGTATTTGGGGGCGACCCCCACGAACGCCGGGCTGGCAGCAGCACCGCGCCATGAGCACCACCATTGCCGCTGAAGGTGAGGTGTGTATGGTAGCTTTTGCACAGCTGAGTATGAATGGGTTGATTTATTTCGATGAGTGGAACCGGACGGAGGATACGAAGAGAAGGGGGAAATAAAGTGGGAGAATACCAATGGCATGGTGGAGAAGATAACGCACATTTATTATTGAGGAGCCCGTGGTTAACGGATGAAGCAGACGTGGGATGGTAACCAAACGTCGTGCCTTGGTCCTTTCTGTACGCGGGTAGCAACACGTTCGACGTGGCATCGTGCATATTAGGAGTTCACTGATGTGGTAGGATGCTGAGTTGGATGCCCTGCATGTTGAGATAAATACTTGTAGTGGGGATGAATCTCTTAAGTATATAGGATAAGCTTATCTACCCACCCTTCCTAAGAGCAACTCCAACGGGCCGACTCAAACGGAGGGCGCATTTGTCCACTTTTTGTCCGGGGTCGGCCGCCCGTCCGATGTCCTCTCTTTTTTAGATTTGGGTCGGCAACGCGCTCAACGCGTCGACCCATTTCATGGCCGTGCACGCTTTTTAGATCATGCCAGCGGCCATGCCAGCGCGTGGGGGAAATCGGCCTAGCGCGCGCTGGCTTGGCGCTCCAGAGCGCGGGAAATGTTCGCGCGCTTGTTTTGGCACGCCGTGGCCGGCGCTCGTTATAAGAAGGCGCTCCCTCCACACTCAGTTCGCCGCCCACTCGTCTCGCCCCCTCTCACTAGCCTCGCCGCCTGTGTGCCACCATGTCGATGCGCATCCTCGGCGCTTCGGATTTTTGCGGAGTCCGCGAGCGCCCCTCCATCGCCTTCTCCGCCGAGATCTTGTTTGGCGAGAAACGCCTCATCCTCGGCACCTTCGACATCGCAGTGCAGGCAGTCCGCGCGTACGACACGGCGGCGTGGCGCCTCCGGCGGCCTAGTCGGGAGATAAATTTTCCCGACGTGTCGAGCCAGCGGGCGCAGGATCTGGCGCCTCTCCCGCGGCTTTTCACCGATGAGGATCGTCGCATCCACCGGAGGCGGCAGCGCCGTCTCGCCATCGCCGAGATGGACGTGCAAGCCTTGCTGGTGTGGGGCGAACGCTTCCCGCAGGACATCGTCGACGAACGTCAGTTCTATGAGCAAAGAAGGACGGAGAGGAAGGCGAGGAGGATGGAGCGAGCTGCCTATCGGGAGGGCAAGCGTGCTCGGAAGCAGGCCGCTCAATTAAGACTGAAGCTGCGAGAAATATCGGGATGGGACTTCGAGGACGAGCACGCTGCTGACGCCTACATTCAGACGTCGGAGAAGGACATTACCGAGTCGGAGTCGGAAAGCGACGAGTAGTTGATAATTTTTTATCTGTGTATGCAAGAACTATCAATGTACCTTTTTTCATCGGAAAAAATGGCCGGCAGCGTCGGCGGCGAAGCAGGCGGTGGAGGAGAGAGGGTGAGCGTGCGCGCGGGGAGGAGAGAGGGCAAGAGCGCGCGCGTCCGTCTTTTGTCCGTATCGACGCAATTCTGGCTTAAAAATGAATCGGAAATGAGTCGGAAGGCAGACGAAAACGGACGCGCGTCCGTTTGGGTCGACGCGTTGGGCCGATTTTTATGTCCGCACCGATTAAAATGGACGGCGGCGGACGAAATAGGTCGGCCCGTTGGAGTCGCTCTAATCCCACAGAATCTTGAGACTTCTTCGATTAGATGATATGATCTCTGGTCCTAGTCTAACAACCTGCACCATCGGTGACCCAGAGACAGCATGTTCAGAGGTCAGACCAATTACTCGGCTGGGCATGGTGGTCGATGGAGTAATGGACCGAGCCGATTTTCTCGAGTAGGTGAGTGTGTGTGTTTTACTTTTCGGTGAGAATCCGACAGAACGCGCACAAGCTGGAAAGGGGAAAAGTCGCTGCTATCGATCGTTTTCAGATCTTCTTACTGCTGCTCCCACCAACTTCTCACGTAGGGCCTACATGCGTATCATCATGGTCAAGATCGGCTCATTGGCTCCACGACATGTTTACTGTACCAGTAACTTGTACTCCAGTATATTGCACTGCCAAACGCGGGCTGAGTCGAGTATTAGAGCATCTCTTCAGCCACATATGACAAATCCGGCCCCTCAAACGTCCGCGGACGCGGCGCGTCCGTGGACAATGACCGGACACACTTAAATTTCATTTGTTGCATCCGGACATCTTATACTCGATTCTTATATCCATACAAAGACATGCAAAAGGAAATAGAACCTACGTACTACGTTGATCATAACTACTCCTCGTCGGAGATCACCACGATCTTCGTGTCCGGCTTCGGCGGCATTGGCGGCAACTATGCCCCCGGCTCCTTTGGCTGCTCCGCTCCGGCCTCCTCCGCCTCTATCTCTGCGTCGAGCTCGTCGAATAGCGCGTCGGTCTCCGCCTGCTGTCGCCGGAGGAACGCCCGGTTGGCCTTCACATACACCTCATCCTGGATGGACTTCAGGATGGCCTGCTGCTCAGCCATCTCGCCGGACTGGGCGACAACGAACTCCGCCTCCGCCTGCTTCATGTTGAAGGCCGTCTCCTCCGCCTCCTCCACTTGCATCAGAGCCATCTCCTCCTCCTCCTCCTCCACCTGCATCAGAGCCATCTCCTCCTCCTTCTCCTCCTCTGCCCCCGACTGCTCCTCCTCCGGCTCCGGGAAGTCCGGAGGCAGCCCGACAGCGATGCGGGCGGCGCACGCAGCTTCCCTCGCCCGGATCTGTTGCTGGATCTCGTAGCGGCGCTCCGCCGTCAGCATGGCATAGTAAGTGATCTTGCTCCGGACCATGGCGGAGTGGCGGAGTGTGGACAGAGCGCCGGAGCGGGAGAGAGAGGAGGTGGATGGGCTCGGACTGGCGTCGCGGAGAAGGGGGGGGGGTTGGGTTAGGGTTGCGGGATGCTGGCCGGCTTAAATAGCCGGATTTCGTCTTGGGCGGCGAGCTGGAGCGGCGGCGCGCGTCGTTCACACCGCGGCCATAGACGCGGCGTCCGTCGGACCACCGGGTTTCGGGCGTTTTCATGTGGGGCCACGCTGTTAGGCCGACGTGACGGGCGTGCCCGAGCGCGCACGGACGTCCACATATGCGCCCCATATTTGTGCTAGAAATGGGGTTGTCGGTCAACATGGGCGTTTAAGGGACGTTTGAGAGGTCCGTCTGGGTCAAAAAATCATGATCGGATGGCCTGCCCAAACGGTTTGATACAGATTTGAGGGGTCCGGTTGTAGATTCTCTTACTGAGCATACGTCTGGTGACATGCATGACAAAGGACAAATCGAGAGAACCACAATGAAACAATGACGACCAGCTGCTTAACTGAACCCACCGGGTGAACCACGGACCAAACTACAATTGGCTAAAGAACGTAGCCCGGCTAACTAAACTACGGAATACTTACTCGCAAAAAAAAAAACCTAAACTACTGAATACCTGTACTCTACATACTCTACTATAAGTCAGAGAGTATATTATACATGAAATCAAGGAAGCAACCAAATCCTTCAATCAAAAGGAAAAACAATGGAGAATCGCCAAGTTGGGCACATGCGTTCTAAATAATTACCCGGTCCCGGCCGTCGTGCATGCCAGTTGCCAAGCATTGCTGCACCTTCCCCGGAGGCGCTTCTCCTTTGTTTCGCTCTCGCTAAACAATCATCACGTCTACGTACGAACATCCGCGTCTGAATTATTAGACAAGCTTTCCTTGTGATGATAAGACGGGGAGTAGACCGGTGATGGTTCAGCTCTTCGTACGGAGAACTCTGTTTTTTTAGGTTAGGCCAACTCAAGCGCATGACACTAAATCCTCCGTCTGCATTTGTTTGGGGGTAAACAGACACAAACCGCGGCCCAAAGCACGGGTGCAAACGAATAAAATGTCCGTTTTCGGTCTGCTTTCGACCCATTCCGGACCCAAGTTTGGACCACGTTTGCGGCCAAATGGACAGCGCGCGGACGGACGGGACGCACGACCTTATCCTCCTCTGGCCTGCCCGTCGGTGACACAACCCCATTTCTTCCTCCCCTTTCATCGCTTCGCCCTCGGCCCCTTGCCATCGCCGCCGCCACGCCCGCCATCCACCTTGCTTTGCCCGTTGGTGGAGCAGCCCCTTTTCTTCCTCCCCTTTCATCGCTCCGCCCTCCGCCCGCGGTCGTCCACCTTGCTGCGAAACAACAACCTCGACGTGCCCTTTCCGGTTGCGTCTCCACCACGACCGCAAGGTGTTCGATGCTTTGCTCGCAAGGTACCATGGATAGAGGAGATGAGTACTTCTTCAACGACTTCATTTGTTCATCGGATGATTCGTCCTCGGACGATGAGGACATATTGGTGGTAGCATTGGTCGTCCATGACCACATCAGTAGGATGCGGCCTCGGTTCAGGGGATCAAGCCCCGGCCATGCCCCGGCCTTGAACCGCAATAGGGACAAAGGGCACCACCTTCTCTATTCCGATTACTTTAAGAGAGCCGCACTCTACAAACCGCATCATTTTCGTCGCCGCTTTCAAATGAGGAGGCATGTCTTCAATCGTATTCGGGAGGGAGTGGTTGCAATGACGCATACTTGGAATGCAAAGAGGACGCCCTTGGCAAACTTGGCGTCTCTTCTTACCAGAAATGCACTGCGACTATTCGCATGCTTGCATATGGAATTCTCGATGATCTTGTGGATGAGTATGTGTGTATGCTTGAGTCCATATGTCTCCTCTCAATGTATAATTTCTGCAAGGCCGTGGTGGCAGTGTTCGGTCTTGAATACCTGAGAGAACCAAATGCCACTAATACAGAGAGGTTGTTGACGATTAATGCCGATAGGGGCTTTTCCGAGCATGCTTGGTAGTATCGGTTGTATGCATCGGAAGTGGAAGAACTGTCCATTTGTTTGGCAGGGACAGTACAAGGGACATGTGAAAGGTGCCACTGTCATACTTGAAGATGTGGTTTCACAAGATCTGTGGATATGGCATTCTTTCTTCGGCATGGCTGGTTCTCACAATGATATTAGCGTTCTTCAGCATTCTCCAGTGTTTGCAAGGCTTGCAGAAAGCCACTGCCCGGAGGTCAACTTTGAGATCAATGGCCATCATTACAACAAGGGATATTATTTAGCTGATGGTATCTATCCCCAGTGGTCCACTCTTGTGAAGACCATACCCAATCCACAAGGAGAGAAGAGACAAAGGATTGCCCAAATGCAGGAGAGTGCTAGGAAAGATGTGAAGCATGCATTTGGTGTGCTTCAGTCTCGATGGGTATTGTTCGAAATCCTGCATTGATATGAAGCACTTAGAAGCTTTGGGAGGTGATGACTGCTTGTGTGATTATGCATAACATGATCGTTGAGGATAAGCGTGATGACAGCATCTACGACCAAGGGTTTGATTTCCAGGGTGAGAATATTGAGTCTGAGCACCCACCTACTACAACCTTTGAACAGTTTGTTCAATTTCATCGTGAGTTGCGTGATCGAAACACTCATACGCAGCTGCAAGATGACTTGGTTGAGCACATGTGGGATCATATTGGCCATCAGTAGATCTATTGTTTTAATCACTTTTCGTGTGCATAAACTTTCAGTGGTTTTGTAAGACTATTTAATGTTTTTAAAATTTTAATTAGATTATAATAAAAGACTATTTTGAACATGTTGTTATGTTTGATTTAAACTATTTTTGTTATGCTTCATTTTGTTGTACTTGGCCTCCGGCGGATGAGATGAGGCAGAAGATGCGGCCGCACGAACGAAATCCGAACAAAACGGACGTTTGTTTGGGGTCGTGGGTTAGAGTTGCCCTTAGAACTGGTGGTTTTTTTTTTTTTTTTTTTATGATAGACTGGTGGTTGTTGGTTGGTTATGGACGCGGGAGCGTAATGCTTACTGATGAGATTGGTCAAATCCAACGCGGCACGAGTCCAGGCTCGTGGAACGCTGACCGTTCCGCCCGCATGCATGCAAGTTGCTGCTGCATGCGCCCTGGTCAATGAACAAGTGACATCCTGGACTCGGTCATGAGCCGTGGCATAAAACTAAAAAGCATATCAGATTATCATTTTTAAATGAAGGATAGCAGATGTTTGTCTATATGATACAGTACTAAATGAGTTTGCTCAGAATAGTTCATGCAGGATTCAAACAGTTTCTGCGGAGTTCATAACTCATGAGTCAGTGTACAGTACTAGTTTTTTAGATGCCCGTGTATTCGTCTGTGCGTCTAGGATTATTGGGAAAATACCCAGCAACATATACAAGTATGCAACAAGTTTCCACAAGTGGAATAGTAGAGTACATTATTGGCATTATCTTGCGTGACAAATAGTAGAACAAGCAGACGCAATCACCCATTGTTAACTGTTTAGGTGTGTACTGACTTGTCTCCTCCTTCCTTTATGTTGACTCACCTACTTAATAATTTGTCTACTTACTAGTTTTTTCTTATCAAAGAAAATTAGCCACTAGTTTTTCTCTGGGGTCGAACTTCACATCTTCCTACTCCTATATAAACCCTTGCAGCAAGCCCCTGTCTAACACAAGCTCTCATCCCATCTGTGCGGGAGGATTAGAGAGGGCATCCAAGAAACAGCAAAGTAGCAGTACAAACATACTTGCAGCTAAGCTAAGACGGATCATGGCGATCACAACTGCTAGTGCCAGCCCGGCCATGCAGGAAGCAGCAAAGACGCCAAGCGCCTCGCCGCCCCGCGCCACGGCCGCCTCGCCGGCTCGCTACCGGCCTTCACCGCTGGTCATATTCAGCGCCTGCCTCGTCCTCATCGGCTCCAGCGGGCCGCTCCTGCTGCGGGTCTACTTCGTCCACGGCGGGCAACGCCTGTGGCTCTCCGCGCTGGTCCAGATCTCCGGCTGGCCGCTCCTCCTCCCGCCCCTGTGCGTCTCCATCTTCCGCGGCCGCCGCCACGGCATCGTCAACCTCCTCCTCCCGCCTCGCCTCGTTGGCGCGGCCGTCGTGCTAGGCAGCTTGTACGCCGTGTCGTGCTTCGTGTATGCGATGGGGTCGCAGGCGCTGCCGCTGTCCACGTCGTCCTTGCTACTGGCGACGCAGCTCGCCTTCACCGCCGTGTTCGCGTTCCTCTTCGTCGGGCTCCGCTTCACGCCCTTCTCTGCCAACGCCGTCCTGCTGCTCACCATCGGTCCCGCGGTGCTCGGCGTCGGTCCCGGGTCCGGGAAGCCGGCGGGCGAGCCATCCAAGACGTACTGGACCGGGTTCGGCGAGGCCATCGCGGCGGCCGCGCTCGCCGGGCTCGTGCTGCCGCTCGTTGAGGTCGCCATGGAGCGGTTTGGGCGGCGGAGGGGACCAGCCGCGAGCGCGCCGCCACCCTACTCCACGGTGATGCAGATGCAGGCCATGATGGGCCTCGCCGGCACGATGGTGTGCCTGCTCGGCATGGCCATCAAGAGCGACTTCAACGCGCTGCCGATCGAGGCGGCGGCATTCGGGCTCGGCGAGACCAAGTACTACCTAGTGCTCGTATGGGGTGCCGTGGCGTGGCAGCTGCTCAACCTGGGCGTCGTGGGGCTCGTCACTTGCGCCTCTTCGCTCCTCGCCGGCATCATGGTCGCCGTCCTCCTGCCGCTCTCCGAGGTCCTCGCCGTCATCTTCCTCCACGAGAAGTTCGACGGGCCAAAGGGCATCGCGCTGGTGCTCTGCCTCTGGGGCTTTGCCTCCTACATGTATGGCGAGAAGGTCCAGCAGAAGAAGGCGGCGGCGCAGAAGAACCAGCTGCTGCAGCAGCAGATGGCGAGGAAAACCGGAGACCTCGAGCTGGCTAACCCTTGAAGACCGGCAAATTCTGTCTATGGAGTATGGGGGTGGTGTAGTAATTATTTTTCTAATTTCAAAAGTACAGGACATATAAGAATAGAGTAACAAGCATTTCGTAAGACATTGTTTCATTCTAGGAAACACAGAGAAATCAAGTGCTACGTACCATTGAGTTAATAAAAAACATACTATTCAGAAATGTTCACTTCTTGCACTGAGTACAGTACAACATGGGTATTACTGCTTCTACATGAAAAAATGTTAAAGGAGGTCTTTTATTGACTTTTGTTTTGCGAGAAGATCAGGCATATTATAAAGATATAACGGAAATACAAGGCAACTCAAACATAATAAAAATTACGTCGAGGTCCATGGACCATCAAACAAACATTGCGACCGTTAGAATGAGCCGCCGATGCGCCGCTGCCGCCACTCCCATACCAAAGCCAGCCTGACCCTGTCGATGGCAACCGGAAAATCTTTATGCACGTGCCCCTAAGACCAGCGTCCCAGAGCTGTAGTCATCGTCGTTGAATCCTTGAATTGATCTGAAAAATCTGACACCAAATATCGTTGTTGTCTATGCACGACAAGAAACCCTAACCTCGCCGCCCCGAGGAGCCGGTAGAAATCTATGCCGGAGTTCGGTCTAATTCGTCCCAACTCCCAATGAATGAACCTGAGGAGGGCCGGAGTCCGGAAGACCAACTCAAAGAAGAAACACCGCCATCTGTCCAAACTCCTCCCCATCAAGGACTAAAATCATACCTATCTACAAGCCGGAGCTTTTATTGACTTAAAACAGGGTTTCAAAAGACTATGCAAACATCTCATTGTAAAGATAGGTTACAAAAGATGCAGAAGTTAATTTTTCTATAAAGAGATGGCAGAAATTATGGGAGGGAAAAGATGGCAAGCGTGATGTCGACTTCTCCGTGCAAAGAAACAATGAGTATACTAGCGTCGCAAAAAACAAAAATGAGTACACCTGCGATGAGAAATGATATTCTACCAGCACGGGCCCTGCACGGATCCACTGTCCATTGTTGCTTTTAATTTTTTTTTGCGAATAATTGTTGCTTTTAAATTTATCCTTCATTTTCTGGTTAGAAATTTTTGTTTGGTTCAAGAATGTCACATTATGTTTTTTTCTTGTTTCCAAGTGTAAGATGATGCTTCGTCGTGTAATGTTGTGTACCAAGAAATTCGATCTGAAAGAAGTGCAAGCTTATTTGTTTCTTTTTTCGAATATGAAGATATCCCCAGGCCTCTGCATCAGAACGTTGTATGCGGCCATCTTATTAAACAGTGCCATCCAAAACAAAGTCTGCAGTTCAGTGCAAGCTTATTTATTACTCATTCCGTCTCATAATATAAGACGCTTTCGCAGGACGCGTATTTTTGTCTTTGGGAGTAAATTGCATGTACCATTTGGGTCTTTTGAAACCCTGTTTACAGGCCCGTGTTTGTCAAATAGGGTCTTTTATTGTCTTTTATTGACCTCCGTTTCATACCTATCTACAGGCCCGCGTTTGTCAAAATGCTTAAGTTTGTCACCTGCAAATTGCATGTACCATTTGGGTCTGACCATGAACGCGTCTATTTTTTTATTTTAGAAATCCATTTTTGGTACGCAGGATCATGTGCTCCCTAGAGCCAAATTGAACATCTGGTTTTTGCAAGTTTTCTTAGCTTGCAAAAAGCTTCTTATATTATGAGACGGAGGGAGTAGTACACAATAAGTGTATATGATACACTTGGAAACAAGAAAAAAACTGAAACATTTTGTAACGCTGAAAATGGGGCAAATTTTGCCAACAACCGAAAAACATATTGAATCTCAAAGTAATGATGGGCACTGGATGCATGCCATGTATATCCCCTTGCATGGTAGAAAAATAATTCCAAGACTTGAAAAACCACTAGACAATGGCCTTGAAGTCTCATGTGCGTATTAGTTGCCTCGAAATAGTAGTGTTATGTTGACATACCATAGCAGTGAAAGATCGAAGTAACAATACTTATCCATTATAATTTACAAACCAGCCCGAGAAAGTGTAGTGGTGTTCATTTCTACCCATGTGCTCTTCGAAATGCGGTCAAAATAGGCGAGGGCGGAAGGGGCGGCCGTATGGATGGTAGCTCCATTGCTGGTTACGTGTGGGAGAAAGAGGCTGGACTTGAACCTTTCCCCCGCGTGAGTGGTTGCGAATAAAGGCCGCTTCATATCAACGCCCTTAGCCTACACCTATGCAAGTTGGCGGGCTTGATTTGAAGTGCGCTTCATGAATTTTGCAAGCCAGGGGGTGTATGATGACTCTGTTGGAGTGGTCTTTCGGACTAAAATCGATATATGGATGGTTATTATGTCGATCGCTTTAATAGTTAAGCATTGTTATAGTTTCCCGGTCTTGTAGTGGAGGCATTGTTTTTAGAGTTAAAGTTTACTCGCTCCATTCCAAAATAGTATCTCTCTTATTTTGGAACCGAGGGAGTAGTACTTTCCGAGCCGGTGCACGCTAATTCCCGCACGAGCATGACAGGCCGGTAGTACACACCTTAGCGACTCGGTAATTCCAGTCAAAGTTCTAACTAGTTAATCTATAAACAATTGGTATAGACACATTATTAGGGTGATCTTACACATGTCAAATTGTCCGAAGAAATTTCCGCGAAAGAAATAATTTTCTGAAGAATGGTTAGCCGCAGCCTCTCAACATTTTTGTCCTTTTTATAGGTGGATTCGCTTCCTCCTTGATCTTTGAAGTTTGAATATCTATCCGATCGATCATGCATTACTATATATACGCTGCTACATTTCGTACGACGAACAACTCGGCTGCTAAGCAAAATAATCCTGGGAGAAGACTTCCTGGATCGGATGATAAGATCTCGCGGGTCCTAACCACCTGCACCATCGATGACCCCGAGAGAAAGAATGTTGTGTCAATGGAGTAATGGACCGAGTCGATTTTCTCGCAGTAGGTGAATGTGTTTTCAGCGCTTTGATCAATGAGAATCCAGCGGAACACGCGCAGACTGGAAAGTGAAAGAACGTCACTGCTGCATCGATCGTTTTCCGAACTTGCTGCTACCAATTTCACGTGCGGCAACGACGGATTCCAAAAACTCGCTCTGTCTTTATTGGGTACCTTTATATTTTATTAGGTAGAACTTTGACCATCTGTAAAACTAACAAAATATAAATTATATGATATAAAAAATATATTATTGTGTTTGTATTGGAAAAGGTTTTCGACAATATACTTTTTGTGGCATATAGTTTGTATTTTATTAGTTAAATTTTTGATCAAACTTTAACCCAAACTAAGATGGGGTCTAATAAATTTGGACGGAGGTAGTAACTTGCTTGAGCTGCGAAGTATATACTGCTGTCAGACGCACGTTGAGATAGCGAAAGGACAGTTTCAATCTCTGCTTATCCACAAGGGTGACCCATTTAAACAAATTTATTAGATGCAATTTGAGAGACCCCGTTCAACTTAGAAAAAAAATATAGATCAGATCAAATCAAAAAGAAGTAGAATGGCAACATGCATGTACCAGAAAGAGGGTAGATTAGTGAGTAGTGACTGAACAAATTAAACGAAGGTGCCAAACCCTTCAAGAAAACAAGGCACGTGCGTTCCAATGACTCGGTCCTGCCGCTTCTCGTTCGTCTAACTGAACAATCATCATTCATATCTACTTACATCACGCGTATGGAGTATGTATTAGACAAGCTTTTGTTTTTTCGAAAGAAAAAAAAGCTTTTGTTGTCCTCCCTCCATCCATATATATAGAGCCTAATGCATTTTTTGAAATTACCTTTGACTATCGATAAAATTAATAGTATATGAGATATATAATGTGAAAATTATCTCATTGAAAGCTCCTTTCAGGTACAAATTTGATCAGATGCTTTGTGTAACTTGCATGTCATGTGGTCAAAGTTTTTTTTTTTTTGCGAATACATGTGGTCAAAGTTAGCCTAAAAAAAAACATTAGGTCCTATATAGATGGATAAAGGGAGTACCTAGGCTAGGGTTAGTATTCTAGTGGAGCCGACGTGGACTAGACCGATAATACGTGGTGGTTGGTTATGGACGCGGAAACGGAATGCTTACTGGAAAATAGTCAAATTATAGGTCCAGCTAACTGTTTTGCTCACGTGCATGCAAGTTGCTCCTGCGCGTCCTGGTCAATGAAACAAGAGTCGTCCTTTACTCGGTCGTGAGCCGTGCCAGTGTTGACACCAAATGAAATTGTTCAGACTAATTCATGCAGGATTCGAACAGTTTCATGGGAGTTCATAATTGTATTACCTCTATCCCGAAATTACTTGATTTAAATTTGTCTAGGTACGAATGTATTTAACACTAGTAATCCGGGACGGAGGGAGTATGGAAGAGGCATGTAGTACCTTGTAATTAATGTACATTTTTTTGGGCATGAAACTAGGGACCTTTATTACTTAAGTAGCATACGGTTACAATCTGCCCGGAGGCATAGATCAAGAAGTACCTTGTAATTAATGTACCTATGAGTTGTGACTTATGACTGAATGCTGAAATCAGGAAACGTTTATACGTCAAACAGTTTTGCTTCATAATTTTATATTTTCTGCCAATTCAATTCAACCAGCAAAATAGGACAAATATTTTATTATGTTGCAAGAAAAAAAGGTGTTCTTCATCTTCGTTGTCCTCCTCCACCGCCCTCTTACCCTGACCCGCCCTCCTGTCTCCGGCCAGCCCTGGTGAGGCCTTGCTGGGGACGCCATGGCCGGCCGTGTTGCCGCAGCAGCATCACCTTCATTTCTCAAAAACTCGACTCAACCTTGTGCCATTTTTAGATGACTTGGAGCCAATCACTACAGGAATAACCCTAATTGCCGAGTATAAAAAATATTCCGCGAATGGCAAAAAATTTGATCGTCAAAATCACTATTAGTGACGTGATGCTAAAAATGTGCAATCTGAAACTGGTGGAGGCAGTATGAGAACCGCTATAGTGTAGCCTCCAAATGGCATCTGCCTCGTGCGATCCACCTGCTAATGGGAAGTTGTTTTTCCAGTCTCCGTTCCATCTCCGCCATGAGGTGGGGACCACGTGAAGTTTTTTCGTGCCGTACAGTTTGAAAATTTGACCCCGAGCCGTTAAATATAGAGGCTGAGAGAGCAAACATGGAGGAATCTACATAATACACGCGATAACGACTTGTATGACGACATCTAGTTTTTTTTTTTGTGTGTATGTCTTATGACGGTTATTGCGAAGTTTTTTTTTAGTGATTCTGCTCTTACAAATAGCAAACAACGAAACACGCACGAAAAATATGTACTGCAGATGAATGCAACAACTGGAGGAGGACACACACTGCCATTATTTGCAGCGCTCCGGGACAAATATATCTTGAGTTCAGAAGACATAGACCGAAGAGCTCGTTAACTGTTACGTGTGTACTTCTTCCCTCCTTCCTTCATGTTTGACTCACCTACTTACTAATTTTTTAGTTAATTAGTTCTTCTATATAAACCCTCCAACCCTGTCATATTACTCCACACAAGCTCATCACCATCTGGAGCATCGAAAAACCAGGAGCCTCCAAACCAAACTCGTAAGCGAAAGGAGCATTCCGAGCTCAGCTTCATGGCAACCATAGCTGCTAGTGCCAGTCCAGCCATGCAAGAAGCAGCAAAGACGCCGAGCGCATCGCCGCCCCGCATCATGGCCGCCTCGACGGCCTCGCCGGCTCGTTACCGGCCTTCGCTTCTGGTCATATTCAGTGCCTGCCTCGTCCTGATCGGCGCCGGCGGGCCGCTCTTGCTCCGCGTCTACTTCGTCCACGGCGGGCAACGCCTGTGGCTCTCCGCGCTGCTCCAGATCTCCGGCTGGCCACTCCTCCTCCCGCCCCTGTGCGTCTCCCTCTTCCGCGGCCGCCGCCACGGCATCGCCAACCTCCTCCTCCCGCTTCGCCTCGTCGGCGCGGCCGCCGTGCTTGGCAGTTTGTACGCTGTGTCGTGTTTCGTGTACGCGATGGGGTCGCAGGCGCTGCCGCTGTCCACGTCGTCGCTGCTGCTGGCGACGCAGCTTGCCTTCACGGCCGTGTTCGCGTTCCTCTTCGTTGGGCTCCGCTTCACGCCCTTCTCAGCCAACGCCGTCATGCTGCTCATCATCGGCCCGGCAGTGCTCGGTGTCGGGCCTGGGTCTGGGAAGCCGGCTGGCGAGCCATCCAAGACGTACTGGACCGGGTTCTGCGAGGGCATCGCTGCAGCGGCGCTCGCCGGGCTCGTGCTGCCGCTCGTTGAGGTCGCCATGGAGCGATACGGGCGCCGGACGGGACCCGCCGCGAGGATACCGCCTCCCTACTCCACGGTCATGCAGATGTAGGCCGTGATGGGCGCCGCTGGCACGATGGTGTGCCTGCTCGGTATGGCCATTAAGAGCGACTTCGGGGTGCTGCGGAGCGAGGCGGCGACGTTCGGGCTCGGCGAGACCAACTACTACCTGGTGCTCGTGTGGGACGCCGTGTCGTGGCAGCTGCTCAACCTGGGCATCATGGGGCTCATCACCTGCGCCTCCTCGCTCCTCGCCGGCATCATGATCGCCGTCCTCCTGCCGCTCTCCGAGATCCTCGCCGTCCTCTTCCTCCACGAGAAGTTCGACGGGCCAAAGGGCATCGCGCTCGTGCTGTCCCTATGGGGCTTCGCCTCCTACATGTACGGCGAAAAGGTCCAGCAGAAGAAGGCGGCGGCGCAGAAGAACCAGCTGCTGCAGCAGCAGATGGCGAGGAAAACCGGAGACCTGGAGCTGGCTACCCCTTGAAGACCGGCAAATTCTCTACGCGTGTAGTGTAGTAATTTTTTTTAAAAATTCAGAAGTACAGGACATACAAGAGTAGAGTAAGACATTTGTTTCATTCTAGGTAGCACAGAGAAAATCAAGTGCTACCATCGAGTTAATAAAAAGCATACTATTCTGAAATGTTCACTTCTTGCAATGAGTATACTACAATATGGATATTTGCTGCGTCTTCATGTTAAGGAGAGCTTTTATTAACTTTTTTTTGGGAAGCTTTTATTGACTTCAAACGGGGTTTCAAAAGAATATACAAACATCTCATTCGAAAAGATGGCAGAAGTTAGAGCATCTACAGCCGGACATGGCAAATCCGTCCCCTCAAACACCCGTGGACACGTCCGGGCGTGTCCGCGGGCACTGACCAGGCACTTCTAAAAAAATACAATTCACATCCGGACATCTCAATTATCATATCTCAAATCCATACAAACTCATGCAACTAAGTCGATGCACACGCATCGTCCGGCTACTCCATCACACTACACTAAACATGCCATCGAACTACCAAAATTTGGCATGTTTGGCTATGGTGGAGTTTCATCCACGGCTCCCCTTGCCCTTCCTAACACCCTTGCCATCCTTCTCGCGGAAGTACCGGTCAAAGACGCAGTATGTATCGAGCAGGATCTGCTCGTCGCCGGAGCTGTCCTCCTCCTCCTCCTCCTTCAGTGGCAGTCTGCCCATGGCACGGACCGTCCGATTCTGCTCTCGGGCGAGGGCGCGCGTCTTCCTTCGCTGTCGTTTCTTCACAATGCGGGCCGCCCGCGCCACCACATCAGCCGCCTCTGTTGCCACCATTTCAGCTGCGATACGGGCCTCGGTGGCCCTTATGCTCTCCCTCCCACGGTGGGCCGCCCGTTCCCGGTGGGACTCATACTCTGCCCGACCGGTGATGGTGAATGACAGGTGTTCCGGCCTGGACTGCGAGAATCCAGCACCAGAGGACCCTAGCGCCCGGTGAACCAACGCTATGGCGTCGCGACGGACGGATCCGTCTGTCAGCCGCGCGCTGTCCTCCTGGGAGCGGCAGAGTGCAATGCAGAGTGCCATTGCCTCCTCCAACCCACACAGGATGACACCCCAATCGACGGATCCGGACTGGTCGGAGTCTGATCCGCTGCCTGCCATGGCGGAGAAGTCCAGCAACCGACGGAGGTGAGCTCGGGTGGCGGAGGGTAGTGGAGGGGACTGGAGTGTTTGCTCCAGCGAGAGGACGGGGACGAATATAAGTGCAGTTGAGTGGGCCAACATGGGCCGGGTCCGACGTGACGGGCGTGCCCAGGCGCCCCCATATCCACCCCATATTTGGGTTGGATATGGAGGGTGCCAGTCAGCCCGGGCTTTTGAGGGCCGTTTGAGGGGCCCGTCTAGGTCAAATCGTGATCGGGCAGTGACCGGGCGACCCGCCCGGACGTATGAGGCGGGTTTGAGAGGTCCGGTTGTAGATGCTCTTAATGGATCGAAAAGGTAACAAACGTCATGTTGAGTACACTACCCGTCGCACAGTATCGGAACAGGGCGCTATCCCAACGACCAAACATATGACGACAGCCCCTGTCGGCCTACTCCGAGCTATGCCGACAGCCAGGGCCAGGCCATCGGGCTATCCTTAGGTATGCTGACGGGCCCTGTCGGCATAGAGAAGCCATCGGCCTAGCTCTGAGTACGCCTACAGCTGCCAACGACATACCAGGGCCGTCAGCATAGCTGTGGGCCCGACGACCCCGTGGCAGAGTAGCAGAGACGAGTGGCCGTGGCTTTGCCGTCGACATATTATCTGGCCGACGTCATTGATACGCCTCCAACGTATCTATAATTTTTGATTGTTCCATGCTGTTATATTATCATTCTTGGATGTTTTACAATCATTTTATATCATTTGTTGGTACTAACCTATTGACATAGTGTCCAATACCAGTTGCTGTTTTCTGCATGTTTTTTACATCATAGGAAATCAATATCAACCGGAGTCCAAACGCAACGGAACTCGCGGAGGATTTTTTATGGGCCAGACGAAAGCCAATGGGCCAATGAAGCACATGAGGGGCTGCGCGAGGGGAGCAGCACCCACCAGGGCTCGCCAGGAGGCCCAGGCGCGTCCTGGGGGGTTGTGCCCACCTCTGGTGCCCCCTGAACCGACTCTTTGCTCTATAAATACCACAATATTCCAAAAACCCTAGGGGAGTCGACGAAATATTGATCCAGCTGTCGCAGAGTCCAGAACCACCAGATCCAATCTAGACACCATCATGGAGGGGTTCACCACTTCCATTGGTGCCTCTCCTATGATGCGTGAGCAGTTCTTTGTAGACCTACGGGTCCGTAATTAGTAGCTAGACAGCTTCCTCTCTCTCTCTCTCTCTCTCTCTCTTTATTATCAATACAATGGTCTCTTGGAGATCCATATGATGTAAGTCTTTTTGGCGGTGTGTTTGTTGGGATCCAATGAACTTTGAGTTTATGACCAGATCTATGTTTTTATCCATGAAAGTTATTTGAGTCTTCTTTGATCTCTAATATGCATGATTGCTTATAGACTCGTATTTATTCTCCAATATTTGGGTTTTGTTTGGCCAACTTGATCTATTTATTTTGCAATGGGAAGAGGTGCTTTGTAGTGGGTGCGATCTTACGGTGCTTGATCCCAGTGACAGAAGGGGAACCAACACATATGTATCATTGTTACTAAGGATAACAAGATGAGATCTATATCTTCCGCAATAGATAAACGTATCTCGTCTACATCATGTCATCGTTCTTATTGCATTACTCCATTTTCTCAAGAACTTAATACGCTAGATGCATGCTGGATAGCGGTCGATGTGTGGAGTAATAGTAGTAGATGCAGGCAAGAGTCGGTCTACAAATCTTGGACATGATGCCTATATAATGATCATTGTCTGGATATTGTCATGATTATTTCAAGTTCTATCAATTGCCCAACAGTAATTGTTTTCCCACCGTTTGCTATTTTTCTCGAGAGAAGCCACTAGTGAAACATACGGCCCCCGGGTCTTCATCATATTTGCCTTTGCGATCTATTTTTCCTTGCATTTATTTTCAGATCTATTAAACCAAAAATACAAAAATACCTTACTGCAATTTATTTGTTCCGCGATCTATTTATCCAATCGACAACTTTTATCTCATGTTATTTGCCTATCTTGAGGCGACGTACCTGAAAGGGATTGACAACCCCTTTAACACGTCGGGTTGCGAGTATTTGTTATTTGTGTACAGGTGCTATTTACGTGGTGTGAGGAGGTTCTCCTACTGGTTTGATAACCTTGGTCTCATCACCGAGGGAAATACCTACCATCGCTATACTGCATCATCCCTTCCTCTTTGGGGAAATACCGACGTAGTTCTAGCAGACATCAAAAGGAATTTCTGGCGCCGTTACGGGGAGGATCTTCAACATCAACCAGGTTCCTAATCACAAATCTCATCTCCTCGCAATTTACATTATTTTCCATTTGCTTCTCTTTTTCCTCTCCCCCACTTCACAAAAAATTGCCGTTTTATTCACCCTCTTTTTCGTTTCGCCGTTTTCTCGTCAGATCTGTTTTTCATGTGCAATCTTGTTTATCACTTTGCGCTGTAATGGATTTCTCTTCTTCTATTGCTTGCACCCCTGTGAACGAGGTTCTCAACTTTAAACAAAGGGGAGGAGAGAATTTAAAATATGCTTGGTATAGGATTTGCAATGCTCATAATAGATCTATCTGTAAGCAATCTACTGTTGTTCTTCTTTGTTGTTTTTATGTGGGCATCACCACTTGGTATAGACTCATTCTTGATACGATTACTGGTGGGAATTTCTTGACGTGTCCTTCTCTTGATGATTTTAATGCTCTGGGAAATTTAGTGGGCTCACCACCACTCGTGATCAATGAAACAATATTGACTCTTGAGCATGTTGTGGAAAGACTAGATGCTATTGAAAAGAAAATGCTTACCGTAGATCATATTGAAAATTTGGATAGAAAAATGCAAAGTTATGCTACTAAACTTGGGTCAAAAGCGGGATATGTTTTTAAGTTGCTAAAAGAAAAAGGAACTATAATTCATGAAAGAATTGAAGAGAGCCCATCTAGAATTGATAAACTAGAAGAAATTTTTTCTAATCTAGGTATGGCTTTTGCTTCCGCCAAAACTCCCGTGAAAATCAGTAAGACTGCTCAAGCCACTAAAAACAAAGGTGCAACTTCTAGCAATGACACAGGAGACCTTAAAATGATTAGTATTTACCCGAATTTTGTTGAAGCTATATGAAATCCTATTGATAAGAATGAATTCCTCAACTTTATGCCTAAAAGTTTTGCTCTTTTGCTTGCTAATTCTTCAAACAAATCTGGTTATGTGATTAAAGAATTGGACAACAAAGAGGACAAAACTTAGATCCTACGCGTTATGCCTAGCTAGGGGCGTAAAACGATAGCGCTTGTTGGGAGGCAACCCAATGAATAAAATTTATTTTTGCTTTTTGCTTTCTGTTCTTGTGTGTTAGCACAATTATGCTACTGTTATGATTGTGTTTTTTGTGTTTTAATTAGTGTTTGTGCCAAGCAAGACCTTTGGGAAGACTTGGGTGAAATTTTATTTGATCTTGCTAAAAAACAGAAACTTTTCACTCACGAGATTCGTTGTCATTTTTTTTACAGAAGAGTGCTTTTAAGTTGATTCTTTTTGCAGAGGATTAATAGACAAATTCCCCACGTCCACCAATTTATTTCATAATTGTTGGAGTTTCAGAAGTATTCGAAATACTCAAATTTCTACAGACTGTTCTGTTTTTGACAGATTCTATTTTCTTTGCGTTGTGTACTTGCTTTGATGATTCTATGGTTTTCTTTGATGATTTTTGCCATAGAAAAGTTGGAATACAGTAGATATAATACAAAAACAAAATAAGAATAGGTTTGCTATTGTACTTATAGTAGTGGTTTGGTTTCTTATACTAACGTATCACACGAAGGTTTTGTTTGAGTTTTGTGTGATTGAAGTTTTCAAGTTTTGGGTTATCTTACGATGGATGAAGGAATAAAGATAGGAAAAAGGCTAAGCTTGGGGATGCCTGAGGCACCCCAAGATAATATTCAAAGAAGTATCAAGCAACTAAGCTTGGGGATGCCCCCGAGTGGCATCCCTGCTTTCTTCTAACAACCATCGGTATTTTACTTGAAACTATATTTTTATTCGTCACATAATATGAGTTTTTCTTGGAGCGTCTTGTATGATATGAGTCTTTGCTTGTTTTGCTTTGTTTTTTAAGTGTTGAATCCTTGCTGGACACACCCTTTAAGAGAGCCAAAAAAATTATGCTGCGCTTGCTCCTATGCTTCACTTAAATATTTAGAGACATGGACTTGCTCTAGTACTTCACTCATATCTTTTTGAGCACGGTGTGCTTTGTTAATTTTGAAGAAATTCTCTCATGCTTCACTTAGATTTATTTGGGAGTTCGATTTTTTTAATAAATTCTCTCTTGCTTCACTTAGATTATTTTGAGAGAAATCACAAAATTTATGCTCATGATCTTCACTTATATTTGTTTGAGCTTATCAAAAGTAACATGTGAAATATAGTCCCAAAGTGATAGATATCCAAGGAGGATATAATAAAAAACTTTCATGAAGATCATTGGACATGTAATGGTTTTGAGATATGACGATATGATATGTGAGTCATGTTGATGAGTAATTGTGCTATAGTAAGAATATTGATGTTAAGGTTTGTGATTCCCTATGCAAGCATGAAAGTCAATAGTTATGCAATGAAATTTATATCCTACATATGGTGCATGATTATGTGTTACTTATGCTTAATGCTTGGGTATGAGATTTTTTGCTTTTTGGTTGGTCGCTTCTCAATCTTTTTGCTAGCCTTCATTTTTCACTAAGTATGATCCCGACTTGTGCATCCAAAACCCTTTAAACAAGTTTTGCCATATGTGTCCACTATACCTACCTATATGCGGTATTTCCATGGCGTTCTCAGCAAATTTGCATGTGCCATACCTAATGTTCAAAATAAATTTCTCTTTTGTGTGCTCTACTACTCGCAAGGCAGTAAAGGGTAGCCAATATTTTCCATGTAGTTGTGTTATTCTCATGATGAGTGTTTATTCACTTGTCATTGCACGAGAGTACGACAAAGGTATTAGGGATGCCAAGTCCCGAAATGAATAAATGAATTTACTTCATGTTGTCAAATAATAAATTCCTTGGAAAGTGTTGGTATGGAGGGCACTCGTGGATGCGGCTAGCCATGGAAAGTGAAAGTTATGGTGGAAAAAGGAATACACTTTATTTTATGTTTGGGAACCGCCTATGATGTATCTAGCATGGAAAGTGTTGGAATGCTCCAAGTCCTTTTCGTTGGTAGGAAAAGTATGCCTCTCAAAATAATTTTATCTCTCAATTTAAGCTTTGAGCTCTGGCACCTCTATAAATCCCTACTTACCTCCGCGAAGGGCCTTTCTTTTATTTATGCAATTTTTATTTTGAATTTGAGTCTCCATCTTCTCTTATAAAGCACCAACTAAGGGGTACTATGATCGTATTTGAGCATTGGGTGTAGCTAATATACGAGTGTGTTTCATGAATGGATCAATGTTTGAGCATGATGGGCTAGGGATAACTTGCTTTAGTGTTTATATTTTGAAAGACATGGTTGCTTGTTGTTATGCTTGAGTATTAAAGTCTTCATGTCAAAACTATAATATTGCTTTGAATCCTATAAAAGTCCATATGTCCATGCTATAAAGAAAAGAATGTGATGAACATGTTAGGCAACATTCCACATCAAAAATTCTGTTTTTATCAGTTACCTACTCGAGGACGACCAGGAATTAAGCTTGGGGATGCTGATACATCTCCAATGTATCTATAATTTTTGTTTGTTCCATGCTGTTATATTATCATTTTTGGATATTTACAATCATTTTATACTCATTTTATATCATTTTTGGTACTAACTATTGACATAGTGCCCAGTGCCAGCTGTTGTTTTCTGCATGTTTTTTACATCGTAGGAAATGAATATCAAATGGAGTCCAAATGCAACGGAACTCCTGGAGGATTTTTGGGCCATAAGAAAGCCAATGGGCCAAGGAATCACCTGAGGTGCTGCTCAAGGGGAGCAGCACCCACCAGGGCGCGCCAGGAGGCCCAGGCGCGTCCTCGAGGGTTGTTCCCACCTCGGGTGCCCCCTGAACCGACTCTTTGCTCTATATATACCCCAATATTCCAGAAACCCTAGGGGAGTCGATGAAATATTGATCTAGCCGCCACAGAGTCCAGAACCACCAGATCCAATCTAGACACTATCGTGGAGGGGTTCACCACTTCCATTGGTGCCTCTCCTATGATGCGTGAGTAGTTCTTTGTAAACCTACGGGTCCATAGTTAGTAGCTAGATGGATACCTCTCTCTTTTGATTATCAATACAATGGTCTCTTGGAGATCCATATGATGTAAGTCTTTTTGGCGGTGTGTTTGTTGGGATCTGATGAACTTTGAGTTTATGATCAGATCTATGTTTTTATCCATGAAAGTTATTTGAGTCTTTTTGATCTCTTATATGCATGATTGCTTATAGCCTCGTATTTCTTCTCCAATATTTGGGTTTTGTTTGGCCAACTTGATTTATTTATCTTGCAATGGGAAGAGATGCTTTGTAGTGGGTTCGATCTTATGGTGCTTGATCCTAGTGACAGAAGGGGAACCAACACGTATGTATCGTTGCTACTAAGGATAACAAGATGAGATCTATATCTGCCGCAATAGATAAACGGATTTCGTCTACATCATGTCATCGTTCTTATTGCATTACTCCATTTTCTCAAGAACTTAATACACTAGATGCATGATGGATAGCAGTCGATGTGTGGAGTAATAGTAGTAGATGCAGGCATGAGTCGGTCTACTAATCTTGGACGTGATGCCTATATAATGATCATTGCCTGGATATTGTCATGATTATTTGAAGTTCTATCAATTGCCTAACAGTAATTTTTTTCCCACCGTTTGCTATTTTTCTCGAGAGAAGCCACTAGTGAAAACTACGCCCCCCGGGTCTCTTTTCATCATATTTGCCTTTGCGGTCTATTTTTCCTTGCATTTATTTTTAGATCTATTAGACCAAAAATACAAAAATACCTTGCTGCAATTTATTTATTCCGCGATCTATTTATCCAATCTACAACTTTTATCTCAAGTTATTGCCTATGTTGAGGTGACGTACCCGAAAGGGATTGACAACCCCTTTAACACGTCGAATTGCGAGTATTTGTTATTTGTGTGCAGGTGTTGTTTACGTCGTGTGAGTAGGTTCTCCTACTGGTTCGATAACCTTGTCCTCATCACTGAGGGAAATACCTACCGTCGCTATACTGCATCATCCCTTCCTCTTTGGGGAAATACCGACGTAGTTCTAGCAGACATCAGTCATCAATCCAAGGCGCACGCCACATCACCGATCCGAGGCACACCGACCAGCTACCATGCCGCAGCTATGCCGACGGTTGTGCCGTCGGCATAGCTCTGGTCCACGCCAGTGATCTGAGGCGCCTGCCACGTCACCGATCCGCGGTGCGCCGACCAGCCAACTAGATATGCCGACGGCTGTGCCGTCGACATAGTTATATTTTTTATTTTAGTTTTCGTATAATTTTTTTAGTGTTTCTTATGTATTATTATTTGATTAACTTACATGTAGAATGTGTAAATATAAACATACATACGTTATTTATCGATTTGGTGAATTTCTTTCCATAGATTATGAATATATATGTAGTTTGTATTTTTTTGAGTACGTTAATAATGTGACCTCATGTTCTTTTGAATAAAGGTCCTTATACTTTATTTAAGTCGAAAATAGCTATGCTGACAGAAGTGATGTGGCGGTTGCAAACGCCCGACACGCATCTCCGGAGTGTGACCCGCTCACGTCTGGGGTGTGCCCCCTCACGAACGGCGCCGCCGCCAACACCTGGAGGGGGGAACAGCCGCGTCGGGTCTATATGGAGGGGACTGTGCTCCCAAGTGTTCCTATGGGCAGACCTATCACAACCGGGTGGAAAGGTCAAAGCCCTTCTGGGGAAGTCAAAGGGCTAGATCTCATGGTCAACCGCTCTAGGGTTAGTTGGGACGGGGGCCCTGGTGGGGTAGCAATGCCATCAGAGCGTCGAACCGGGCCCTCATACATGTCGTACAGTGTGGTGGCATGTCAGAAGAGGTAGCACCCGTCTCCGGGGTATGCCCCCATCACGGACGGCGCCCCCGCCGGCACCTCGAGGAGGGAAACGGCCGCGTCGGGTCTACATGGAGGGGATCTTGGCCGTGGGTTTGGCCCGGATGTTGCTCCCAAGTGTTCCTATGGGCTGACCTAACACAACCGGGTGGATAGGTCCACTCGTCAATGCCTGTGTGGCAAAAGTTAAAGGGTTAGATCTCGTGTTCAACCGCTCCATGGTTAGTTGGGACGGGGGCCCTGGGGGGGGGGTAGCAAAGCCGGAGCATCGCACCGGGTCCTCATACATGCCGTAAGGTGTGGTGGCATGTCTGAAGAGGCGGCACACATCTCTAGGGTTTGGCCCCCCTCACAAACGGCGCCGCCGCTGGCACCTCGAGGGGGGAAACAACCGCCTCGGGTCTACATGGAGGGGATCTTGCTACGGGTTTGGCTTGGATGTTGCTCCCAAGTGTTCCTATGCGCTGACCTAACACAACCGGGTGGAGAGGTCCACTGGTCAAAGCCCATACGGGGAAAGTCAAAGGGCTAGATCTCGTGGTCAACCTCTCCAGGGTTAGGCAGGACGGGGGCCCTGGGGGTAGCAATGCCACCAGAGTGTCGCACCGGGCCCTCATACATGCCTTAAGTTGCGGCGGCATGTCTGAAGAGGCGTCACGCGGCTCCGGGGTATGGGCCCCTCACGGACGGAGATGGCACGGTAGTAAACGTTCTGCGGTGACAGTGCGGCGTGAATATTATTGAACACTCGGAGTGAAATAAAATAATGAGTTTTTTACACAACGTGGGCACATGTTCTACAAGACTGATTGTAATTTTTCATAATATTTGGTGATGCAGAAGTATCTAAACACTTCCCTCTGTGCGGATTGCTCTTCGCGTGTCTACGATAGTGGTCGGCGGCCTCCGGGGGCTAGCATGCTGCCAAATCTTGCGTAGGCGGCCTCTCACAAGTCTGGAAGTATTGTGGCGATTGCAAACACCTAACACGCGTCTCCGGGGTGTGGCCCCCCTCATGGACGGCGCCACCGCCGGCACCTGGAGAGGGGAAACGGCCGCATTGTGTACACGGAGGGGATCTTGTTGTGGGTTTGGACTGGATGTTACTCCCAAGTGTTCCTATGGGCTGACCTAACACAACCGGGTGGAGAGTTCGACTGGTCAAAGGCCATCCGACAAAAGTCAAAGGGTTAGATCTCGTGGTCAACTGCTCTAGGGTTAGTTGGGACGGGGTCCTGGGGGTAGCAATGCCACTGGAGCATCGTACCAGGCCCTCATACATGCCATAAGGTGTGGTGGCATGTCTGAAGAGGCGGCACGCGTCTCCGAGGTGTGCCCCCCTCACGGAAGGGCCGCCGATGGCACCTGAAGGGGAGAAACGGCCGCGTCAGGTCTACACGGAGGGGATCTTGCTATGGTTTTGGCCCGGAGGTTGCTCCCAAGTGTTCCTATGGGCTGACCTAACACAACCGGGTGGAGAGGTCCACTGGTCAAAGCCCGTACGGGGAAAGTCAAAGAGCTAGATCTTGTGGTCAACCACTCCAGGGTTAGGCAGGACGAGGGCCCTGGGGATAGCAATGCCGCCAGAGCATTGCACCGGGCCTTCATACATGCCTTAAAGTGTGGTTGCATGTCTGAAGAGGCGGCACGTGGCTTCGGGGTGTGGCCACCCTTGATAACCCGCAAGTATAGGCGATCGCAATAGTTTTCGAGGGTAGGTATTCAACCCAAATTTATTTATCCGACACAAGGGGAGCCAAAGAATATTCTCAAGTATTAGGAGTTGAGTTGTCAATTCAACCACACCTGGATAACTTAGTATCTGCAGCAAAGTATTTAGTAGCAAAGTAGTATGGAAGTAACGGTAATGATAGCAAAAGTAAGAGTAGCAGTTTTGTAGTAATTGTAACAGTGGCAACGACAAAGTAAATAAGCAAAGCACAATATGTGAAAAGCTCGTAGGCATTGGATCAGTGATGGATAATTATGTCAGATGCGATTCCTCATGTAATAGTTACAACATAGGGTGACGCAGGACTAGCTCCAGTTCAGCAATGTAATGTAGGCATGTACTCTGAATATAGTCATACGTGCTTATGGAAAAGAACTTGCATGACATCTTTTGTCCTACCCTCCCGTGGCAGCGGGGTCCTAATGGAAACTAAGGGATATTAAGGCCTCCTTTTAATAGAGAACCGGACCAAAGCATTAACATTTAGTGAATACATGAACTCCTCAAACTATGGTCATCACCGGTAAGTATCCCGATTATTGTCACTTCGGGGTTAACGGATCATAACACATAATAGGTGACTATAGACTTGCAAGATAGGATCAAGAACTCACATATATTCATGAAAACATAATAGGTTCAGATCTGAAATCATGGCACTCGGGCCCTAGTGACAAGCATTAAGCATAGCAAAGTCATAGCAACATCAATCTCAGAACATAGTGGATACTAGGGATCAAACCCTAACAAAACTAACTTAATTACATGGTAAATCTCATCCAACCCATCACCTATCCAGCAAGCCTACGATGAAATTACTCACGCACAGCGGTGAGCATCATGAAATTGCTCATGGAGGATGGTTGATGATGACGACGACGACGGATTCCCCTCTCCGGAGCCCCGAACGGACTCCAGATCAGCCCTCCCGAGAGGTTTTAGGGCTTGGCGGCGGCTCCGTATCGTAAAACGCGATGAATCCTTCTTCACTTATTTTTTTTCTCCACGAAAGCAAATATATTGGAGTTGAGGTCAGTGGACGTCCAGGGGGCCTAAGAGGCAGGGGGCGCGCTCTAGGGGAGGGGGCGCGCCCCCACCCTCGTGACCAGTGTGTGGGCCCCCTGACGTTAATTCTTTCGCCAGTAATTTTTATTAATTCTGAAAAGTGCCTCCGTGGATTTTCAGGTCATTCCGAGAACTTTTATTTCTGCACAAAAATAACACCATGGCAGTTCTGCTGAAAACAGCGTCAATCCGGGTTAGTTCCATTCAAATCATGCAAGTTAGAGTCCAAAACAAGGGCAAAAGTGTTTAGAAAAGTAGATATGATAGAGACGTATCAACTCCCCCAAGCTTAAACCTTTGCTTGTCCTCAAGCAATTCAGTTGATAGACTAAAAGTGATAAAGAAAAACTTTTACAAACTCTATTTGCTCTTGTTGTCGTAAATATGTAAAGCTAGCATTCAAGTTTTCAGCAAAGATTATGACTAACCACATTCACAATAACACTTAGGTCTCATGTTTACTCATATCAATGGCATAATAAACTAGCAAGTAATAATAATAAAACTGGGATGACAACACTTTCTCAAAACGATCATAATATGATATAACAAGATGGTATCTCGCTAGCTCTTTCTGAGACCGCAAAACATAAATGCAGAGCACCTTTAAAGATCGAGGACTGACTAAACATTGTAATTCATGGTAAAAGAGATCCAGTCATAGTCATACCCAATACAAACTAATAGTAATGCATGCAAATGGCAGTGGTGCTCTCCAGCGGGTGCTTTTTAATAAGAGGGTGATGACTCAACATAAAAGTAAATAGATAGGCCCTTTGTAGAGGGAAGCAGGGATTTGTAGAGGTGCCAGAGCTCGATTTTGAAAATAGAGATAATAGCATTTTGAGCGGTATACTTTCACTGTCAACATAACAACTATGAGATCTCGATATCTTCCATGCTACATACATTATAGGCGGTTCCCAAACAGAATGGTAAAGTTTTATACTCCCCCTCCACCAACAAGCATCAATCCATGGCTTGCCTGAAACAACGGGTGCCTCCAACTAACAACAAGTTTTATACTCCCCCTCCACCAAGTTTTATACTCCCCCTCCACCAACAAGCATCAATCCTGGGGGGGTTTTGTTTAATTATTTTGATTTGATTTGAGCATGGGACTGGGCATCCTAGTGACCAGCCATTTTCTCGTGAATGAGGAGCGGAGTCCACTCCTCTTTAGAATAACCCGCCTAGCATGGAAGATAGAGACAACCCTAGTTGATACATGAGCTATTCGAGCAAACAAAACATAATTTCATTTGAAGGTTTGGAGTTTGGCACATACAAATTTACTTGGAACGGCAGGTAGATACCGCATATAGGAAGGTATGGTGGACTCATATGGAATAACTTTGGGGTTTATGGAGTTTGGATGCACAAGCAGTATTCCCGCTTAGTACAAGTGAAGGCTAGAAAAAGACTGGGAAGCGACCAACTGAGAGAGCGACAACAGTCATGAACATGCATTAAAATTAATAGACACTGAGTGCAAGCATGAGTAGGATATAATCCACCATGAACATAAATATCGTGAAGGCTATGTTGATTTTGTTTCAACTACATGCGTGAACATGTGCCAAGTCGACTCACTCAATTCATTCAAAGGAGGATACCAACCTATTATACCACATCACAACCATTGTAATATCATGTTGGCACGCAAGGTAAACCATTATAAGTCATAGCTAATTAAGCATGGCATAAGAAACTATAATCTCTAATTGTCATTGCAAACATGTTTATTCATAATAGGCTGAATCAAGAACGGTTAGCTAATCATATTTACAAAAATAAGAGAGGTCGAGTTCATACCAGCTCCTCTTATCCCAATCATTTCATCATATATCATCATCATTGCCTTTCACTTGCACGACCGAATGGTGTGGATAAAAATAATAGTGCATGCATTGGACTAAGCTGGAATCTGCAAGCATTCATTTCAAGAGAGAAGACAAAGTGATACGGTCTCTTAGTTAAAGTAAATCAATTATGCATATGAGAGCCACTTAGACATTTTCATTATGGTCTTCTTCTCTCGACCCCCAAAGGAAAGAAAAGAAATAAAACTATTGACACGGGAAAGCTCCCAACAAGAAAAAGAAGAACGAGAAATCTTTTTGAGTTTTTCTTTTAGTTATTACTACTACAGGCATGGAAATTAAACTAACTAAGTTTTTGTTTTTTCTTAAGGTTTATCTGACACACAAGAAGAAAGCAGGAAAATAAATTAAACTAGCATGGATAGTACAATGAAAGAGTATGAGCACCAACACTAGAATGAGTGTGTGAACATGAATGTAAATTCGGTGAGGAATACATACTCCCCCAAGCTTAGGATTTTGGCCTAAGTTGGTCTATGGCCATGGGTCAGAGCTACTCCCTCCAGTGTACTGCGATGCATCATCTGGGTACCAATGGCTGGCAAACTCCTCCGGATTCCACTGATAAAAGGATGGTCGATAAGGGTCAAGTTGTGGTTCCGACTCAGGCTCTGGGGCTGATGTCTGCCCTTGGTAAGCACGAGCGACCTCCGATAAGACGAGAAACGTGCCTGTATATAAATCAAACAAAGAGGGTGCAGGTAGGATAATAGTTTCACTATGTTTCTTATGATATCTCAAATTATACTTAAGCATATTCTCATCATTTGCAACAATAAACTCATGTGCTACCATGCTCTTGTAATCTAGAAAGGTAGGGGGTAGCAGTTTTTCTTCTTCCTCATAGTGCCTAATAGGTATCTCGAAGTGTTTAGCAAGGCGTGCGACATAGATACCTCCAAAAATGGGGCCCTTAGTACGGTTCATGCTTAATCGTCTAGCAATAATAGCGCCCATATTAAAAGTGTTATCACAAAAAAAGCATGGAACAAAATGATAATATCAGGAATAATAAGGTTTCCACAGTTTCCGCGACCAATCAAGCATCGGCTAGCAAATATTGCAAAGTAATGTAAAATAGGAGAATGTATGCTAGTTATTCGTGCATCGGAAACTTTCCTCGTTTCCCCTACGGTGATAGTGTCAATAAATCCTTCCACACCTTTATGATGTGGTTCCTCTAAGCTGCCCCTGAAGGGTATCTTGCATACTGTGCAAAATTCAAATAGTGACATCTCCCTATCAACATCATATAAATTAAACTCTACTGAAGGAGGTGACTTCTTAGGATAAAAGTAGAAGTTTTGCACAAAAGTATTGGTGAGTAAGAGATACTATTAAAGTTGGTTTTGGAGGAAGTCGGTGAGGCCCACATTATTAATCAAAGAATAATCATCATATATCCCGGCTGCTCTCAAGAAATCATCACAAGGCCATTCACACGACCGTACTTCCGCCACACGGGGCAGATTATACTTGGGCTTTTCATTCTCCTTAGCTTGTTTATCCTTAGATCCTTGGCTAGAAGAGCCCCTCAAGAAGAATCTATTTATCATTTTCTAGAAACATCTAAAAAAAATTAGTGAGTCAAAATAAAAGTGAAACGAACTTAATGAAATTGATAGCAACTACTCCCACAAGTGCCTAGAGCTTCTATCATGCATTAGAATTACTTGGGACCTCAAAGATTTAACATGCAAGCTCAAGAACAGGGTCACCTAAGCAGCAACAATTTTCAATGAATAAAGCACTAGAACAAAAACTAATTGGATCATTGGAGGAGTCACATACCAAAGAACAATCCCCCAAAGCAGTTTTATGAATGGAGCTTTGAGCAAGGAGATCGAAAATGGCAGCAAAACGAGCTGAAACTCGTGCTTGAGCTAGGTAGTGATTTTTTTGGGAGGAAGATGGAGTGTGTGGGTGCAGGAATAAGTGGAGGGGAGCCACCATGGGCCCACGAGGCAGGCGGGCGCACCCTGTAGGGGTGGGCGCGCCCTGGACCCTCGTGGCCAGGTGCTTGCTCCCCCTGCTGTGTTCTCAGTGCCAAATATTCTCAAATATTCTAGAAAAAAATATATTAAATTGGCATGGCATTTGGAGAACTTTTATTTTTGGGATATTTTTTTATTGCATAGATAATTCAGAAAACAGACAAAATATACTATTTCTACTTTATTTATTCTAAGTAACAAAAATTAAAGAGAGGGTACAGAAGGTTGTGCCTTCTAACTTCAACCATCTCATGCTCATCAAAAGGAATCCACTAACAAGGTTGAAGTCTTGTTAACAAACTCATTCTAAATCATGTGAAACCAGAGAAATTTCGAAGTGACACTAGGTTACCTCAACAGGGATATGAACATCCTCAATAATAAGAATATCATACTTTTTCTTTGCGGTAGGAAGAGAAAATTCAAAACCTCCAAATATAATTGATGGAATTTTCCCAATAGAATTTATGCTGCGAACTTGAGGTTGTTTCCTCGGGAAGTGTACCGTATGCTCATGACCATTAACATGAAAGGTGACATTGCCTTTGTTGCAGTCAATAACAACACCTGCAGTATTTAAAAAGGGTCTTCCAAGGATAATCGACATACTGTCATCCTCAGGGATATCAAGAATGACAAAGTCTACTAAGATAGTAACATTCGCAACAACAACATGCACGTCCTCACAAATACCAACATGTATAGCAGTTGATTTATCAGCCATTTGCAAGGATATCTCAGTAGGTGTCAACTTACTTAATTCAAGTCTACAGTATAAGGAAAGAGGCATAACACTGACACCGGCTCCTAAATCACATAAGGCAGTCTTAACATAATTTATTTTGATGGAGCATGGTATAGTGGGTACTCCGGGCTCACCAAGTTTCTTAGGTATTCCACCCTTAAAGGTATAGTTGGCAAGCATGGTGGAAATTTCAGCTTCAGGTATTTTTCTTTTATTAGTAAAGATATCTTTCATGTATTTAGCATAAGGGTTTGTTTTAAGCATATTGGTTAAGAGCATGCTAAAAAAATAGGTCTAATCATTTCAGCAAAGCGCTCAAAATCCTCATCATCCTTTTTCTTGGATGGGTTAGGAGGAAAAGGCATGGTTTCTGAACCCATGGTTCTCTTTCCCTACCATGTTTCCTAGCAACAAAATCTCTCTTATCATAACATTGATTTCTTGATTGTGGGTTATCAAGATCAACCGTAGGTTCAATTTCTATATCATTGTTATTGCTAGGTTGAGCATCTACATGAACATCATTATTAGCATTATCATTAGATTCATGTTCATCTCCAGATTGTGTTTCAGCATTAGAGATAGAAGTATCATTAGGATTCTTAGGTGTTTCTACATTAGATTCACTAGAAGCATGCAAAGTCCTATCATTTTTCTTTTTCTTCTTTTTAGAAGGACTAGGAGTATCTAAATTACTTTTCTGAGAATCTTGTTCAATTCTCTTAGGGTGGCCTTCAGGATACAAAGGTTCCCAATTCATTTTACCAGTTCTAGTAGCCACTCTAACAACAAAGTCATGTTTACTATTTAGTTCATCAAGAAATTCATTCTGAGCCTTAAGTACTTGTTCGTCTTGAGTGGTGACCATAGAAATATGTTTACTAGTGAGTTTAAGTTCACCCTTAACTCTAGACATATAATCACTCAAGCGTCCGATCATATAAGCTTTATTTTTCAATTGTCTACTAACATAATCATTAAAATTTGCTTGTTTATCCATAAAATCATCAAATTCATCTAAACATTGGCTAGAAAATTTAGTAGACGGGATTTCAACGTTATCATATCTATAAAGAGAGTTTACCTTCACTACATGTGTCGGGTTATCAAGACCTTGTATTTCTTTAGGTGGTATATTGAGGCCATGAATTTCTTCAACAGGAGGTAAATTTTTAACATCTTCGGCTTTAATACCTTTCTCTTTCATAGACTTCTTTGCCTCTTGCATATCTTGAGGACTGAGAAATAGAACACCTCTTTTCTTCGGAGTTGGCTTAGGAGTTGGTTCAGGAGGTGCCCAATTATTTTCATTGGCCAACATATTATTTAATAGCAATTCAGCTTGGTCGAATGTCCTGTCCCTGAAAACACAACCAGCACAGCTATCCAGGTGGTCCTTCGAAGCATCGGTTAGTCCATTATAGAAGATATCAAGTATTTCATTTTTCTTAAGAGGGTGATTAGGCAAATCATTAAGTAATCGGAGAAGCCTCCCCCAAGCTTGTGGGAGACTCTCTTCTTTGATTTGCACAAAATTATATATTTCCCTCAAGGAAGCTTGTTTCTTATGAGCAGGGAAATATTTAGCAGAGAAGTAGTAAATCATATCCTGGGGACTACGCACACAACCAGGATCAAGAGAATTAAACCATGTCTTAGCATCACCCTTTAATGAGAAAGGAAATATTTTAAGGATATAATAATAGCGGGATTTCTCATCATTAGTAAACAGGGTGGCTATATCATTTAACTTAGTAAGATGTGCCACTACAGATTCAGATTCAGTACCATAGAAAGGATCAGATTCAACTAAACTAATAATCTCCGGATAAACAGAGTATTCATAATCCTTATCAGTAACAAAGATAGGTGAAGTAGCAAAAGCAGGGTCATGTTTCATTCTAGCATTCAGAGTCTTCTGTTTTAGCTTAGCTAATAATTTGTTAAGATCTGATCTATCATTGCAAGCAAGAAAATCTCTAGCAGTTTCTTCATCCATAACATAACCCTCAGGAACAACAGGCAATTCATATTTATGGGGAGAACCTTCATCATCACTATCATCAATATTATCAGTTTCAATAATTTCATCCTCTCTAGCTCTAGCAAGTTGTTCATCAAGAAATTCACCTAATGGCACAGTAGTATCAAGCATAGAAGTAGTTTCATCACAAGTATACTGCATAGCAGAAGTGGCATCATCAATAACATGCAACATATCAGAATTAATAGCAGAAGCAGGTTTAGTTGTTGCAAGTTTACTCATAACAGAAGGAGAATCAAGTGCAGAGCTAGATGGCAGTTCCTTACCTCCCCTCATAGTTGAGGTATAAATTTTAGTTCTTTGATATTTCAAGTTCTTGATAGTGATCAGCAGATATAAATCCCAAGTGACTCAAAGAATAACGCTATGCTCCCCGACAACGGCGCCAGAAAATAGTCTTGATAAACCGCAAGTATAGGGGATCGCAACAGCTTTCGGGGGTAGAGTATTCAACCCAAATTTATTGATTCGACACAATGGGAGCCAAAGAATATTCTCAAGTATTAGCAATTGAGTTGTCAATTCAACCACACCTGGATAACTTAGTATCTGCAGCAAAGTATTTAGTAGCAAAGTAGTGTGGAAGTGACGGTAATGATAGCAAAAGTAACAGTAGCAATTTTGTAGTAATTGTAACAGTGGCAACGACAAAGTAAATAAGCAAAGCACAATATGTGAAAAGCTCGTAGGCATTGGATCAGTGATGGATAATTATGTCGGGTGCGATTCCTCATGTAATAGTTACAACATAGGGTGACACAGAACTAGCTTCAGTTCATCAATGTAATGTAGGCATGTATTCCGAATATAGTCATACATGCTTATGGAAAAGAACTTGCATGACATCCTTTGTCCTACCCTCCCGTGGCAGCGGGGTCCTAATGGAAACTAAGGGATATTAAGGCCTCCTTTTAATAGAGAACCGGACCAAAGCATTAACACTTAGTGAATACATGAACTCCTCAAACTACGGTCATCACCGGTAAGTATCCCGATTATTGTCACTTAGGGGTTAACGGATCATAACACATAATAGGTGACTATAGACTTGCAAGATAGGATCAAGAAATCACATATATTCATGAAAACATAATAGGTTCAGATCTGAAATCATGGAACTCGGGCCCTAGTGACAAGCATTAAGCATAGCAAAGTCATAGCAACATCAATCTCAGAACATAGTGGATACTAGGGATCAAACCCTAACAAAACTAACTTAATTACATGGTAAATCTCATCCAACCCATCACCGCCCATCAAGCCTATGATGGAATTACTCACGCAGGGCGATGAGCATCATGAAATTAGTGATGGAGGATGGTTGATGATGCCGACGGCAACAGATTCCCCTCTCCGGAGCCCCGAATGGACTCCAGATCAGCCCTCCCGAGAGGTTTTAGGGCTTGGTGGCGGCTCCGTATCGTAAAACGCGATGAATCCTTCTTCACATATTTTTTTCTCCGCGAAAGCAAATATATAGAGTTGGAGTTGAGGTCGGTGGATGTCCAGGGGGCCCACGAGGCAGGGGGGCGCGCCCTAGGGGAGGGTGTGCGCCCCCACGCTCGTGACCACGGTGTGGGCCCCTTGACGTTAATTCTTTCTCTAGTACTTTTTATTAATTCTGAAAAGTGCCTCCGTGGATTTGCAGGTCATTCCGGGAACTTTTATTTCTGCACAAAAATAACACCATGGTAGTTCTGCTGAAAACAGCGCCAGTCCGAGTTAGTTCCATTGAAATCATGCAAGTTAGAGTCCAAAACAAGGGCAAAAGTGTTTGGAAAAGTAGATACGACGGAGACGTATCAACCCTCACGGACGGCGATGACACGGAAGTAAACGTTCTGCGATAACGGTGCGGCGTGAATATTATTGAATACTCAGAGCGTGATAAAATCATGAGTTTTTTACACGACGTGGGCACATGTGCTATAAGACTGATTGTAATTTTTCATAATTTTTGGTGATGCAGAAGTACCTGAACACTTCCGTCTATGCGGATTGCTCTTCGCGTGTCTACGATAGTGGCTGGTGGCCTCTAGGGGCTAGCATGCCGCCAAATCTTGCGTAGGCAACTTCTCACAAGTTTGGAAGTGTTGTGGCAGTTGCAAACGCCCGGCACGCGTCTCCGGGGTGTGGCCCCCCTCACAAACGGCGCCACCGCCGCCACCTGGAGGGGGAAACGGCCGCTCAGGTCTACACGGAGGGGATCTTGCTGTGGGTTTGGCCCGGATGTTGCTCCCAAGTGTTCCTATGGGCTGATCTAACACAACCGGGTGGAGAGGTCCACTGGTCAAAGCACGTCCGACGAAAATCAAAGGGTTAGATCTCATGGTCAACCGCTCTAGGGTTAGTTGGGACGGGGGACCTGGGGGGTAGCAATGCCACCAGAGCGTCGCACCGGGCCCTCATACATGCCGTACAGTGTGGCGACATGTCTGAAGAGGCGGCACACGTCTCCGTGTGTGCCCCCCTCACGGCTGGCACCGCCGCCGGCACCTGGAGGGGTGAAACGACCGCGTCGGGTCTACACAGAGGGGATCTTGCTACGAGTTTGGCCCAGACGTTGCTCCCGAGTGTTCCTATGAGCTGACCTACCACAACCGGGTGGAGAGGTCCACTGGTCAAAGCCCGTTCGGGGAAAGTCAAAGGGCTAGATCTCATGGTCAAACGCTACTAGCTTAGGTGTGACGGGGGCCCAGGGGGTTAGCAATGCCACCGGAGCATCGCACCGGGCCCTCATACATGTCGTATGGTGTGGGGGCATGTCCGAAGAGGCAACATGCAGCTCCGGGGTGTGCCCCCCTCATGGCCGGCATCGCCGCCGACACCTGGAGGGGGGGGGGGACGACCGCTAGAGCTTCACAACGGGCTCTCATACAGACGGCAAACAAAAAAATACAGACGACAAATAAAAAACACCGGCATGCATCATGGAAAATGGACTCTCACTATGAAACCTTCAGTGCCCGGAAACCGGAACGGTGCCTGGGCACCGAAAGTTTCACAATAATTGTCCATTTTTCTTAACGAAAGTCTAATGAATACCGGAGCTTGATTCATATGGATTAGCCCAGTATTTAAACTGGTCATATTGCTCTTCCTTGGGTGATTTGGGACTATTTTTAATTTTTTTTTGAGATCCTATCTATGCCGACGGCAGATTGCCACATGGCATCGTCACCTATGCTGATGGCTAAGCCGTCGGCATAGATTGCCGTATCCACTCACGGGGGAGCCTCAGCCACTCATTCTGCATCTCTCCCCCGCACCCCACCCGCCTCGACCCGCGCCATCCGCCGCCCGCTGCTCACCTCTGCTCCATCTGCACTACTCCCCGCCGCCCGCCGCTGTAGCTCCACCAGCGCCCCTCC